>NC_092374.1:117517065-117885966 GCF_030028105.1 Mobula birostris | reverse complement strand
ATTTTATCCTGCAATAAATTAGCTTAAGTAAGTCACCAACCTGAAGAGGGGCAAGAGTGTTGGGAAAAATAAAAATCACGTACTTTGGCAAGCCAGTGGTCTGGAAATTATTTTCAAAATGCTATTTGTTCATTCATATCTCATCGTCCTTGTTCTAGGTCTGATGCTATTTATTCAGCCTTATATGATGGAAGTGAATTAATAGAAGTCTTGCGTGACCATGAATACCTTTCTCATCCTTTTGCTGTAACATTGTATGGAGGTGACGTTTACTGGACTGATTGGAAGACTAACACCCTACTGAAAGCCAACAAGTGGACTGGCCAAAATGTCACCGTGGTACAGAGAACCAGCGCTCGTCCCTATGACCTTCAGATTTACCATCAGACCAGGCAACCACCAGGTAGATGGATTGCTTAACTTATATAGATGATGACCAAAAAACAAAGTAACTTTTTAAAATAAATCAACAGCATTTGTAATTGCTCTTGTAGATATTGGATAGCAAGATGTAGTTAAATTTGATTCACCTCAACTGCAAGGCAATAAATTATGAAAATGTTAAATAGCTTCAGCTTAACTGTGAGATTCTAAGGATATTCTTTAATATCAAGGCATCTTATCAATAACATTGATTTTGTCTCTGACAAATTCTATTGTAACTGAATTAATGCAACAGTTTTATTACTTCAGGTCCCAAAGTAATTGCAAATTAGCAAAAGCTGGAAGTAAAGGGGGTAAAAAAAAGAACTTATGGCAGGCTGAGTGGTCCTTTGGTATTCTTCCAAGTGAAAATACACTACTAGAGTCATTAAAAGAGAAATGACATTAAAAAGAAGTTGCCCACAAAGACTTTAAGCAATAGTGTGGACTGACTGTACAGTTAACAATCAGCCTGGTTGCTATTAAAGTAATCATGATGTAGAAAAAGACAGTTGCCATATCAACAAAGCAGCACAGAACATAACACTTTTGATTCTGGTATTCAAGGTCCATGAACATATGCCTGATTGGAAGTATTTAGCCTGTAGTTAATACAAGTCTGTTTAAATTGGAAGTGTTAAAATTTCAAACCAAGTGATACCAAAATGTTGAGTCTTTAACAGTTTAGCTCTTGATTTATGTGGCTATATTTACATATAAATAGCAGAAGAACTGGTTCAATTTTCAATACAAGATTTATTTCAACTTCTTGGCCTAAGATCAGCCTCAAAACTGTCTGAAAGATTAATTGTATGAGTCAATGTTGTCTATTTCTCCTTGATTTTATCCAGGGCAAAAAAGGCTAATACCGGGGATAACATTTTAAGGTGATTGAAAGAAAGTATAGGGGAGATGTTAGAAGTAAGTTATTTACACAGAGAAGGATGTTGGTGGAGCCAGATACATTAGGCATTTAAGAAACCCTTAGCTAGGCACATGCATGATAAAAAATAAAATGGAAAGTTATGTCAGAGGAAGGAGTTAGACTGATTTTAGAGTAGGTTAAAAAAAATCAGCACAACATCGTAAGTCTAATTCCTGTACTGTACTGTAGTGCTCTAAGTTCAATGTTATGAAAACATCACAGAAATAACCATATAAACTTTACATAGAAATAAAGGTAAGACTTCCCTTCTCCAATGCAAAAACAGAAGTGCTTTAATAGTAGTCTGCAAACTTGTATTTCAAATCGTACTTAGTTTTTGTCTTGATACTTATTTAGAATAGTATCATTATTTATGAAGCTGTTTGTTTTTGAATTATGCAGCATTACAACTGCCCACAACTGCATTGATCCATACAGACTTTCTTACAAGATAGCACTAAAATTCTGCTACAAAATTTTCCTTTGATCATTTGTGCTGAACATGCAACATGATAATGGCTGCACATCAATGTTAGCTCAAAATTCAGTTTGTGATTGAAAATTATTTGTACAAAATCAATAGTTTTTATTCATCATATTTCACTGTTCTTGCCCTTTAAAGATACACTGAAATACCCATAGAGATAAATGATGAAGCACAGATAAATATCGTCAAGTGTATCTGCTGCTTTTGTTCTGCAGCTTCTATGCCAAGTGGATGTTTGCATTCAGTCTAAAATATTTTGCACTGAGCCAAAATAGTTAATTTTCTTCAACAGCACTACTTCAGCAGATTATAATTACACAGTTGACAGAACTTTTACTGATACTAAGAAAGAGTCTGTTAATTAAATCTTAAACACAAGAGATTCTGCAGATGCTGGAAACCTTGAGCAGTCCTGTAGTAATTTTACGTATTGCATTATTTAGCTGCCATGAGAAAAACAAATTTCGTGACATATGTGAGTGATGAGATGGCATTCTATTGTGGATGAAGAATAGGAAGGGGGGCAGGAAGAGAGGGATCATAGTTGGGAAATGGGGAAGGGAGAGGGGAGGGAGTGGGAAAGACCAGAGAGCGATTCTGTAATCATCAATAAACCGATACAGGTGTCCCCCGCTTTTTGAACGTTCATTTTATGACACCTCACTGTTAGGAAAGACCTACATTAGTTACCTGTTTTTGCTAACAAAAGGTGTTTTCACTGTTACGAAAAAAGACAGCGCGTGAAAAAGGCAGCGCATAAAAAAAGGCGGCGCGCGTCCAAACAGCTACGCTCCTCCCCTGGAACGGCATTCTAGCCGGCATTGTTAAACACATGCCTGTGAGCATCTGTGCTTTATGCCGATTTATTTTGAGCATCCGTTTGCAAGATGAGTCCTAAGGTATCAGAAAAGCCTAAAAGGTTCGTAAGGGTGTTATACTTAGCGTAAAACTAGACATAATTAAGTGTTTCGATCATGGTGGACGAAGCAAGGACAAAGTGAATTTGGCTTGTGGAAGTTGACGATGATAATGTTGAAGAGGTTTTGGCATCTCATGATGAGGAACTGATAGATGAAGAGCTGATGCAATTGGAAGAGGAAGGGATAAGACTTTTGCTGCAATGACTGCAGAAAAGTACGACTTTAATTTTGAAAGGGTACATAGGTTTAAGGCATATTTTCAGGATGGTTTGAGTGCTTGCAAAGAATTGTATGATAGAAAAATGCGCGAGGCTAAGCAGTCAAACATACTGTCATTTTTCAAGCCTTCCACATCAGCCACAGCAGACGATGAACCTCAACCTTCGACATCGAGGCAGGCAGACATAGAAGAAGATGACCTGTCTGCCCTGATGGAAACAGACGACGATGAGGTGACACCCTAGTGATCCACCACCTCAACCTCCGGGCCGTGGACCGATACCTATCCGCGAAGAATGCAGCGGTGCAGCAGTAGCCGGCACGCACCCAGCACATCTTTAAGAAAAAAAAGCTGAAATAAACAAGCTAATTGATTACGTGCCAGGCGGCACCTAATTAATTAGCTTGTTTATTTTGTCTTTTTTCTTAAAGATGTGCTGGGTGCGTTCCAGCCACCGCTGCACCACTGCATGCTTCTTGGATCAGTATCGGTCCACAGCCCGGAGGTTGGGGACCACTGCACCACCCCAACCTCTGACGACTCAGCCTAACACACTATCATCAGTGTGCTCGGCGCTATCTTTCCGATTCCAGTAAGTGATACTACACTGTACATACATTATTTCTACTTTATATAGGTTGTGTATTTTTTATGTATTACTTGGTACGATTTGGCAGCTTCATAGCTTAAAGATTACTGGAGAAAATGTTTCTGCTGAGAGCGCTTGCGCTGAGTTTTTCTGCCAAGAGCACTTGCGTGAGATTTTTTGCTACGGTGGACAGCGTGGCAATGATTATATAAAAGTATTTCTACTTTATATAGGCTGTGTATTTATCATATCATTCCTGCTTTTACTATATGTTGCTGCTATTTTAGGTTTTATGTGCTATTTGGCATGATTTGATAGGTTATTTTTTTGGATCTGCGAACGCTCACAAATTTTTCCCATATAAATAAATGGTAATTGCTTCTTCACTTTATGACATTCCAGCTTACAAACTGTTTGATAGGAACGCTGTACCTTCGGATAGCGGTGGAACAAATTCTCTAATTCTGATGTAACTAATGTGATGGTCTAACTATTCTGTATTCTTGAGAGGGACCGTAACCTTTTTTTATGCTAATTCTCTTGCCAATATGGCATTAAACATGACTTGCACCATAAAATGTATCTGCGCACATATTTTCCACCTTGGAGCCATAAAACCGTATGTAGCATTAAAATAGATTTTGTGGCTCATCACCCTGACACACCGATGAATTTCTAATGCATTTGAGAATCAATGAATTAGTTTTGAAATTATTGTCACTGTTAGTTAAATATATTTGGCAATCAAATTTACATCTTTTTTGGTTGTTGGGATCCTTGGGGAAATCTCACTTCTTGACCTTTTTCTTCTCTAAATAATGCCACAAGGTATTTTAGATTCAAGTGAAATGACAGATGGTTGCGGAGTATAAAGGATTGAACAGAATTGTCAGAGCAGCTTCAGTGCCAAGTGTACCAACAGAGCATAACTAATACTGTAAACAGTATCTTCATATGTCCAGTGTATTAAATAAATATAAATAAAGGTCAGATAGGCATTATATTTCATATCTGTATCATTACTGGAAAGGTGAGTTGTTCAGTATGACCTTTAGCTTTATCAGGAAGCAAGTAATATCATTTGTCAGCTCAGTGTAAGGAGCTCAAGCTAATAGTATATTAAAGCAAATTATCATTGCAGAGTCTACAGAAGTTCAGTGCAACTCAGGCAGTCACTAAACATGACCTTACCTGCATCACCTATATCCCATGAATAAACCACAAACCAAACTCACAAGTTCTTCTATGATTAGGTACACATCTTGCTGTGTAATGCTGGATGGCATAACAGAAGGATAAAATATAGAACATAGAACATAGACCAGTACAGCACGGGAACAGGTCCTTTGGCCCACATTACTGTGTCAAACCAGCTAAACAGTAAATCAAACAATCCCCACAAGTAATCCCTCCTACCTACACAATGTTCATATCCCTTCATCTTCCTCATATTTATGTGCCCATCTAAACATCCCTTAAAAGCCTCTAATGTCTTTGCCTCTACCAGCATACCAGGCAGTGCACTCCAGGCACCCACCACTCTGAGTAAAAAAACTTACCCCTCACATCCTCTTTGAATCTATCGCCCCCACCCCCCACAACCTTCAATGCATGCACTCTGGTATTAAACGTTTCTACCTTGGGGAAAAGATACTCCCTGTCTACTCACTGTATCTCTATCTCTCATAATCTTATAGATTTCTATCAGATCTTCTCTCAGCCTTCACCGCCCCAGAGAAATGATCAGAAATTTGTCCAGTCTCTCATAATGTTCAAAGGAGACCGAGAATATTATAAAACATGTAATATTCATCAACAATAATGTGATGTTATTAAAATATCCCAAGGCATTCCATGAGGCTGTTATCAAACTGAATATAGTCCTGAGCACAATTGGAGATATTGTTGCAGACGACCACAGTGTAGGCAAATATTAAAGAGTATCTTAAAAGGAAGAGGGGGGTAGTTTAGAAAAGGATGTCTGAAATTGATCTAACTGAGAGCATAATCATCAAAAGAGAAACAAATGCAATCATGGATAGTCTTGGCGCTGAAGGATATGCCATTAACTTTGAAGTTCCACAATGATATCTTTGGCCCTTCCTGTTCACTTCTGCAAACTATACCAAGTTTCCAGCTGTCTAAGTTAATGGCACAGGAGTAGGTAGAATTTATTATATAGATTTCCCTGGTCATTGCTAGCGGTATAGTAATGGAACTGGTTGAGGTCAGTTTCATCCGAGTATCTGATCGATGTATGGACCTGAGCAGGATATTGTGGCCAACTGTGTCAAGGGCACCAAATGCTTTGTGAAGAATGAAGGTAACTTACCAGCAAGCACGGATGCCGGATATCAGCTCTTACTTTGGTGAAAATCAGCTTACTAAATCTAAAATATTTTAAAATCATTTTTATCAACAAACTTACTTTATACTTTATTGTCACCAAACAATTGATACTAGAATGTACAATCATCACAGCGATATTTGATTCTGCACTTTCTGCTCCCTGAATTACAAATATTAAATATTAAACATAGTAAAAATCAGTTAATATTAAAGATTTAAATTATAAATCATAAATAGAAAATAGAAAAGTAGAAAGAAATGTAGTGCAAAAAAACTGAGAGGCAGGTCTGGATATTTGGAGGGTACGGCCCAGATCCGGGTCAGGATCCGTTCAGCAGTCTTATCGCAGTTGGAAAGAAGCTGTTCCCAATTCTGACCATATGAGTCTTCAAGCTCCAGAGCCTTCTCCCAGAGGAAAGAGGGACGAAAAGTGTGTTGGCTGGGTGGGTCGTGTCCTTGATTATCCTGGCAGCACTGCTCTGACAGCGTGCGGTGTAAAGTGAGTCCAGGGACGGAAGATTGGTTTGTGTGATGTGCTGTGCCATGTTCACGATCTTCTGCAGCTTCTTCCGGTCTTGGACAGGACAACTTCCATACCAGGTTGTGATGCACCCTAGAAGAATGCTTTCTGCGGTGCATCTATAAAAATTAGTGAGGGTTTTAGGGGACAGGCCAAATTTCTTTAGTTTTCTCAGGAAGTAAAGGCGCTGCTGGGCCTTCTTGGCAGTGAACTCTGCTTGGTCGGACCAAGTCAGGTCATTTGTGATATTGACCCTGAGGAACTTAAAGCTTTTGACCTGTTCCACTTGTGCACCACCGATGTAAATTGGGTCGTGTGGCCTGCTACTCCTTCTGAAGTCAACAATCAATTCCTTCGTCTTTCTAACATTGAGGGATAGGTTATTGTTTTCACACCATGCCACCAGGTTCTTAATTTCCTCTCTGTACTCAAACTCATCATTACCCGAGATACGGCCTACAATTGTTGTGTCATCAGCAAACTTATATATTGAGTTTGATGGAAACTTGGCTACACGATCATGGGTGTACAGTGAGTACAGCAGGGGGCTGAGTACACAGCCTTGTGGGGCACCGGTGTTCAGAGTGATTGTAGAGGAGAGCTTGTCCCCTATTTTTACAGCCTAGGTCCTGTTTGTGAGGAAGTTGAAGATCCAACTGTTGATCTGAGTGCTAAGGCCAAGGTTCCGGAGTATAGGAATCTAAGCATATTCATATAGTTACAAAACTTTCAATGATCCACAGGATTCAGATCTTCAGCCAGCACTTGTGTGATTGAGCAGATTCTGTAGGTTGTATATCAATTCTACATTTCCTGATAGTTAATCAAACGTCTACAAGTGACTTTATGAAGCTGTTTGAGCTATTCTATTTGATGCTAATATGTAGATGCACATACACTGTGAAGACTTGTCATCACTGATCACGCCTTGACGATCTCCCATCAATCTTCTTAATAGCCTGATTAGTCGCCAAAGCTATCAAGCTGGAACTAGCAACTATTGACATCAAAAACAGGCCTAATTACACTTACAAACCCCATTTCCAGAAAAGTTGGGATATTTTCCAAAATACAATAAAAACAAAAATCTGTGATACGTTAATTCACGTGAACCTTTATTTAACTGACAGAAGTACAAAGAAAAGATTTTCAATAGTTTTACTGACCAACTTAAATGTATTTTGTAAACATACACAAATTTAGAATTTGATGGCTGCAACACACTCAACAAAAGTTGGGACAGAGGCATGTTTACCATTGTGTTACATCACCTTTTAATAACACTTTTTAATCTTTTTGGAACTGAGGATACTAATTGTAGTAGATTTTCAATTGGAAATTTTGTCCATTCTTGCTTGATATAAGACTTCAGCTGCTCAACAGTCCATGGTCTCCGTTGTCTGATTCTCCTCTTCATGATGCGCCATACATTTTCAATAGGAGATAGATCTGGATTGGCAGCAGGCTAGTCAAGCACACGCACTCTGTGTCTACAAAGCCACGCTGTTGTAGCCCGTGCAGAATGTGGTCTGGCATTGTACTGCTGAAATAAGCATGGACGTCCTGGTAAGAGACGTCGCCTTGATGGCAACATATGTCTCTCTAAAATCCTAATATACGCCTCAGAGTCAATGGTACCTTCACACATACATGCAACTCACCCATGCAGTGGGCACTGATGCACCCCCATACCATCACAGATGCTGGCTTTTGCACCTTTTGCTGATAACAATCTGGATGGTCGTTTTCATCTTTGGCACGGAGAACTCGACGCCCGTTTTTTCCGAAAACTAGCTGAAATGTGGACTCATCGGACCACAGCACATGGTTCCACAGTCTTTCGGTCCATCTGAGATGAGCTCGGGCCCAGAGAACTCACCGGCGTTTCTGCATAGAATTGATGTATGGCTTCCTCCTTGCGTAAGACAGTTTCAAGTTGCATTTCTGGATGCAGCGACAGACTGTGTTGAGTGACAATGGTTTTCCAAAGTATTCCCGAGCCCAGGTGGCTATAATTGTCACAGTAGCATGACGGTTTCTTAGGCGGTGCCGCCTGAGGGCTCGAAGATCACACACATTCAACAGTGGTTTCCGACCTTGCCCTTTACGCACTATGTCTCTGAATTCTCTGAATCTTTTCACAATATTATGTACAGTAGGTGTTGAAAGACCTAAATTCTCTGCAATCTTGCATTGAGAAATGTTCCTTTTGAACTGATACTTGAATATTCTGTGCACTTTTCAATCTTATTTTAACTCTGTCCCAACTTTTGTTGAGTGTGTTGCAGCCATAAAATTCTAAATTTGTGTATATTTACAAAATACAATCAAGTTGGTCAGTAAAACTATTGAAAATCTTTTCTTTGTACTTCTGCCGGTTAAATAAAGGTTCATGTGAATTAACATATCACAGATTTTTGTTTTTATTGCATTTTGGAAAATATCCCAACTTTTCTGGAAATGGGGTTTGTATAATAATGCAATATCGATAAGGACTCTGCTACTGAATTTCTGCTTTTGTAAACAAAGGCATGTTCCAGCTTGTTACATGTTGCTAAAGAATTTAAGATACCCACTGAGTGAAATTCAAATGTTAGTGGATGAGTAGATTATCTTGTAGGAACGAGGGAACTAGGTGATTTCCCTGTCTCTTGCTGCAGTTCACATCCACCGTAGCTATGAGCATGAAAATGGTGGTGATGTTTGATTATTGGTTTGGTGATAAATCAAATTACTGTAAGTATCTCTCTGCAACAGACTGAAAAGTAATTATAATTCTAAAATAAAAGGTATTAAAATTAGTGAAGTTGTGGATAGTGAAGAAGGTTAGAACAGGATTCACTTCTTTGTCTCGTTTTACGGCGGTTGGGACCCAACTTAATGGTGCATTACCGCCACCTTCTGCTCCGGAATGTGCAACAGACTTACATTCTAAATCCCTTCAACCAATCACACACACACACATACCCTAACCTACACTTTATCCTCCTATCTTTGGCCATCCTAGTACCCTATTCCTGCTTATCCATCATATCCTATAAAAAAATTCTGTACCCCTTAAGAAAGCTAAAAATACCCTGACCTGTGCTCTCTCACCCATGCCCGGTAATTCTTTTAATGTGAATTCCTGCACCCCCAATTCTCTTAGATTAATTCTCATCATCTCTCTCTGTATCCCATACTTCCTGCAACTCAGAACTACATGTTCTACTAACTTCTCTTCCTGGCATTCCTCACACTGCTGCCTGACCTGCCGCGTTCAGCAGCAACTTTGATGTGTGTTGCCTCACACTGTCTGGTGTTTCCCTATAATTCTCAATGTTTTGTTTAATGCACAGTGCCCCAGCCTTAACCTAGTCCACACAGTTTCCTCTCTTCTGCGTCCACTACCTAACCTAGTACCTGCAACACTCTTTTTTATTTGATATAAATGCCTCCTCTTCCCCTCCCTGTCCCATGTTTCTTGCCACATTTGGTTGATTTTTTTCCCAGATTACACACTTAACCTCTGCTTTACTGATACTAATGTGCATTTCTATATTTTCTGTCTTTAACAACCTCTTTGCCAACTCATCCACCCTCTCATTCCCCTTCACCCCTACATGTGCTGGAGCCCATAGAAATTATACCTGACCTCCCCGATTGGCAATTCTTGTGACTGACTGAAGGACTTCATAAAGTACATCTTGCCGACTGTTTGAGTGAAAGGACCTTAAACTTGCTAGAACTGAGGATGAACAGGATCTAGCACAGGAACAGGACTATCTTCCCTCAATTTTGTGCCAAACCAAAAAAATTAGTAATCAAACGGCCAGGTAAACTAATCACCTCTACCTATCCTTCCACGTTCCTCACATTCATGTGCTTGACTAAACATCTCTTACAGGTCTTAAATGTGTCTGCCTCTACTATCACCCCAGGTAGTGCACTGCAGGCACCCACCACTCTCTGTGTAAAAAACTTGCCCTTCACATCTCCTTTAAAATTACACCCTCTCACCTTCAATGCACACTTCTGGTATTTGACATTTCAATCTTGGGAAGAGTATACTGTCTATTTATTCTATCAGTGCCTCTCATAATCATATGAACTTCTATCAGATGTCCCATCAGTTACTGACAGTCCAGGGAAAACAACCCAAGATTGTCCAACCTCTCATGATAGCACATGCCCTCTAATCCAGGGGGCATCCTGATAAACCTCTTCTGCACCCTCTCTAAAGTCTCAATATCCTTCCTCTAAAGGGGCAACCAGATCCATATGCAATGCTCCAGAAACAGCCTAACTAAAGTTTTATAAAGCTGCAACATAACTTCCTGACTTTTGAACTCAATGACTCAAGTAAAAAAAGGCAAGCATGCCCCATGCTTTCTTAACACCCTATCAAACTGTGTAGCCACTTTCAGTGAGCTGTGAACTTGGACCCCAAGACCCCTCTGCTCATCAATACTGTTAAGGGTCTTGCCCTGAACAGTGTACTGTCTCTTTACATTTGACCATCTGCCATTTCTCTACACATATCTGCAACTGATCTATATCCTGTTGTATTCTTTACCAGTATCCTACATTATCTACAATCTTCATATCATCTGCAAACTTACTAACTTACCCATCTACATTTTCATCCAGGTCATATATATATACGTCATAAAAAGCAGAGGTTCCAGTACGGATTCCTATGGAACAGTAATAATCACAGATCTCCGGCTAGAATAAGTCCCTTCAACGCCTATCCTCTATGGGCAAGCAAGCTCTGAATCCAAGTGGCTAAATCACAATGGATTGTATGCATTTTATCTTCTAGATGAGCTTCCCATGATGGACCTTGTCAAACACTTTACTAATACAATGCCCTGGTTAAGATTTCTACTGCTATGCTGTGAGATATTTCATTTTAGTTGCTTTATGTAAAAGCAGTGTGTTCTGCTGGTAGAATGTTTTGGTTTCAGCTAAAGACAAGGTGCCATGTTGTTCAACTTAGGAATGTTGTTTCAGCAAATCAGGATGGTGGGATCAGGAGAAGGTTCTAGAGAGCTGGGCAGAAAGAGATTTGTGATGGACAGTGGTTGGGTTCATGGTCTTTTGGCGGGAGATGTGAGAAGGGAAGATACCCATACAATCGATCGGCCAGGAAGACACGATCACAAGGAATGCTTCGTGAAACAAAAGAGTCCAAGATAGGAAATTCAACCAGTGATTGGTGATGAGAACTCTGTGCTGTGAGTAGCAGTTATACCTAGCTTTTGGAAAAGATGAGATCCAACTGTCAAGTGTGCACTTAGACTGATCTAATTGGCTCTTTTATTTTTTCTTTCTTTTCTTTCTCTTAATAACTGTTTGATAAAACTGAAATTGGTAATCACACTTTTTTATAATTTTATACTGGTGTATTATTTGTCACTCTTGGCAACCAGGAATTCTGTATGGCAAATATTTACACAGCATTCACTCACATGGAGGTTCCTTATTCTCAATGTTCTTGTTTGGTTAAATCTTAAGTCATACCAACCTCAACGTATATCACTTTTGAAAGGTGGCCCTTTCACCGCTGACTCACGTGGCTGTTAGCAGAGTTACCTAACAAACCGAGTTTACATACGAGCCCTAGAGAGAGGGTTATACTAAAATCCATGTGGACAACACACACAGCTCTACTTTCATCAATCACCCCCGACACTTTGTGAAAAAAACTTAATCAAGTTAGTCAGGCACAACTTGCCCTGCACAAAGCTATGCTGGCTCTCCCTAATTAGGCAATAGTTTATCAAGTGCTCTTAAATCTTATCCCTAAGACTTCTCTCCAGAATTGTCAAAGGTTAAAGTAGGATTATGCAGTAGATCAGTTGAAAATCTGGCCAAAGAAATAGCAATTGGAGCTTACTGGATAAGAGTGAGGGATTGCTCTTCAGGAGGTCAAATGGGAGGGGTAAGGATCCAGTAACTGGTAAGGCACTGAGGAGCATTGATATGAAGAGCGATCTTAGGGTATAAGTCCACAGTTCCCTGAAAGTAGCAACAAAAGTAAAGAGGATGGCAAAAAAGTTACATGGCAAGCCTGCCTTCATTATTTAAGCAATTGAGCATGAATGTCATGAAGTCATGTTGCAATTGTATCAGATTCTATTTCCCTTTACTGTATTTGGAGTATAGTGTGCAGTTTTGGTCACTGCAATAAAGATGAGAAGTTCTAAAGCTTTGGAGAGGAAAAGGAGGAGGTTCACTGGGATGTTACCTGGATTGGAGTGTATTACTTATAACGAGAGGTTGGAAAAATTTGGATTGTTTCCTGTTTGTCATTGGAGGCTGAAGGGTAACCTGATAGAAGGTCTATTACATTATGAGAGTCATAGGTAGGGTGTAAAGATCAAATGCTACAGCGCATAGATTTAAGGTGGAAGTGGGACAGGTTTGAAAGGAGATTTGTGAGGCATCAAAAAGAGTGAATTTAAAAGGCATTAATCCCCTCATTCAAGCAGAGGGGGTTTGTTTGATTTGGCATAATGATACTTTATTAAATAAAATGGTTCTTAGTGTGGTTTTCACCTGACAGAGGGGCTTGTCGAGAAACTGGATAGGGACGAATTTTTTCCACGGGTAAACTGTAAAATGAAGTACTTTACACCTGTTTTAAAGTGTTTCCACCTATTTTGCGCTGATTTACTGTCCATTAAGAGATTGTTAATTTATCCTATTGCAGATTTATTTTCCCACTGAAGTTCCCCATCGCTGTTTTAGTCACTTAATACCTTAATTTGGATGAAATGGTCATACCTTACAAGCTTTGTGCTCCCTATTTTATTGTGAGATAATTAAGCCAAATTAGTGAACTGAAGTGTTTTACCCTGGGACATAATTTCTAAAAAACACAAATGCAACAACAGAAGTTTTTGTTTAAAATAAATCAAAGTTGACAATCGTATGAAGATCAACGATTAACTGTGGCTCACCCACCCTTTGATCTGTACACTTGATGCTACCACTGATCAAAGGATACAAGGACCAAGCACAATCAAGAGTATTCAGTCTGTCTGGGAAGTGTCCCCAGGACTTCCTCTTTCCCTCTAGTCATGATTTTTTTGTGGTTACCCTAGTTTTCCCTCAAGTTTTGAAAAATACTGACCCACTTTCCTTGCAACCACTTCTCCAGAACACAATATGTAGATTGTGTTGTGCTGCTTCTAAAAGGGAACAGAGCACATTAATGATTTCTCAAAGCGTGTCCCAATTTTGTAAATTTTTGTCATTTTGATTGCTATTGGTACTTTACAGAAATCC
The DNA here is from genome assembly GCF_030028105.1 of Mobula birostris. Taxonomy (NCBI): domain Eukaryota; kingdom Metazoa; phylum Chordata; class Chondrichthyes; order Myliobatiformes; family Myliobatidae; genus Mobula; species Mobula birostris. Next base: position 117,872,258 of record NC_092374.1, on the reverse strand, counting down.
TGTTTGGTGCATCAAAGTATGCCTACTGTCCAATCTCTAGCAACAGACTCAAAAAACTCTGCTCACTGAACAGTGTTGAAGATTGGAGGAAGAAAACTAGCTTACTTGTCACCCATTAATAACTCTGCATATCCCAAAAGTCATCTTTCTTAAAACTTATGCAAAATTCCTTATATTGAATCTTCAATTTATTTTTGGTATATACATAGTTGTCCAGAAGAGGAATTAAATATTTGAATGTTGTTGTTCATTATGACAGGCTCCACAACTGATTCAGTTGCATCACAGCAAATTGGAAACTAATTTATTTATGAAAACATTTAAAAAGTTGCAAAATCAAATGAATGATATCTTCAATTATTTTAGAACTAAGTTAATCATGATTTGGAATGCAAAATAAAATTCAATAATGAGATAGATTAAATATTTTCCCTCATTCAGAACTACTCTCTCTGGGAAAAACTTCTAAAGGTTATTAATTTAATTTGATGACTCTGAAATATTGCACACTAATAGGTTATATATTGCGAATGTAATAAAAATAATGGAATTTTTATAGTGATAATAGCTTAAGAATATTTGATCATAAATTACAGACAAAAAAGTAGACAAAATGAACAGTTTGTCAAAAAAGTTAGCATTTAATTTTAGTTATAAAATATATTTCACACATGATTACTGTCCAAATAATTCACCTAATCCAACTCATATCAGTTAATGCAATGACTTGAATTGTCTATTTGAATAATAATTGCAAATAATTTTACTAATAAAAGGAGAATGATGTAGATTGTTATTTTTCCAGAATAAAATTTGGTACATTTGGAATATTTCACAATAACATACTTTGAAAATTTACTTGTAAAAAATATTACAATTTGCAATAGTTCATGGTGTATCCTTCTCTATGTGACAAAAATAGTGGATGTCCGAGAGTCAAAGCAACTCAATCACTTAACTGAGAGTTTCAAATGATAATCAAGTCTATATGATGTATCATCCATATTATAAAATCAATTAATGGTCAATTACAACTTTTTTGATATATACCACATTTCAGTGTTATGAGGCAGGTTTATATAAATAGTCCAATCAATGAAACTCAAAGATGTTCCCAGATGATGATTAACGATTATGATGTTATTTGCTATAAGTTTATTCAGAATACACTTTCAGAGGATTAGCTGGTATAGATTTTAACAACAGTTATGTACTAGATTACACATTTAGTGCCTTGAAAGCTTACCTAAAGGTGAATATTTGGTAATTACTTTTTGCGGTTATTGATCGTGATGAAGAGTCTCGGCACAGAATGTTAGTTATTTATTCCCCTGCATAGATTCTGCTCAGTGTGATGAGTTGTTCCAAACTTCTGAGTGTATTTGGAGTTCATTAATGTGAATGGAAAGCTATGTATTGTCATTCAGAAGGCCATTTGTGTCCAAAGTATGTTAAAACTGGGACCAACAGACCAACCTCAACAACCAACATCAGGTCTAACAGAATTTGTAATTTCATCCATCTGTACAACGTCAACAACTCAGTGGAAACAATCGCATAATAACATGACCCACTGGTCCACTTGAAACGTATTTAACACAATACAATTTATTATTTTTTTTCCAAGGAGAAGGCACTAGAATAATAATACCTAGGAAGAGAGGTCTGCTCATGGAGGAAACATATATAAACAGAGCTGATTTTCAAAACAAGGGTTAAGCACTGTGGGTATTGTGTCAGATAGATGTATACTCCAATGTGCTGTTTGAAGTTTTAGATTAGCTATTACTAGAATCAGACTATTCAAACAAATAAATGTGGTTGATGTTACACTGCTTAAGAGTTCAAAGAAGCATTCGGCATAACCTAGTTCCTGATAATGGGAAAAAAATAAAGTTCGTATAAAATTCTCTAAAAAGCCATCAAATTCTATGAATTAAGAGCTGCTGTTTTCTTTTCTTCCCCGGACTACATAATTTCCATTGGGATGAAATATAAATTGTCACTTGTTCTTGGATTTACAGCTGAAATCATGATTAAGGAAAAACAAACAGGTTTCCACTATTTATATGAACAGAGAACTCACAGGAGAGCCTAGGTGATCATATCGTAATTTAAGGTATTTAAAGAGCTTTGAGACTTGACTACACTTCTTCCAACCCTGTCACTTGTAAAAAAAATTTTTTTTTTCTCAGTTCCTCTGTCTCTGCCACATCTGTTCTCAGGATGAAGTTTTCCTTTCTAGAACATCTGAGGTATCCTCCTTCTTCAAAGAATGGGGTTTCCCTTCCTCCCCCACATTACACCCATTTCCATAACCTCCTCTATCTTCAAAGGGATTATACCACCACACAAATCTTTACCTTTACCTCCACATCCCCTCCCTGACTTTCTGTAGGAATCGCTCTCTCCATGATTCCCTTGTCTATTTAACCCTCCCCACTGATATCCCTCCTAGCACTTATCCAAGTGGAAGAAGTGCTACACCTGCCCATTCACATTCTCCCTCAACACCATTCATGGCCCTGAACAGTCATTCCAGGTGAGGCAACACTTTACCTGTGAGTCTGTCAGAGTCATCTACTGTATCTGGTGTGACCTCCTCTACATGGGTGAGACCCGGCATAGATTAATGGAATATTTGTCAAGCACTTTGCTTCTGTGCACAGCAGGGATGATTTCCCAGTGGTCTACCATTTTAATTCCACACCCTAACCCTATTCTGAAATGTCACCCTGCAGCCTCCTCTACTGCCACAATGAGGCCACCCTCTGGATGGAGGAGTAACACCTCATATTCCTTTTGGGTAACCTCCAACCTGATGCACAAATATCGATTTCTTCAGATTCCAATAATTTCTCCCCCACTCCGTCTTCTAATCTTTTATATTCCCTATTCTGATTCATTTCTACCCTTTATCTATTCCTCATCTGCCTATCACCTCCCTCGGGTATCCCTCCTCCTTTCCTTTCTCCCATGGTCCACCCTCCTCTCCTTTCAGATTTTTCCTTCATCCCCCTCCCCACTGAAGTACCTTTGTTCTCCCTCACCTGACTTCACTTATCAGCTCCAGCTTGTACTTCTTCCCTCCCCCTGCCTTCTTATTCTGGTTTCTTCACCCTTCTTTTCCTATCCTGATGAAGGGCCTCAGCCCGAAATGTTGACTCTTTATTCTACTGCATAGTTGTTGTCTGATCTCCTGAGTTCTTCCAGCATTTTGTGTGTTACTCAGAATTTCTGTTCTAATAAATAAATCATTAAAAAAACTAATTTTGAATGAATGATCAAATAGACACAACTATTTAATTCCAGTAATAAATATCATGAATATTTAATTAGTCAACAATCTGAAGTCTTTCAACAAATCAAATTAAATGTTATCTCTTATGAGGGCATTTAAAAAGGCATAATCAATTTATTTTAATCAAAATTTTCTGATGCTATGAATTCATACAAAAGTGCAGAAAATATTAATCAATATAGCAAAAGAATATTTCACTGGCCCCAAATTAATAAACAAAATAATGCAGGGAAGTGTATGGTTATGCATTTTGGTAGAAGAGATAAAGCGTAGACTATTTTCTAAAAGGGGAGAAAATTCAAAAATCGGAGGTGCAAAAGACTTGGGAGTACTTGTGCAGGATTCCCTAAAGGTTAGTTTACAGGTTGAGTCCATCGTAAGGAAGTCAAATACAATGTTGGCATTCATTTTGAGAAGATCAGAATATAAAAGTTAGGATCCAATGCTGAGGTTTTATAAGGTATTGGTCACACTGCACTTGCAGTATTGTGAGCAGTTCTCTGCCATTAACCCATTAGCCTGTCTTTAAATCTGACCTTCCAAAGTAAATCACTACGCACTTTTCCAGGTTGAACTCCATCCGACACTTCTCTGGCCAGCTCTGCATCCTGTCAGTGTCACATTGTAACCTTGGATAAACTTCAGCACTATCAACAACACTATCAATCTTCATGTCATCTGCAAACTTACTTCCACTTCTTGACCCAAGTCATTTAAAAAAAAATCATAAAGAGCATGTGTTCCTGAATAAGTTGTTGTGGAACCACTGGTCACTGACTTCCATGCAGAATATGCCTCCTCTTCAACAATCCTCTACAACAACCCTCTACATTCTATGAGCAAGTCAATTGGGAATTCACACAACCAATTTTCCAAAAAGCCTCCTGACTTTCTGAATGAACCTACCATGTGGAACCTTATAGTCATAGTCATACTTTATTGATCCCGGGAGAAATTGGTTAAAACAATTGGTTATCAAATGCCGTATTAAAACACATCTACATCATATCCACTGCCTACCAACATCATTGTGCTTCATCATAATCCTCTAATAATTCAATCAGGCTTATAAAGCATGATCTACTCCTCACAAAACCATGCTGACTATTTTGAATTCTCATAAATCTGGTTTCTAAGAATCCTCTCCAATAATTGCCTACCACAGAATTGAAACTCACTGGTCTTAATCCCTACTCACTTTGTTGAATACGTGCCACCATCCTTAATAGAATGTTTTGAATATTCTCTGTTAAACCTTGTTATTCCATGAGGTTAACATGGAGAAAAAAAATCTCTGCTGTAATCATGGGTCTCATAAAATATAATACCCTAACACTTAACATAATATCACTTAAAGACAAGTGTTATTACACATAATGCTCATTCCCTACTAAACCACAGTGAAACTGGTCTGAGAAAACCTGGTTTAAACTTAATGCACATGGTCTTCAGAGAGAAGATTTTATACTTCCCACTAATTATTTTGCAGCAAGCAAAACTGAGGTGAAATATATGAATGAAAAAGTATAATGAAAAAGTATAATATTTAAATATTGAGATAATAGAATTTTCATAGAAGATAGAACTGTTGTTTACAGCTGTGATGAAATTTACTGATAGTTCATGTGATTGCCTTTGTGTATTTGTAGTTTGCTTTTGACAAGTTAAGTCTATTGAGTATTCTCTGCTGCTGACTGTGCATCAATAATTATAGTTCGACAACTTACTATGAAATCAAATTATTTTGCAGAGCCGTAATAAATACAATTTTAGTCAATTAGAAATGCTGAGTGAGAATTGCAGAACTTCTTAATGTGATGTGGATGCCCCAATGGTGGTCTAATAATATATTGCTGCAAAATTGTTGTGACTTGCATTAATGTAAAATAAGAAGAGCAATTTGAGAACCAGATGGGTGCATTTTTGGTTCAAGGTGGGAATTTGCCTTCAAACTTTAACAAAATGTTACAGAAATTTCAACATAACATCATGTTGCTTTCAATATAGCATATCCAAATTATGATTCAAACATTGTTGCAATAATATAAATAAAAGAATAGGTCATACAGAATTACGTAAGGTACAGTAATTGAATCATTAACTCCTGGAGCATGGAATCCGTGCTCCAAAATTTAATGGCCAAACCTTCAACCCATCAAGTCCACACTGGCCACCATCACTCATGGAACTAAACCTAGTTTGTCATGCTTACATTCCCATCAACTCTTCCATAATTTGCCATTTGTTATGCGATCATGGTGTTTCCATGATTATGATTGTTCTTGGCAAATTTTCAACAGAAGTACTTTGCTGTTGCCTTCTTCTCAGCAGTGTATTAACAAGATGGGTGACCCCAGCCATTAGCAATACTCTTCAGAGATCGTCCGCCTGGCGTCAGTGGTCGCATAACCAGGACTTGTGATCTAGACCCACTGCTCATACAGCCATCCACCACCTGCTCTGATGATTTCACATGACCCTGGTCGGGGGCTAAGCAGCTGCTACATCTTGCCCATGGGTGACCTGCAGGCTAACAGAGGGAAGGAGTGCCCTACTGCTCCTTTGGTAGAGATGTACCTCCACCCTGTCAACTGCTATAAAGAGCAATTAACCTACTAATCCTCCCTAAATAGGTGGATTTTGAGATGATGTTAAAGGATTTTTAAAAGGTTTTATTGGATAAGTGCAAAGCTGAATACTTTAGTGAGTGAAATACAAAATACCTGGCTGCAGGTGGGCTCTTTCTCAAATGATGGACACTGTGACGGGTACAAGATCAGAGTCCAGGTTGGAAGAAGTACCCAATTAGCAATATCATCAGGTGGACAACACTGATGGAGACCTGAACGGGAATAGCAAATAGAAAAAAAAATCCTTGTTTTTAAAGATGAGGAAGAAAAAGTAAAACTAGTGGATTTGTTGGAGAGCCAATGAAACACTACAGAATGACAGATGATCTTTTTAGTTTTGTGTTGCTGTACAGGAACAATTCAGACTGCTCATATTGTCTTCCTGGAGGGGATTTCCTGAGCAGTGAATGTCGAGAGGTTGTATGAATCCAAATCACACCCACAAAGTTACCTATGGATCTGCTTTTATTAATTTAAATCGATGAAAATTTTACTGCTCTTCACAGCCAGTCATGAAGATTTCCAATGAAATTCCTCTCTGCTGAGAATCTATTATGTTTTGACCTCTTAAGGAATTGTATTTCTCTCTTTCAATATTTTTATTAACATTATATAAATTGCATAAATACAAATACAAAATTCACAAGGATACAAGTAAGCAATATGAATTACATTACATTTAAATCACAGTAATATGATCACAGTATCCCATATTCCAAATCAATCATGTAGAAAAAAAAGATTGAATTATGAAATGAAATAAAATAAAATAATTGTATTTTATTTTAAAAAAATCTACCCCCACTACCAAAATGAGCTGGTTGGTTAAAAAAAAGAGAAGAAAAAAAGAAATACCTTACCATATAATATTATGATAATAATGGCTCAGATCCATACTTTAATAACAGTTCAAAGATTATGAAAATAACTCAGAAAGGGTCCCCATAACATTAGAAAATCATGTTTAGAATCAGAAATCGAACAACCAATCTTCTCTAGATCTAGGCACAGCATAACATCAGATAGCTATTCAGCATGAGTGGGTGGGGCAGCCTCCTTACACTTGAGCAAAATCACCCTCCTGGCCATAAGAGACATAAAGGCCAATACCCACAAATTAGATGGCTTCAGTTTTGTTGCACTATCCTCGACAATACCAAACATGGCAGTCAAAGGATTGGGCTTAAAACTAACATTGAAAAGTACAGAAATAGTTTGAAATACGTCTTTCCAAAATGTTTCAAGGCTCGGACATGTCCAAAACATCTGAATTAGTGTGGCCAATCCATTAGTACATCTATCACAGTAAGGAGAAATATCTGCATAGAAATGAGAGAGTTTGTCTTTAGGCATATGAAATCTATGTACCAATTTGAATTATAATAAAGAATGATGAGCACATAATGGCGAAGAATTAATCAATTTTAAAATAATCTTCCAGCTCTCTTCAGATATGAAAATCTGTAAATCCTTTTCCCAGTCTCCTTTAATTTTATCTAAAGAGTCCATTTTCAGTCCCGACAGCAGACCATAAATGTAAGATATTGAACCGTTGTCAAAGGGTTTCAGATTAAAAATTGTATCTATTATATTCTTATCTGGACTTGTAGGAAATATATGTAATTGAGATCTTAAAAAATCTCTAATCTGTAAGTATCAAAATAAGTTGGTATTGGAAAGATTAAATTTTGCTGAAGGTTGCACAAAAGAAGAAAGACACTCTCTCTCAAACAAATCCTGAAATCATTTAATACCCAATCTATCCCATTCTTTAAAAGATAAGTCAATTAAAGATGGTTTAAAAAAACAATTAGAAAAGATGGGACTTGAGAGGGAGAATCTCAATAAACCAAAATGTTTTCTAAACTGTAACCAAATCCTCAAAGTATGTTTGACCACCACATTGTCAGTCAGTTTATTTAAAGATAAAGGAAACAAGGATCCAAGTAAAGAAATGATGGAAAATTTCATAACAGAGTTGACTTCCAAAGAAACCCATATAGGGCAATTGTCATGGTTAATGTAATATATCCAGAACGCAATATTTTGTATACAGGTGCACATTCCTTTATCCCATATTCCGAAATCCAAAAAGTTCCAAAAACCGAAGTTTTTTTCGCCAAAAGCTGAGGTCACACAGGTGTGACGTGGCAACACTAGCAGAGGCTGCCAGACGTCAGTTGTGGCTCAGCGCTCGTACAAGTTACATGTGCATTTGCTGTTCGCTGATATTTTGTGTCCACTGTTGACTTTGTGTTTAATTTCATTGTGAAAATGTCAAAAAGAGTTGCAGGTGCCCCTATAGGTAACAATGAGAAAAAGAGAAAGAATCTTCTCTATCAATAACGCAGAAAGTGGAGTTATTGCAGAAGCTTGATCGTGGTGTGTCTGTGCGGCGTCTTACTGAAGAAAATAGTGTCAGAACTACCACTGTATATGATTTAAATAAACAGAAAGACAAGTTACTGAAGTTTTATAGTGACAGTGACAGTGACGTTCTACATTTATTCCAATAACTCATTTACCATGTGTTTGATTTGGTTCGTTTGAAGCTGTATATTTTTATGTTTTGAATGTTTTTGTTGGAAATAAAATTTCTTCTTGTCATTATTCCCTAAACAACACAGTATAACAATTATTTACATAGCATTTACATTGCATTAGATGATTTAAAGTATACGGGAGAATGTGCGTAGGTTTGGTGCACCGCTGGGTCCTAAACCCCACTGTACTGTGACAGGTTAAATAACGGACTTGAGCATACGTGTTTTTTGGTATCGGGGGTGGGGGGGGTGTCTGAAATCCAAAAAATTTAGAATTCTGAAATGTAACTGGCCCCAAGAATTTCAGATAAGGAATTGTAGACCTGTATTAACAGCCCAATAATATGACCTAAAATTTGGTAAGGCAGAGCATCCATTCTGTTCGGTTTTTTGAAGGTAAGCTTTATTTATATGAGGTTTTTTATTCTTCCATATATAGGAAGAAAGAATTGAATCCAAAGAGTCAAAAAAAGATTTAAGAATAAAAACAGGCACAGCTTGAAAAAGGTATATAAATTTCTGTAAGATATTCATTTTAATATAATTAATTCAGCCAATTAGTGTTAAAGAGAGAGGCAACCAATTAGAAAGTGTTTTTTAACATAATACATTAAAGTTAAAACATTTTCCTTAAATAAATCTTTATAATTCTTAGTAATTGTTACTCTTAAATACGTAAATTTTTTTCTTAAAATTTTAAAAGGAAGGTTGATATCAGTTGGTATTAAATTGTTCAAAGGAAACAGTTCGCTCTTATGTAAATTTAATTTATATCCTGAGAACTAACTAAAATTAGTCAGTAAATGGAAAAAAATGGTAAAAAGATTGTAACATTAGATATAAAAAGCAATAAGTCATCAGCATAGTCGAGGGATAGAGTTTAAGAGTCGCGATGTAATGATGCAGCTCTATAAAACTCTGGTTAGGCCACACTTGGAGTACTGTGTCCAATTCTGGTCGCCTCACTATAAGAAGGATGTGGAAGCATTGGAAAGGGTACAGAGGAGATTTACCAGGATGCTGCCTGGTTTAGAGAGTATGCATTATGATCAGAGATTAAGGGAGCTAGGGCTTTACTCTTTGGAGAGAAGGAGGATGAGAGGAGACACGATAGAGGTGTACAAGATAATAAGAGGAATAGATAGAGTGGATAGCCAGTGCCTCTTCCCCAGGGCACCACTGCTCAATACAAGAGGACATGGCTTTAAGGTAAGGGATGGGAAGTTCAAGGGGGATATTAGAGGAAGGTTTTTTACTCAGAGAGTGGTTGTTGTGTGGAATGCACTGCCTGAGTCAGTGGTGGAGGCAGATACACTAGTGAAGTTTAAGAGAATACTAGACAGGTATATAGAGGAATTTAAGGTGGGGGCTTATATGGGAGGCAGGGTTTGAGGGTTGACACAACATTGTGGGCCGAAGGGCCTGTATTGAGCTGTACTATTCTACGTTCTATGTTCTATAGAGCGATACTTTATGGATAGTACCTCTCCTTAAAATACCAGTAATCTCTTTAGACTCTCGAAAAGCAATTGCTAAGGGTTCTAATACCAGATCAAAAGGCAGAGTGCTCAAAGCACAACCTTGCCTAGTTCCACATTGGAGTTTAAAGGGTTTAGAATTCTGAAGATTAGTAAGAACCCGAGTGGAGGGAGATAAATAAAGTAATTTAATCCCATGAATAAAATTAGGTCCAAAATTATTTTTTTCTAAGAATGTAAATAGATAATTCCATTCAACTCTGTCAAAGGCCTTCTCCACATCCAAAGATATCCCATATTCCAATATTTTCTTAGATGGAGAATGCATAACATTTAACAAATGTCATATATTAAAATGGGAATATCAATTTTTAATAAATACTGTCTGATCATCCAAAACTATAGAAGATATAATATTTTCAAGTCTGCGAGCCAACACTTTAGATAAAATTTTAGTATCAAAATTGAGTAAAGAGATAGGTCTATACGAAGAACATTCAGTAGGATTCTTATCTTTTTTGAGAATCAGTGAAATGGAAGCTTCCTAAAAAGACTGCGGTAATCTTCCTACCTTAAAGGAATCTGTAAGGGTAGAGCATAAGTGTGGTATAAGCAAGGAAGGAAAAGGCTTATAAAACTTCCAGAGAATCCATCAGGTCCTGGAGATTTCCCAGAATGCAATTCCAAAATAGCCTAAGCAATTTCCTCCTGAGAAATGGATTGATCCAATTGCCTACGATCATCTATCAAAAGATTAGGAATGGTTAAGTGATCTAAAAAATCATTCATTGCAATATTATCCTTAACAGAGTCAGAACTATTCAATTTAGAATAAAATTCCCTAACATTGTCATTAATTTCAAAGTGGTCAGTTGTCATGTCCCCATTAATTTTACGTATTTCTTTAATTTGCCGCTTGGCTATGAATGGCTTCAATTGATTAACCAGTAGCTTACCAGTTTTATCTCCATGAATATAAAATTGACTTCTATCTTTTAAAATCTGGCTTTCAATTGAATACGTTAAAAGAAGATCAAATTTAGTTTTGGTTTCAATATGTCTCTTATATGTTTCAGGATCGGGTACCGAAGTATATTTATGATCCAGTTGTTTTAGCTGATTAGCTAGCTCATTTCTCTCTTTGTTAGCTTTTTAATGATGTTTGCAGTATGAGAAATAATTTGACCCCAGTAATATTCTTTAAAAGTATCCCATATAATAAGACTAGATGTCTCTTCCAATGTATTTTCTTCAAAAAAAACGAGTAATTTGATTCTCCATAAATTTGAAAAAGTCCCCATCGGATAACAGAGTTAAATTAAATTACCAAAATCTACTCATAGGGATAGGACCAGGGAGATTTAAAGATAGAAATACAGGAGAGTGGTCAGAAATAGCAATCTCTTTATATTCGATTAGTCGAACCAATGGAATCATTTGACTGTCAATAAAAAAAAATCAATCTTGGTATAAGAATGATGGACATGAGAGAAAAAAGAATACTCCCTGTCCATCGGATGAAGAAAACGCCAAGCATCAACTATGCCACATTTAGTTGGAAAGGATTGGATAATCAAAGCTGATTTATTAAGTGTGGCTGGTTTGACAGATGAGCGATCTAATACTGGATCTAACCAACAGTTAAAATCTCCTCCCGTCACAAGAGAATAAGTACACAAATCTGACAAAAACAAAAATAGACATTCAAAAAGTCCTGGATCCTCTACGACGGGGACATATACATTAGCAAAAACAATCAATTTACTGTCTAAACTCCTTGATACAATAACAAATCGACCATTAAGATCTGAAACAACTTTATGCTGAGCAAAGGAAACTGTGTTATCTACAAAAATCGAAACTCCACATGATTTTGCTTTAAACGAAGAATGGAATTGCATATCCTTCCACTGAGTAAAAAAATGTAAGCTATCACAGATGCTTTTGTGTGTTTCTTGTAAGAAAAAATAGGTGCTTTTAATTTTTTAAAAAAGCAAACATTTTGTTCTGTTTAATGGGGTGATTCAGCCCTTTCAAATTCAAACTAAATAAGTTAATATTTCAAACTATTTTAAATACAAATCATCATGTAATTAAAAGATCTGGCCATAAGTTATTAAAACTAGAAAGCAAATCGTAAGGTAAGGTAATCAAACAGGCAATCATATAATCAACCCAACACAGCTCCCAGAGAGAAATAGGCCCTAGCCCCTCCTCCACCCAAAGCTAGAAAGCTGACCAATAGACAGTCAGTGAGCTAACAACTAAGTTCTCTCCCCAAAAAATCCTGTTGACAGAAACTCCGGTCCTACAAGGTCAATTATGCCCCTACCAAGTCACAACATAAAAAGAAAACTAACTCAGTATTCAAGAAGACAAAAGGATTAGTTTAAACAAATTCAAAAAAGCTATATTAAAATAAAGCCTCAAAAAGGGATGTAATAAAAAAGTATCAAAAACAAACAAAAGACAATATATGAACAGCCAAAATGTAAGCTTATTGAAACCTTATTTCAAATTCATATTAACAGAGGAAAAATTTATCAAATAAGAAATACAACAGTTTTAGACTTCATCTTTTAATAATTCCTTTGCATCTTCAACCGACTTTATTCTTTTTCGCAATCCGTTCTTCAAAACAATACTTAGACGGGGGGAAAACTGAAGGGATAGTTTAAATCCTTTATTAGAAAATTCCAACATAACTTCTTTATATTTCATACTATCAGCCATAACTTCAGGTGAATAATCTTCAATAAATCTGACCTTGTAACCATGGAAATTGATCATTCCTTGTCGTTGGGTATGGCGAAGTAAAAGGTCCTTAATATGAAATTCTTGAAAACTTAGAATGACTGGCCTGGGTCTTGCTGCTGTGAAGGGATCATGAATTACCACTATGAACTGTGTTTTTTAAAGAGAGAGAGAGAGAGAAAGAGGTTTTCAACACAGACATCTTACTATTAAGAGAGAGAGAGGTAAAGACTGCTTGGAGATGGTGTTATGGTTTCTTTGCAGCATGTTTACATTTCTATAAGGACACTGGCAGCTTCTAAGTTTTTACAGAGAGAGAAGGGAGGAGCTATTTGATGTACGGCTGGTGTTCAGCACAACGGTATTTAAATCAGCGTAACTGCTTGTTTCACAGGACATGCAAACGCACAAGGGTGTGGTGAAATTACCACTATCCTGTCCAAGTGCCCATGAGTGTGGGACTGAGGTTTGATTCTGAGGGATCGAACTGTGATTATTAGTGTGTGAATGAATGACCCTGTGGAGCCTACTGGTGTGTCTAACCCTTGCCTGGGTTGGTAGACTATCACTTGAAGATAGTTCTCTTAAGTTGGTCAAGTTTGGCTAGCTTGGAAGGTTCGGAGGACAATGGGAAGATCGACGGTATCAGCTCACCTAAAGAACTAAACACCCCTCTCTCTCCATCACTACTCAACCGAATACCACAAACTGAACTGAACTTCATTCATCACCCTAAGACTGTATCCATTTACTCCTAGACTTGAAGAAAGTCTATATTCACACACACACACACACACACACACACACACACACATATATATATGTATATAAAATCATTGTTAACCTGTTTGATATATCTGCATTTATATTACTGTATTGCGTAGTTACTAATAAATATCATTAGTGAATAGCAATACCAGACTCCAAAGTGTTTTCCATTTCTGCTGGTTTTTTAACCCGTCATGGGGGACATGATACTGCCAACAACAGTGACTTCGAAGTCGGCGAGCGATATGCCCGATCGAGCTTCGGCTCAGAAGTGAATAGAACAGGGAATAGCTGTTTCAGAAAGCTTGCAAAGAACTTCGTAGGGGCAGCGCCTTCAATTGATTCTTTAAGACCCAGAATTCACAAGTTGTTTCTCTTATTTCTATTTTCTAGACTGATAATCCTTTTCATCAATTTTTCATTGGATAAGGATAACTATTTGCAGAGTTTAAGTGTCTCTTCAAGATCCTTTTCAAGCGTCACCAGCTTTGCAGTATTTTCTTGAATTCGGTTCTCATGCTCAGTTAAAGTTTGTTGTATTGTATCCAATTTGCCACTAAGTCGTCGAAACTCCTCGGAAAATTCAGAGTTTGCCGTTTAAGGCAGTCACTGATTGAATCCAAGTGACTGGGGATTCATCTTCTGTTTCTCTTTCTTTTGCAGAAGTTTTTGTTCTTTTCCCAGCCATAGTAGAGCAGTATTAAGGCTGATTTATACTTGTGTGTCAGCTCGACGCTGTAACCTATGCAAGTGAACGATGCGCGTTGTGAACATTTATACTTGTGCGTTGGTGTGTCTGTGTTGCTCTGCAATTCGGGCACGTAACGCATGCGCACACATCTGCCCGCGCAAGGCTTCATGGTCATGGTAGTCTTTCTCGGGGTAAACAAGTTTAAAGCTAGCTTCTTTTTTCATAAAAGCAAAATGTGTCCTCCATAATTTCGGAGGTCTGTAAAGCATTATGGAAAGCATTGCAGCCAGACTTCCTTCCCTGCCCTTCAGTCGGCCAGTGGGAAGCTATTGCAGCGTAGGATGAAATGCAATGCTACCAAGCGGACCAATCACAGTTGTTGCGGTCTGCATTGCTGCGATGTGTGGTTACATTTTGGGAGAGGTGTGCGTCAGGCTACGGCGTAGATATCCCTGTAGGCTCTGTGTAGGGTTCGCAGCGACACCGTACCTATGGCGTCGAGTTGTTGCACAAGTATAAATCAGCCTTTAAAGTCTTATAATAAGGTTTCAAAAAAAAAACTGGTAGGAGACAATAAATTGAATAGGGTAGGAGCAATCCAAAATGATGTTACTCCATCAGCTGTCAACAGGGCTCTGTATTTCTCTTAACTATTTGGTGTTTCATGGTTTTTGTTGCTTGAGCATTTCTTTACAGGAAAAAAAACTCTTCATTTACCTTGACTAGCTCATAGCAACAATTGCAAATGTGATTCACTGTTGCTGACTCACTCAGTAGTACAGTAGATTAGCAAAATCCTTATTAATTTTATTAATATGTGTTAATTTGTGCACTTGGAATCCAAATCAGAATCAGGCTTATTATCACTGACATGTTGTCCTGCAGCAGCAACACAGTCACTAACATAATGTCATGACATTTGATGCTTTGTGGCTGTGGTAAAAATACAATACATAAAAATTTATTACAAATTAAAATTACAAACTTAGGAAAATTGTAAAAAAGACAGCAAAATCATGATGTAGTATTCATATAGCATTTGTGATGTAGTACTCTTCTCCTCCACTGAAGGGTCTCGGCCCGACACGTCGACTGTGCTTCCTCCTATGGATGCTGTCTGGCCTGCTGCATTCCATCAGCATTTTGTGTGCGTTGTTTGAATTTCCAGCATCTGCAGATTTCCTCGTGTTTGCGTTCTCCAACCTTGTTTTATTCTCTCACTATATCTTCTCACCTGTCAATCACCTCCCTCTGGTGCTCCGCCCCCTTCCCTTTCTTTCATGATTTTCTGTCCTCTCCAAAAGATTCTCCCTTCTGCAGCCCTTTATCTCTTTCACCATTCAACCTCTCAGCTCTTCACTTCAACCCAACCCCCTTTCCCAGTTTCTCCTATCACCTGCCACCTTGTACTTCTTCCACCCCTCCCTCTCAGCTTCCTATTCTGACTTCTTCCCTCCCTTTCCAGTCCTGATGAAGGGTCTCAGCCCAAAATGTCAGCTGTTTATTCTTTTCAATAGATGCTGCCTGGCCTGCTGAGTTCTTCCAACATTATGCGTGTGTTGGTTTGGATTTCCAGCATCTGCAGATTTTCTTGTGTTTAAGATGTTTTCTAAGCAGCAACTGAATGGAAAATATGGAAGGGGAATGGCAGAGAAATATAAAAAGGGAATTCAAAACAGTAAACTAATTAGCACAGGAAGGGGTGTAGGGTGTGCAGGAATGTGCAGATATAGCAAGCAGAGCAAATAGCAATAAAATCCAAGCCTTTCTCACTAAAGACTCAACCAAAACCAAGTTTTGTTGTGTATAAAAACAAAAACATCCAATGGAATTAATATGCAGTGGATTCTGGTTAATTGGGAAACATCAGGATCAATATATTTTGGTCCAATTAAGTGGCTGCCCGCATTAGCTATAGTTTCGTGGAAATAGTTAAAAAGGTATAAAAATACAAACTGCCATTTAACTGAGTAACAAGTTATGTATTTAAATGAAATACTGAATAAATTAAAACACTACCAATAATACTACAGGACTATAAAACTGTGCATTAGTTCCTAATTATTATTGACAGAGGAATTCTTCCAGTGCATGTGGCTGTGTTCATTTGATTGACTAAATGAACAATCATTGCAGACACCTAGTGCAGATAATGGACTGCCTTCAAGCAGTGAAATCCACGATTGCATTCTTCTAATCTTTATTTTCTTTGAAACAGTCCAGATGATTATCGATACCTTCATATTTCCTGACTTGTTGAAGTTGTGAAATCATTTCAATTTCACTCCTGGCTGTTTCTGGCATCTCCAAGACTGAATGCTTGAAACCTCAGTAAGCAAAACAATTCTGAATTGTCTTACTGCTTATTTCTCACCAACTATCAGTGACAAAAATCACTGTTTTTTGAACACGTGCAAATGACTCTACTTTGAAACTCTTCACTTTAAGCACAGTATAGTGTCTGACGGCCATATGACGTCATGCAAACTGATGCCAGTTAGAAACTGTTCAACAACAATCTCTTATCCCACTTAAGTGGCATAGTACCCCAAATAAAGGGAAGGAATCATGTCTATTTTGTTGATTAGATTTTGTTCTTTAAGAGTTTCCCCAAATAAGCGATTGCTTCAATTAATCAATAGCCCAATTAACCAGAATCTGCTGTGTTTGAATCTTCATTCTGTGAGCTTCATGGGGCAAGGAATTTTATTGCTCTCAGGTGTATCTGAGAATAAATGAATCTATTCAGACTCTGAATAGCAAGGAGTAGTATTTCAATCTTTCCAATCCATTGTACTCTGATTATGCAATAAATTTTTAAACAGTTTTAATTACAATTAAAGAAAAAAGCACACTTTCAATGTTTTTTCTTTAATTGTAATTAAAACTGTTTAAAAATTGGATAATAGAACATTTTGGGGAATTCAACCTTCTGAAATGTTAGGCCTTAAAGGAATTCATGTAATGTCCCATAGGCTACAAGGACTTACTAATTAACCTATGGTTCTTGCAAAATGCTTACATCTTAGATTGTGCTTATTTATATATAATTTGTGTTAGACTTAACAGGTATGCTACTGGTAATAAAAAGTCTCAATAAAAATATTTTTCATCCATTTTAAATGAATGAATAATTAAAACAATGTTTAATCCTCCTATTTTAGAAGCAATGAGTAGAATACATATTTTAACTATTTTTGCAGAAGTTTTTTTAGAGAAAAGAACAACTTTTTAAATTAAACTGTTGGACTTCTGTTGTTCAACCTCTCGTTCTTACAGCTTCAAAGCTAATAATTATATCAATCTTATCAGACTGTACCTCATGTGAGCAAGTGATAGTATTAAAAAGTTTAGCCTGGAGATTTAATTAAAATGCAATGAATGCTCTGTCCATGGCTCAAATGGGATATCCAAAAATTCACCAGTTAGATTCCTTAGTTGGCAATTTCTGCTCTCAGTCCTGTTCGGGCACTTAGATGAATAGTCTTTAAATGTTCTGTTTCACTTAAAGGAATACAAATTCCTCTCCTCTTGCCCTTTGTTTCTGCTCAGGGGATGTTATTGAAGGCTCAAAGACATAGAAGTTGACAAAAATTGAGTTGACAGCCCGTGCATGTACTCAGAAGAGATTTTTCTATCATAGATGAATAACCAGATTTAATATCTCTCTTCAGCAAGTCTGTGTTGATGATGTCAGATAAGGGAAAATTGCTGCATTAAGAATAGTTTTCATCAACGTAAGATACAAGAATAGTGTGCAAGATGAATTCCATTAGTGTCAAATAGGAAACAATGACATATCAGTGTTTCGATTGAAAACTTACACCACTTTTCTTTTCTCTGGAAATTGAATTATAGATTATTTATTTTATTTTCTGACAGCCACCGCCTCCTTTATTTTGTATTATTACAAATAGTGAAGATAATTTGGCCCATTTATCAATTCAGATATCTTCTAAATTCCTCACGCTGCAGCCTTCAACTGTTTAGAAACATAGAAACATAGAAAATAGGTGCAGGAGTAGGCCATTCGGCCCTTCGAGCCTGCACCGCCATTTATTATGATCATGGCTGATCATCCAACTCAGAACCCCACCCCAGCCTTCCCTCCATACCCCCTGATCCCCGTAGCCACAAGGGCCATATCTAACTCCCTCTTAAATATAGCCAATGTACTAGCCTCAACTGCTTCCTGTGGCAGAGAATTCCACAGATTCACCACTCTCTGAGTGAAGAAATTTTTCCTAATCTCGGTCCTAAAAGGCTTCCCCTTTATCCTCAAACTGTGACCCCTTGTTCTGGACTTCCCCAACATCGGGAACAATCTTCCTGCATCTAGCCTGTCCAATCCCTTTCGGATTTTATACGTTTCAATCAGATCCCCCCTCAATCTTCTAAATTCCAACAAGTACAAGCCCAGTTCATCCAGTCTTTCTTCATATGAAAGTCCTGCCATCCCAGGAATCAATCTGGTCAACCTTCTTTGTACTCCCTCTATGGCAAGGATGTCTTTCCTCAGATTAGGGGACCAAAACTGCACACAATACTCCAGGTGTGGTCTCACCAAGGCCTTGTACAACTGCAGTAGTACCTCCCTGCTCCTGTACTCAAATCCTCTCACTATAAATGCCAGCATACCATTCGCCTTTTTCACCGCCTGCTGTACCTGCATGTCCACTTTCAATGACTAGTGTATAATGACACCCAGGTCTCGTTGCACCTCCCCTTTTCCTAATCGGCCACCATTCAGATAATAATCTGTTTTCCTATTTTTGCCACCAAAGTGGATAACTTCACATTTATCCACATTAAATTGCATCTGCCATGAATTTGCCCACTTACCCAACCTATCCAAGTCACTCTGCATCCTCTTAGCATCCTCCTCACAGCTAAGACTGCCACCCAGCTTCGTGTCATCCGCAAACTTGGAGATGCTGCATTTAATTCCCTCATCCAAGTCATTAATATATATTGTAAACAACTGGGGTCCCAGCACTGAGCCTTGCGGTACCCCACTAGTCACTGCCTGCCATTCTGAAAAGGTCCCGTTTATTCCGACTCTTTGCTTCCTGTCTGCTAACCAATTCTCCATCCACATCAATACCTTACCCCCAATACCATGTGCTTTAAGTTTGCACACTAATCTCCTGTGTGGGACCTTGTCAAAAACCTTTTGAAAATCCAAATATACCACATCCACTGGTTCTCCCCTATCCACTGTACTAGTTACATCCTCAAAAAATTCAATGAGATTCGTCAGACATGATTTTCCCTTCACAAATCCATGCTGACTTTATCTGATGATTTCACCGCTTTCCAAATGTGCTGTTATCACATCTTTGATAACTGACTCCAGCAGTTTCCCCACCACCGACGTTAGGCTAACCGGTCTATAATTCCCCGGTTTCTCTCTCCCTCCTTTTTTAAAAGGTGGGGTTACATTAGCCACCCTCCAATCCTCAGGAACTAGTCCAGAATCTAACGAGTTTTGAAAAATTATCACTAATGCATTCACTATTTCTTGGGCTACTTCCTTAAGCACTCTAGGATGCAGACCATCTGGCCCTGGGGATTTATCTGCCTTCAATCCCTTCAATTTACCTAACACCACTTCCCTACTAACAAGTATTTCGCTCAGTTCCTCCATCTCACTGGACCCTCTGTCCCCTACTATTTCTGGAAGATTATTTATGTCCTCCTTAGTGAAGACAGAACCAAAGTAATTATTCAATAGGTCTGCCATGTCCTTGCTCCCCATAATCAACTCATCTGTTTCTGTCTGTAGGGGACCTACATTTGTCTTTACCAGTCTTTTCCTTTTTACATACCTATAAAAGCTTTTACAGTCAGTTTTTATGTTCCCTGCCAGTTTTCTCTCATAATCTTTTTTCCCCTTCCTAATTAAGCCCTTTGTCCTCCTCTGCTGAACTCTAATTTGTATGCTGCTTCTTTGGAATTGATACTATCCCTAATTTCTCTCGTCAGCCACGGGTGCACTACCTTCCTTGATTTATTCTTTTGTCAAACTGGGATGAACAATTGTTGTAGTTCATCCATGCAACCTTTAAATGCTTGCCATTGCATATCCACCGTCAATCCTTTAAGTGTCATTTGCCAGTCTATCTTAGCTAATTCACGTCTCATACCTTCAAAGTTACCCCTCTTTAAGTTCAGTACCTTTGTTTTCTTATTTACTTCTTGAGAGTTGGCAAAACCAGTGCTCTGCTTGACAATCCACATGATCCATATTCCCATCACGGTTTGTGATATTCACTCAAGGTTCAAAGTAAATTTTATGATCAAAGTCCATATATGTCACCATATACAACCCTGGGATTCATTTTCTTGTGGGCATACTCAACAAATCTGTAGAATAGTAACTGTAACAGGATCAATGCACAGCTGCCAAACTGGTGCTTGAAGCCCCAGTTTAAAAGGCAAGAAACTGTGCAAAGGCAAAAAGAGGAAACGATACTATAAATAAGTAAACAATAAATATCGAGAACACGAGATGAAGAGTCCTTGAAAGTGAGTCCATTGGTTGTAGGAATATTTCATTGATGGGGCAACTGAAGTTTATCCTCTTTGTTCAAGAGCCTCCTGCAGCTGACTGCATCATCTTTCGGAAGGATACAGAAATGTGCCAAGGATACTTCAGCAACATATCTCTCTCCTGAAAGATTACTGCTGCACAGATTAGTCTTTGGAACATCATGACTTGCAAGTTTTCTTTTGAAATACACATCATTCTGACTAGGCTCCATATTGCCATTCCTTCATTAGCAAAGACCTGACATTCATCAACAAAGACCTGTATATATCAACACACAAGTTAACTTCCCAGGGAGAAGGCACATGCGTATGATCCTTGGGCAACCAAAGATGGATGACAAATGTAACTGCCACCATTGCCAAATGAGTTTTGGCTAATGAATAATGGAACATTAATGCAATTAGCAATCCCTGTATAAAGAAGTTCCTGATATCAGAAATAAAGTTGTTTTGTGTAATTAATCCAGCCTTACTATTTAGGTTAAACTGTTTGCATAAACAGTTTACTACTTTAAGATCATTTCAAGAATATTGAGCCAGATCTTGTGGATAGCTATACAAGTGACATCTAGCTGTAGTGGGTGTATGAGTGCATTGCAGGCTTCCAAGTCTACCGTATGTGATGTACAGAAGGGTCTTGAGGTCAGGTGACAGAATATTGGACCTAAACATACAGATTCTGCAGATGCTGTAAACTTAGATCAACACACATAAATTCCTGAAGGAACTCAGCGGGTCAGGCGGCATGATGGAGGAAAATAAATACTCAACATCCCCTCCTACCCTCCTCTGGTATTCCATTTCCCATTCTGATTACTTCTCTTCCCCTGTCCTCATGACCTGATCATCATCTCTCTTTGGCTTCCCAATCCCGTCCCTTTGTTCCATGGTCCACTGCCCTCTCCTGTTAGATTCCTCTTCTTCAGCCTTTTACCTCTTCTACCGATAACCTCCCAGCTTCTTATATCATCAACCGCCCCCAGCCACCTTCCCCTCCCCACCTGGTCTTACCTAACGTCTCCAAGCTTTAACTCTTTCCCTTCCCTACTTTCTTATTCTGGCTTCTGCCACCTTCCTTTCCAGTGCTGAAGAAGGGTCTCGGTCCGAAACATCGATTGTTGGTGTCCCTCCATAGATGTTTCCTCTCTTGCTGAATTTGTTCAGAGTATCTGGCTTGTCACTGTAATCAAACTCAGTGGCTTGTACCCCAGGATGTTTTCATTACATACTAAGCTGAGTGCCCAGATACAATTCATAACAACCTCGTCATCTTTACACTAGTGTATTGGCCATAACTCCATTCATTTGAATGAAGTGGTTGACCTTCAATAAAAAGCTAAAAGGAGGCAAGCATTTCCTCTTTTTAATTAGTGTTAATCGGAGTATTTAATTTATATACATTGAAAGTGATTTTAACTGAATTTCTTATTTTGTTTTTTTTTATTATTTAATAAGCGTGGTCCATAAGCTGGGCTGGAGCATGTTCGCAGCTCAAAGCCCAATCGGCCTCATGGAATGCTTTGCAGCTGTAGGGTTTGTAGCATGCGACGAGCACAATGGATTAGTGCAATGGCAGGCATCCTCTATGGATTAAATGCAAGATATAGACTGGATCTTACACAATCTACCCATTTAGTTTGGAGGCTGCACTTAAAACTTGTGCCTTTATTGGTGAACCAGTCACTGGGCGGATGAAAACTGTGTTAGCCACAAAGGAACTGTATTGATTTGCTGTCATTCAGTATTACATTCACTAAAGTTTAGATAAATGAAAAGTTGGCCTTACCAAATAAAAATATAGGAAACTGAATGATGATTGACAAGAGGAATGCTGAGTGTGATTCCTCATCCCAGAAATGTAAATTGGGATCATTGTCTCATCATGATTGGTCAGCTATTCAGGAATGGAATGATGAGAAATGTCTTTGGTCATGGGTGTTCTAAGTATTTGGGACTTTTTTCATCAAAGTTGTGTGGGTGCTCAGTCATTAAATATATTTGGGAGTGAGATCGAGAGGGAAAAAAACTATGGAAATCAGTCTGGAAGGTGGTCTTAATCAGCCAGACCTTATGCAAATATGCAGTAGGCTTAGAATAGACCTATTCATATATATATACACATACACACACACAGGTATGTATTTTATCTGTTTTCTATTAATTTACTAGTGGAGACGAAATAGGAAAAGAAATTCATAAAATTTCACCAATGTTACTTAAGTATTGCCAATTAAAACGATTCTAAATATATAATATTAAAATCCTAAACATCTATTGACCCCTGTTTTCTATGGTTACTGTGAAAACAAGCTAATTCAAAATGTTAACACGAGGAAATCTGCAGATGCTGGAATTTCAAGCAACACACATAAAAGTTGCTGGTGAACGCAGCAGGCCAGACAGCATCTCTAGGAAGAGGTACAGTCGACGTTTCGGGCTGAGACCCTTCGTCAGGACTAACTGAAAGAAGAGCGAGTAAGAGATTTGAAAGTGGGAGAGGGAGGGAGAGATCCGAAATGATAGGAGAAGACAGGAGGGGGAGGGATGGAGCCAAGAGCTGGACAGGTGATTGGCAAAAGGGATATGAGAGGATCATGGGACAGGAGGCCTAGGGAGAAAGAAAAGGGGGTGGGGAGAAAAAACCCAGAGGATGTGCAAGGGTATAGTGAAAAGAACAGAGGGAGAAAAAGGAGAGAGAGAAAAAGGATGTGTGTATATAAATAAATAATGGATGGGATAGAAGGGGGAGGTGGGGCATTAGCAGAAGTTTGAAAAGGCGATGTGCATGCTATCAGGTTGGAGGCTACCCAGATGGAATATAAGGTTTTGTTCCTCCAACCTGAGTGTGGCTTCATCTTCACAGTAGAGGAGGCCGTGGATAGACATGTCAGAATGGGAATGGGATGTAGAATTAAAATGTGTGGCCACTGGGAGATCCTGCTTTCTCTGGTGGACAGAGAGTAGGTGTTCAGTGAAATGATCTCTCAGTCTGCGTCGGGTCTCGTCAATATATAGAAGGCTACATTGGGAGCACCGGACGCAGTATATCACCCCAGCCAACTCACAAGTGAAGGTGAAGTGTAGCCTCCAACCTGATGGCATGAACATTGACTTCTCTAACTTCCGCTAATGCCCCACCGCCCCCTCGTACCCATCCATTATTTATTTATATGCACACATTCTTTTTCTCTCTCTCATTTTTCTCCCTCTGTCCCCCTCACTATACCCCTGGCACATCCTCTGGTTTCCACCCCTTCCCCTTTTCGTTCTCCCTAGGCCTCTTGTCCCATGATCCTCTCATATCCCTTTTGCCAATCACCTGTCCAGCTCTTGGCTCCATCCCTCCCCCTCCTGTCCCCTCCTATCATTTTGGATCTCCCCCTCCCCCTCCCAGTTTCAAATTTCTTACTAGCTCTTTTTTCAGTTAGTTCTGACGAAGGGTCTCGGCCCGAAACATCGACTGTATCTCTTCCTAGAGATGCTGTCTGGCCTGCTGCATCTACCAGCAACTTTTAAGTGTGTTCATTCAAAATGTTATTCTCTTTTTTCGAATTCTGTCTTGGCTTCATTTTTCCTCACTCTTAGCTTTGTAATCTTTATCACCCCAGAAACCTGAGCTCTACCAAATGGTCATGATCAAGCCTATTTTAAATCAGTCATGCATTGGCTACTGGGATTTTAAATAAGTAAATACAAAATAAAATTTTAACAACTATGACCCTAGGGTATGAAATTCCCTCTTTAAAACTCTCTAGCTCTCTTTCCTACCTTAAGATTTCCCTTAAAAGCTACATCATTGGCAAAGATTAAATAAAAACAGAATACTAGAAAAGCTCACAGGCCAGGCAGCCTTTGTGCAGAGAGAAATAGAATTAATATTTTAAGCCAATAATCTTTCCTCAGAACTCAGAACAAAAAAGGATTAGAGTGGATTAGATTAAATGTGATTTTTAATTCTTATTTTATAATCTATACATTTTATTTCTTTTGCTACTGTGAACCACATTTTGAAATGTACAGTAAATACTTGCATGGTAGAAAGGGACCCATTGATTTCATTAGTCATTTAAATTTGACAATCACAGTGTATACGAAATATGATTTGAGAATATTCTGTACTCCAATATCAAAGTTAAAGTTGGCAAAATGGCATCTGTATTTCAAGTTTCCCATATACGTATTTGTGTCAGATATCATGCACATTTTATCCTACATTTTCACCGCCAAAAGAGATCCAATATTGATCAATTGGTCCTGCTGCCTGAATAATTCTACATCTATTTAGTAACACTGGGTTAGTTACTTGAGTGATCCAGTAGAAAT
This sequence comes from Mobula birostris, assembly GCF_030028105.1. NCBI lineage: Eukaryota > Metazoa > Chordata > Chondrichthyes > Myliobatiformes > Myliobatidae > Mobula > Mobula birostris. Next base: position 117,847,218 of record NC_092374.1, on the reverse strand, counting down.
TGCTGAAAACAGCATAAACAATTTTTATTATTAGGTTTTGCATTGTACTGCTGCTACATATCAACAAATTTCATGACCTATGTCATTGATATTAAACCTGATTCCGATAGATAGCCCATGTTGGTACTATTGACATACTGCAGGTCAGAAGAGAAACTGAGACTAAGATGTACTGAGAAAACTGCTGAAGGCAAGGTGGTAGACATGGTATAAATGGACCTCATTAAGGGCTTTGAGAGTGGGCTTGTCCAGAAGGTTATATCGTTTGAGGTGCTTTACCAAAGTGGGTCTAAAACTGGCTTGGCATTAGGACAAAGAATGCAGTGGCAGAGAGCTGTTTTTTTTTACTACAATCAGTGGAGTGTTACAGAGATTGGTGCTGGATTTTTAATGTTTACCACATATACAGTATATATACATAATGAGAATGTGTGTGGTCTGATAAGAGAGTTTGGTGATGACACAAGGATTGATAAATCTATAAATAGCAACATTACAGAAGGGTATAGATCAATTGGAGTGTTGAGCAGAGCAGTGGTAGGAAGACTTTAATTCAGAAAAGTGTGAGGTAATGCATTTTCAGTGTTTGATTTGATAGAGCCTTTAGAAGCATTGAGGTACAGAGAAGCATAGATGTAAATGAAGTATTCAGAAACAGGGGAATATTGGGGTGCATTTCTGCAAATGGTGACACAGGTGGACAGGATGGTGAAGAGGGGTTTAGCAAACTTGCCTTCATAGACAGTGGTTCTGAATACAAGAATAGCGAGGTGATGTTATAGCTGTACAAAACATTTTGCATATCGTGTTCATTTCTAGCCATCGTACTATAAAAAGGATGGAATGTTGTATGCATCTCTGGTCTCCATACTATAAAATGTTGTATGCATTTCTGGTCTTCATACTATAAAATGTTGTATGCATTTCTGGTCTCCATACTATATAGTGATGGAAAGAGTGTAGAACAGATTCACCAGAATGTTGCCTGAAATGGAAGGCTTTAATTAGGAGAGAATTGGATAGGCTGGAGTTGTTCTCACTTGAATGCCAGAAGCTATAACTTTTTAAGAGGCTTATAAAATTAAGAGGAGCAGAAGCAGGGTGAACAGTCACAACCTTTTTCCAAGGGTGCACTGAATTACCTTTTGTTTTATTTTGAACATCTCACAGGTAATAGCATGTCAGTCCAATGTATTCATATACTCAGTAGAAAGTAACTTGTTTAAAATTGTGCATTTAATGACGCAACGGAGAGTAACTCAAATTCAGTTTATCAAATTCTAAACTTTGAAGTCACAAAGCTGGAGAAATGGTGGAATCATTCATGTTTTAGTTACTTGTGCTGTTCTGAGAAAGATTCTGCATGTGACCTATCAAAAAGTTCCTGTAATTCTTAGACACTCATATATTATAACAATAAACTTAATTTCCAAGCACTGAGTGCAAGTTAACATAGAACATAGTACAGTGCAATACAGGAATTAGCACAGGGCACCTATTAGGTGTCAATAATTTATTTAGTTTGGCGCAACATTGTGGGCCAAAGGGCCTGTTCCTGTACTATAGTACTATGTTCTATGTTAACTTGTACTCAGTACTGCACATGACCCATATCCCTATATTCTCTGTATATACATTTCTTCTTCTTCTTCTTTTGTGCTAATGGCAGCTCGCTTCTATCAGGAAGGTGCATTACCGCTTCCTACTGTAATGGAGTGTGAAGGGAGCCAGGACAGTGATCAGATCCTTACTCCCAAACCTGTTTTAATTAAAAAGTTTTCCAGGGCCCTACACGATTTTGCCACGCCTGTCTCTGGTGCCAGAATATCCTGTAACCAAGGCACCCCAGATCTATCCAATAATTGCCTAAATAGATTCTCACGTTTCAAAAAGTGTCTGTGGCACAATATGATCACATGTTCCGCCATCTCTGGGACCTTACAAAAATCACGCCACCCATTCCCATGCTTACCAACAAGTGCCGAAGTAGAGCAACCTGTATGTCCAACCTTTCCTTTTAGTTCATACACATAACTAACCATTTCTCCAAATCCTCCACTGCATCTTCATTTCGCATAGAATACCACTACACAGAAATAGGCCCTTTCCTCCATCTAGTCCGTGTTGAACTGTTATCCTGCCTATTCCCATCAACCCGCACCTGAACATTGCCATCCATACCCTTCCCATCCATGTACTTGTCCAAATTTCTCTTAAAAGTTGAAACTTCTATCCACCACTTCCGCTTGCAGCTCATTCTACACTCACACCATCCTCTGAGTGAAGTTTCCTCCTCTGGTTCCCCTTCAATATTTCATGTTTCACCCTTAACCCATGACATATAGTACAGAAAATAAGTTTGCTTTTTAGAGAGCATGTTGTCTGCTGCACGTGTGGGCATGTGGCCAAGTGGTTAAGGCATTGGACTAGCAACCTGAAGGTCGTGAGTTCGAGCCCCAGCCAAGGGAACGTGTTGTATCCTTGAGCAAGCACTTAATCACACATTGCTCTGCGACGACACTGGTGCCAAGCTGTATGGGTCCTAATGCCCTTCCCTTGGACAACATTGCTGTCGTGGAGAGGGAAGACTTGCAACATGGGCAACTGCTGGTCTTCCATACAACCTTGCCCAGGCCTGCGCCCTGGAGAGTGAAGACTTTCCAGGCGCAGATCCATGGCCTCACATGACTAACAAATGTCTAAGAAGAAGATGTCTGCTGCATGTTAATACAAAAGTCAATAACACAAACCCAGCGTGACAACTAGAAATTATTACCAATGTTTCAGTGTTTATAAGTTATTCATTTCCTTTGTATACAATATCAGATAAATTACATTTTAACACTCAAGTAGTGAATATCCTATATTTATTGGCAATAATTTATGTCACCTCAGTACATTTTCAATACAAATTAATTGGCAAGTCAGCTTAAGTATTTAGGTTTTAGTGTCCAACATGCAGAAAGACCAGTAATTTACAATGGGACTAACTTAAGTACCACAAAAAATAATTTGCTGTATGCTTCACAGAAGTTGTTGACAAAAAAGTTACTAAGTATCAATAGCTCCAAGTACATATTGAATTTGGAGAAGAACATCACAGGCACTTTGGCCATCACAGAATGTTATTGGAGGAGTTTGTAAGGCTCTGTAGGTGAAAAATATTCAATACTTAAGTTTAAGAAATGTAAATTATTCACTATATGAATACTTTGTATCTGATTGTTTCAAATAACAAGTTGATACATTGTGATGTATTAAACCCCACTGAGCGGAAAAAATCAATAATCTTTCAATCTTATCAAAAGGATTCCACTGTGGCCATCATCATTTACAATCTTTAATGATTTATCCTTGAATGAACTTTATATTTGTATGCACTTTCAGAAGAAGCAGTACACAACTGCTCAGTGCAAGTATTTCAGTTTAAATTTGCATTTGTTACACAGTGTGAATCATGAAACCATATGATCTAAGGGTAAAATTACACTGGGCAATTCTTGTTTGGGGCACACTGGCATCTCTGATACAACTTCTACATAAATAATACACACACTGATGAAGTTTCTGGTCCAAAATACATTTTTTGTCCATTATTGGGAAACTTGTGATAATAATGCTGATGAACCCTGAACTGGTACCCTGCACTGAGAGATTATTAGAAGCCCTGAGAAAATGCTTCAAAGTTTGAAATAAAATTATTATCAATGTACATATATGTCACCAACTACTGCATTGAGATTCATTTACTTGCAGGCATTCACAAAATAATACAATGGAATCAATAAAAAGCCACAACAAAGACTGACAAACAACCAAGGAGCAAAAGATGACAAGATGTGCAGATTAAAATAATTCATTAAATAAGTAAATATGTACATAAACAATACTAAGAACATGAATTGTACTGTAATCCATGAAAGAAACTCCATAGGTTATGGAATCAGTTCAGTATTGAGGAGAGTGAAGTTTTCTACACTAGTTCAGGAGCCTGACGTTTGACGAGTAACAACTGTTGCTGAAACTGGTGATGTGGAGCATATGGTTCCCATACCCACTTCCTGCAATGGGAAGAGTGCATGGCCTAGATGAAGACTGTTACTTTCTTGTGGCAGCACTCCTTGTAGATTACTCAATGGTGAGGAGTGCATTCCCTGTGATGGACTGGGCTTTATTCACCACATATTATAGACTTCTCCATCTCAAGTCTATTCTCATAGTGTCCATGAAGACATGTCATATCCTCATTAAATCAAAGGAATTGCTAGCCTGTAACCTAACAAAATGGAGGCTGGAGCATGTGGGTAGGTTCTTGAGGACCTTTAGCTGAGAATGTATAGAAGTCAACCATATCCCCCGCCCATACTTCTGGACCATCTAGGTCAGGGCTAAGGGATTCTACAAACCAGTCAACGTGAAGCACACAGGACCTGAGTGTAAGCAAATCATCTTCATGATCTTGAGGGTATTACACATAACACTGAACCATCAAAAGAGATAAACTTAACTCCATTGCGCTCTCAAAGTTTGCTAATGAATAATAACTTCTCTGGCCATCTGTGCATTTGACCACCAATATTTGTTGCTTTATTATTATTATTATTATTATTTCTTTTGTATTTGCACAGTCTTGACTTTTGCACATCGGTTGTTTGTCCATCCTCTTGGGCGCAGTCTTTCATTGTTATTCAATTATAGTGTATGCCCACAACAAAACATGTCTCAGGGTTGTATATGGTGACATATATATAGTTTGATAACAAATTTACTTTCAACCTTAAACTTTGAAAACTTCAAAGCAAAGAATCATTACTGGTACTTCCACATCAGTACATTTGTTTTATTTCAGCTTCACATAATACTCTTGTAATTTCCTGCAATAATTCCCCTCAAAATCAGAAAGTTTCCATCTACTACACTCAAAAGATCCTCCAAATCACAGGAATAATAATTCACTATATCCGTTATCTGAACCATTATTATTATAATATTATATGGTAAGGTATTTCTTTTTTTCTTATCTTTTTTTTAACCAACCAGCTCATTTTGGTAGTGGGGGTAGATTTTTTTAAACAAAATACAATTATTTTATTTTATTTCATTTCATAATTCAATCTTTTTTTTCTACGTGATTGATTTGGAATATGGGATACTGTGATCATATTACTGTGATTTAAATGTAATGTAATTCATATTATTTACTTGTATCCTTGTGAATTTTGTATTTGTATTTATGCAATTTATATAATATTAATAAAAATATTGAAAGAGAGAAATACAATTCCTTAAGAGGTCAGAACATAATAGATTCTCAGCAGAGAGGAATTTCATTGGAAATCTTCATGACTGGTTGTGAAGAGCAGTAAAATTTTTATCCATTTAAAATAATAAAAGCAAATCCATAGGTAACTTTGTGGGTGTGATTTGGATTCATACAACCTCTCGACATTCACTGCTCAGGAAATCCCCACCAGGAAGACAATATGAGCAGTCTGGATTGTTCCTGTACAGCAACACAAAACTAAAAAGATCATCTGTCATTCTGTAGTGTTTCATTGGCTCTCCAACAAATCCACTAGTTTTAATTTTTCTTCCTCATCTTTAAAAACAATGATGTTTTTTTCTATTTGCTATTCCCGTTCAGGTCTCCATCAGTGTTGTCCACCTGATGATATTACTAATTGGGTACTTCTTCCAACCTGGACTCTGGTCTTGTACCTGTCACAGTGTCCATCATTTGAGAAAGAGCCCACCTGCAACCAGATATTTTGTATTTCACTCACTAAAGTATTCAACTTTGCACTTATCCAATAAAACCTTTTAAAAATCCTTTATCATCATCTCAAAATCCACCTATTTAGGGAGGATTAGTAGGTTAATTGCTCATTTTAGCAGTTGACAGGGTGGAGGTACATCTCTACCAAAGGAGCAGTAGGGCACTCCTTCCCTCTGCTAGCCTGCAGGTCACCCATGGGCAAGATGTAGCAGCTGCTTAGCCCCCGACCAGGGTCATGTGAAATCATCAGAGCAGGTGGTGGATGGCTGTATGAGCAGTGGGTCTAGATCACAAGTCCTGGTTATGCGACCACTGACGCCAGGCGGACGATCTCTGAAGAGTATTGTTAATGGCTGGGGTCACCCATCTTGTTAATACACTGTTGAGAAGAAGGCAACAGCAAAGTACTGCTGTTGAAAATTTGCCAAGAACTATCATAATCATGGAAACACCATGATCGCATAACAAATGGCAAATTATGGAAGAGTTGATGGGAATGTAAGCATGACAAACTAGATTTAGTTCCATGAGTGATGGTGGCCAGTGTGGACTTGATGGGTTGAAGGTTTGGCCATTAAATCTTGGAGCACGGATTCCATGCTCCAGGAGTTAATGATTCAATTACTGTACCTTACGTAATTCTGTATGACCTATTCTTTTATTTATATTATTGCAACAATGTTTGAATCATAATTTGGATATGCTATATTGAAAGCAACAGGATGTTATGTTGAAAGGACAGGGAGGGAGGCAAAAGAGGTGGGACGTGGCACTGTTGATCAGAGATAATGTCACGGTTGCAGAAAAGGAGGAAGTCATGGAGGGATTGTCTACTGAGTCTCTGTGGGTCTGTAGTATCACAGAAATGGTTGTACATTCCTATATGAGTAAAGTGCTTTCTACATGTTGATCAACAGCTAGTGCTAACTTCTTGATTGATAATCCATTGTTGATTAGTGTAGCCGGAGTCCATTTTAGTGACCACATTAGCTCTCCAAGCTTTGCTTTCTTGTGGAATTGGGAGTGGATATTGGTCATTATCTTCATCTTGAGTTGGTATGAATTTACAGCTCCATGTAAACACACCTTTTTGTATGTTTTGGACACAACCATATTTAATATAGCCTCCATTCTGGCCAGTTTTCAGAAGCAGACTCAATCTTTTCAGTCCTCCTCAGTTTGATGTTTAGAGCATGTAGGGCTGATTGGAGCTTAAAAATAATGCATTTGAGGTTGATATGAAAGCATCAACATTGACCAAAAGAATGGCTATTTCAGTTGGTACGTCAAGCGTGTCATGACCATGGCAAGAAGAACGACTGACTGAACTGAATTCACCAGTATGAATTAGACTTTGTCTCATAGTCTTGGACTTCACGAACGTTCTTTGAGTGAAGTCTACATGAGGGGTGTGATAATGGACATGAAAGCGTGAACCAAATGGCAGATGCGGTTGCCAATTGCCCAAATGCACCTTCCATCCTGTTCCTTAGCTTACTTGCTCAACACTGGGGACAATGTTGTCTCCAGTGCAGAACAGTAACATAAACATGCTGGTATTTGCCTTCCCAAGTCTTCACTGCTGTGTTCAGATGTAGAAGTTAAGATGTGCAGAATATCAGAGGTCCAAAAGTTTTCCCAGGAGTTCCTGTCCACACTGGGGCTCAGCTGCTGTTGGTGCAGGATGACATTAGGAAGTTTTTTAACTGCATAAATACACGTACAGTGTTAAAAGTTATCAGAATTAAACATAGAGCAGATGACCTGCCCTGGATCTAGCACATAAAGGCAATCACAAGGAAAACACACCTTTACTTTCTTAAGAGCTAAGGAGATTCAACTTATCACCAAATACGCTACCAAACTTCTGTGGATGAACTGGTGAAAGTGTCCTGACTGGGTGCATCATGGTCTGCCTGGATAATTTGAATGTGCATGAATGTAAGAAGTTGCAGAGTGTAGAGGAGTCATCCCACTATATCATGGGAACTTCCCTCCTTTCCATCAGTAGTATCTACAGGAAGCACTACCTCAAGAAAGCAAAATCCAATATTAATTTTTCCAGCATCTAATCCATGCCATCTTCCTGGAGCTACCATTGGGAAGGAGGTATAGAAGCCTAAGGTCCCACATCTGAACAACTGCTTCCTTTCACCTGTTTGATTCTTTAACAAACCTGCAGAGCCTTAGTCACTGGAGTGTAGCAACACTATGGCCATTTTAATCACATAAATAGATTTTGTTTCTTTGTTTTAATTGTATTCTATTGTGAAAAATGTGTGTAATTTATGTTTCATTGACCTTTTTCTTGTGAATACTATTTATATTATACTATATAGCTGTGATGCTGTTAAAAATAAGTTTTTCATTGCACCTCTGCATACCTGTACTTGTGCCTATGACAATCAATGTGACATTGAAAAGCTGCACTGATGACACGTGATGTTGCACTATTACATAATGACATAGATTTATATCTTTGCCCAAGCTTATTATTCAATAAATGCCATCATCCATAAAATGATAGCTTACAAATAGCTGATTCTGAGGAGCTTAAATCTTGTGTTTATTGTCCACAAAGTCTGTAGTCTCACAGTCCATCACTATTAATTGCCCTTATTACAATGTGAATTCATTAACTACATAAAGACGTGATAGCAACAAGAAGACACAAGTATTTCTTTCTTGAATTTAGTTTTCAATAAATCACGAGGTATTCTCAGTAAATATTTGCAAACTGGGGTCTTTTAAATTCACAGAGGCATCAATTATCTGACGCTGATCATTTCTGTTTTTTATGTGCGTATACTTTACCACTGGTCACTTGCAGTAATTTGCATTCCTGTTTTCTATGATTATCAATTTAGATCTTCACCTGTACTTATCTTTGTGGGGAACAAGCAATCTGGTGAAGGAAATCAGTATGTCAAGTAGTAACTGAGAGAACAGGAATGTCGATGTTTTGGGGCGAAACCCTGCATCATTCCTGATAGCTTTTTGCTTCAGATATTTTGTTGTTCCCGATTCCAGCATTGTGGACTCCTGTGTCTTCTTATCTTTGGGAGTACTGTTTCATTTATTTTTATAAATTCAGTTTGCTTTGTGACAACTTGTCACTTCCACTTAAAAGGGACAAATTCAATCATTTTCAGTAATGCACATATAACATCTGGCTGACAAGTGTTGCTTCAATATCCTTAGGCCTTTGCTGAATCTTCTGAAGATTTACTGACCATACACTACTTCTGTGCATCTAGTGGTGCTTACAGTTTGATAATGACATGTCCCAAGGCTAATGCAATAAAGCAAAGCCAGTCAAGCTATCAAATAAACAATGATTAAGTCAATTGCAGTTTCAAATGTAAGCACAGTGGTGCATTTCATGAGCTTAAAAGATCCCAAATGGTTTTAAAATAAAACATCACTGATTAAGCAGTTTAAACTGACAGCCAGCTCATATTGATAATGGTTGTTATAACAAGATTTTGTTTAGGTGAATGATTGTTAACTACTCGCCTGGAACATCCAGTGCATGGTTTAGAATAGATCTATTATAAAGTATTTCAGATGAATAATGACCACAGTTCTCCAAAAGCTGGAATGCCCCATGTCTCTGAAGATACAGTGGAGAAAGTAAGCCAATTCTTCTCCTAATTTCTTTCAAGGCAAGTATATTTCCTCTTCAGTAAACCACTTTTCGGCAATATTTGTTAAGGGCACTAATCTTCTAGCTGGTGGTGCAATGGCATCAGCGCCGGACTCCGAAGCGAAGGCTCCTGAGTTCGAATCCAAGTCGGGCCACCCCCTGCGCACGCTTTCCATCCGTGCCGGCTTGAGCGTCGAGCTAGCCACTTGGCTTCATAAAATAAAAAGGATCGAGTCAGGAACGTTCATATTGTGACCCGGTCAATCCGAAAGGAGACTAATCCTGACACCACGCGCCAGACAAGAATGGCTGACTGTCTGGTGTGACACGCTAAAAAAAAATTCTAGATGCATGTTTCTGTTGTTGATACTCATATATTGGTTGCAAATCAGATGAATCTCTGTTCCCACAGCCAACAGACTCACTTTCAAGGACTCTTCATCTCATATTCTCACTATTTATTGTTTATTTATTTATGGAGTCACAGAGTCATAGAGTACAACACAGAAACATGTCCTTTGCCCTATCTAGTCTGTGCCTAGCCATCTAAGCTGCCTACTTCCATTGGCCTGTTTCAAGACTATAGCCCTCCATACCCCTACCATCCATGTACCTATCCAAACTTCCCTGAAATTGAAATTGAGTTTGCTTGCAGCATTTATGCTGGCAGCTCATTCCACACTCACTCAACTCTCTGAGTGAAGAAGTTCTCCCTCATGTTCCCCTTAAACTTCTCACCTTTCACCCTTAACCCATGACGTCCAGTTATACTCCCACCAAACCTCAGTGGAAAAAGTTTGCTTGCATTTACCTTAACCTGTATTTAATTATTATTATTATTATTTCTTCTTTTCGTATTCGCACAGTTTGTTGTCTTCTGCACTCTGGTTGAACACCCTAGTTGGGCTGTCTTTCATTGGTTTTGTATGGTTATTATTCTATATATTTATAGAGTATGCCCACAAGAAAATGGAGCTCAATGTGGTATATGGTGACGTACATGAACTTTGATAATAAATTTACTTTGAACTTTGTGTCCCAAGATGGTTTTGCAGTGCAGGAACTGACTGAGAACATTAAAATATGTACATAGCTCCTGTCATTATCACTCTCAAAACTTTATTTAGAGAAATTTAACAACTTAGTAGATTGGGCTTCACTTGCATCATTTTAAGATCAACACCCAAAAGATGAGTTTTATGAGGCTAAAATGTAAAGTCACAACTGCATTAAGTTTTTGCTATTTTACCATTAATCCATTTGGCATCCAAAGATATCCTAACAACTGTTGCAAGAACACATAAACAGTGTGCCTGAAATGGGTTCACATCCAATGTTTAAATATGCAGAAAGGGTTCTATCGGCAGCCAGTACTTAATCACCTTTGACAAATTTTTCAATATAAAGGAGAACCTAATGTTCAATGACCTTCTGTGGAGTTGTCAAAATTTACATTAAATATAATATAATTTAGTCTGGAGAATATTTCTGAAATTATTCTTAAATATTTATCAGACTAATGCCTGCCAGGGATTTCTTTCCAAAGACTTTTTGAATAATGCAGAGCGCATTTAAAACACCCTTGCATTTCATTATGTTCTGCCCTACAGCAGTAGCTAATTCCAGTCACATACATGGGATTCTTGAACTACTTGCTTGCAAAGGATATTGGAGGTGGTTTCTAATAGCACCTTCATGTTTGAAAAGACATCCAGTATACTTTCCTTCAACCAAGACTAATAAGGCACATACACTTCTTGATGAGTGAGGCATGCACTTCACACTCTTTGAATACAGTTCTCCATCCTCTCTGCGTAAAACTTCCGTAAAAGTTAGTGCTCCGGTTTCAGCTTGGGTGGAATGCATTGTCTAGAGCATGGGTTTCCAGACTTTTCTTATGCCGTGGACCCTTATCACTAACTGAGAGGTCCATGAATCCCAGTTTGGTAATTCCTGGTAGAGTAAATTTCAAACCCAACTTCTCAGACTTAGAGATAGGTAGATACCAGGGGTAGCAAACAATCTGCTGGAGGAATTGAGCTGGTCAAGTAGCATTTGAGGGGGAAAGAAATTGTTGACATTTTGGGTTAAAACCCTGCAACATTACAGAGACTAGAAAGGGGAGATTACCACTAGAAACAGGGTAGTGGGGGTGGAGATGAGCAATATTAAAGTCAGAGGTACCACCACTCTCCTCTTCACTCTCAATTCCAGAACAAAATTTTACACCCCCCTCCCCAGACGCTGTTCAACTTGATGAGTGATTCCAGCAAATTGTTTGTTGCTTCAGATTTCACCACCTGCAGTCTCTTGTGTCCACAGGATTATATCTACTGGATTAGCCACTTCATCGAGATACACATAACCTATACAATATCAATTTTTTGTTTCAAGCAATGAGTCCTAGCCTGCATCAGCTGGATCTGGCTGCAGCAGTGCTTACGTTTTATCTTCTCACTTCAGCGAACATGCCATATTCAACCAAAGGCTGACTATGAATAGAATTGTGTAAAGATTCAAAGATTCAAAGATTCAAAAAACTTCATTGTCATTCTAACCGTATGTCAACTCTGCAGGGCAGAATGAGACAGCGTTTCCCAGGGGCAGTGCAATCATAACATAGCAAACGCAACACTAAATAATAAACATAACAATAATTAGTAAAACACAACAGCCACATGTCAGTTAAAATCAAGCTATAAGTGTCCAGTGCAAGTTAAAAGTGTCCAAAGCAGAGTCAGGTGGAGCAGCTATTTAGCAGTCTGACTGCCTGTGGGAGGAAGCTGTTTAGTAGCCTTGTGGTTTTGGTGTTGATGCTCCTGTAATGTTTGCCTGATGGCAGAAGAACAAGCAGTTCATGGAGAGGGTGTGACGGGTCTTTAATGATGTACTGTGTCTTCTGGAAGCATCAACTCTGAGGTCTTGGACAGAAAGTAGGGAGACCCCAATAACCTTCTCTGCTCCCCTAACCACCCTCTGCAAGGCTTTTTTGTCGACAGCACTGCAGCTGGAGTACCAGGTCAACTGAAAAAAAGAACGCACCTAAGATATAATAAGGTTGATTACTTTATATAAGGAAGAAAAATAACATTAAAGCCTCAGAAACGTTTGAGCAGATACCTCAATGTTTCCAATCTATAAAGTGTTGGAGGAACACACATAAAAGTTGCTGGTGAATGCAGCAGGCCAGGCAGCATCTCTAGGAAGAGGTGCAGTCGACGTTTCAGACCGAGACTCAGTCCTGACGAAGGGTCTCGGCCTGAAACGTCGACTGCACCTCTTCCTAGAGATGCTGCCTGGCCTGCTGCGTTCACCAGCAACTTTTATGTGTGTTGCTTGAATTTCCAGCATCTGCAGAATTCCTGTTGTTTGTGTTTTTAAATGTTGGAGGAACTCAGCTCTGCAGGTGGCATCTATGGGGGTGGGAATAAAAAGCCAACATTTTGGGCTGAAACCTTTCATCAGGACTGGAAAAGAAGGGGGATAAAGCCAGAATAAGAAGGTGGGGAGGGGAAGGAGTACAGGTAAAAGATGATCAGTGAAACCAGGTGAGGAAAAATGAAGATGTGTGAGGGAGTGGGATGAAGTGAAAAATTGGGAGGTGATATGTGGAAAAGGTAAAAGGATAACGAAGATAGGAGAGGAGGGTGGAACCACGGGAGAAAGGGAAGAGAGAGGGGCACCAAAGGGAGGTGATGAGCAGGCAAGGAGAAGAGAAGGGGTAAGAGGGGAGCCGAACTGGGAAATCAATAAAGCAAGTGAGGGTGAGGTCAGAAATTATTGGAAGTTAGAGAAATCAATATTTATACCATCAATTGGTGGCTACCCAGATGATGTATGAAGTGTTTCTCGTCCAAGCAGAGAGTGGCTTCATTGTGGCAATTGAGAGGGGCAAGGACTGACATGTCAGAATGGGAATGGGCAATGGTTGCCACTGGGAAATCCCATTCGAAGTGGACTATTGTGAAAAAGTATCACAGATAGCTTACTGGTGTTGCGTTCATTTTTCATTTAAGTCTTTCTTCTATGTGGCCTTCATCCGGAGCAAGGGTTCCCAACCTGGGATCCATGTACCCTCGCTTAATATACACAAAAACATGGAATAGTACAGCACATTACAGGCCCTTTAGCCCACAATGTTGTGCCGACCCTCAAACCCTGTCTCCCACATAAACCCCCACATTAAATTCCTCCATATACCTGTCTAGTAGTCTCTTAAACTTCACAAGTGTATCTGCCTCCACCACTGACTCGGGCAGTGCATTCCACACACCAACCACTCTCTGAGTAAAAAACCTTCCTCCAATATCCCCCTTGAACTTCCTACTCCTTATCTTAAAGCCATGTTCTCTTGTATTGAGCAGTGGTGCCCTGGGAAGAGGCGCTGGCTGTCCACTCTATCTATTCCTCTTAATATCTTGTATACCTCTATCATGTCTCCTCTCATCCTCCTTTTCTCCAAAGAGTAAAGCCCGAGCTCCCTTAATCTCTGATCATAATCCATACTCTCTAAACCAGGCAGCATCCTGCTAAATCTCCTTTTTACCCTTTCCAATGCTTCTATATCCTTTCTATAGTGAGGCGACCAGAAATGGACACAGTACTCCAAGTGTGGCCTAACCAGAGTTTTACAGAGCTGCATCATTACCTTGCAACTCTTAAACTCTATCTCTTGAGTTATGAAAGCTAACACCCCATAAGCTTTCTTAACTACCCTATCTACCTGTAAGGCAACTTTCAGGGATCTGTGGACATGTACCCCCAGATCTCTCTGCTCCTCCACACTACCAAGTATTCTGCCATTTACCTTGTACTCTGCCTTGGAGTTTGTCCTTCCAAAGTGTACCACTTCACACTTCTCTGGGTTGAACTCCATATTGCTCCATAGCATAGAAAAGGTAGGGAACGCCTGATGTAGGGTTAATGAGATATTGGTGGGTGTTACAGTAGGAAGTCACTGATTGGGTACTTGGCCCAAAGTATGTAATCTATTTGTACCTGATAAACTGTTCCACTGGCAAGAACTTGCACTGATAAGGTGGCTTAATACTTGGTAATCAGGACTTGTGCAAGAATCCAGGAAGCTACGATATGATCACTCACAGATTTTAAGATTGATAGCTGGCTAGGCTGACCGCTAAACTAAATCATGGGACTAGCAAGCGAAGCTGCCAAAGGCATTGAATATTCCTATTGCTTTTTTTTTACATATTTAAAACATGCAGACATTAAAACACCCAAAAGATAATGGCAGTTGAAAGCTTTTAGAAATGCTTATGCACTCTTTAATTGTCCATTTTTTATCAAAGGAGGAAAAACACCAAAATGAGATGTAATCCAACAAAGTGATTCAGCTGTGTGGTGGAGGATCTTGACCGCATCAGATTCCCTTGTTCATTAATGTTGGAGATGAGTCAAAGGAGTGGCTAAAAATAGCTGCCAGCCATGCAGGGATCCTACCATAGTGAACTCAGACGTATTGGCATTTACATGTTTCAAATGTCAAGAGTTGTATATGGAGATTCAAATATTTTTAGGCAAACTCTGGGTCAGTATATTTTGGGAGAAATGGACTGAAAAATAAACCTTAAAAAAAATGGTTGGGCTAGCATGGCTCTGAGACTCAAATGCAAAAGCCCTGGAAATCAAAAGTCACCTACCTCCAATTTGACTGGAGATGTCAGAAATGGCAGCTATCCAAAAACATGGCTGTTTTTGACAGGCCTTAGCCTCTGGGAAACCATTCAAAAGGCTTCCAACTGTCAGCCATGTTCCTAATGGGCAGATGTTCTGCTTAAAGGAGTATTGGCAGTGAACTTCTTCAGGATATATAGGAAACAATTTGCCAATCATTCAACAGCTCCATCCACCCTCTAAGACCTTAGTTTGTAAATTGATCCTTTCTGTTTCTGCTATCTGTTGAGCATTCTGCACTGCTATTCCAAGAATTTAGTAAATCTAAAACTCCTGAATCGTGAATCAACTCTTTTATATTGGAATACAATTTGCATGATTTTTCTGTTATTTTGAAAATGTACATTTTATTCTAATCAAATCACATTGTGTTTTGCTTTGATTTTCCTTCCCAAATTATCTACCTTTTTTACTGAATTTCCTCTGAAAATCAGCTTTGCAGGTGAGTTTTAATCTCTAAATTCAGCTGTGGTTAAATCTGACCATAGACCAGTTGAGATTCTGAGCAATCTCCTGACAGCCATTCTTCCAACCAACCCAGACCAAAACTCTATTTCAGCATCCTCTTAGCCTGACTAAATGCAAAGTTGCTAAGTATAACAATTCTCAGATGGGAAACCTATCAGAAAGGGCAGAAGCAAGGTGATCTTTGTGGCAAGGAAGAGACAAAAAAGAAACCCGCAGCTCTGGTTTTGAACCTGGAATTCCATAACCTAACTCCCACAATCTTCTAAATAATATTAGGGAGATTAGTTTCAACCAGGGCTCAGTCAAAATTATCTCAATTCTTAATCAAAAAGTTGTGTCATCAAACCTTACTTTGAGTGCAAAATCTAGGCTGATGATCCAGTCTGATATTGAGGGAATTTAGTAATATTAGACAGGCCTACTACAGATGAAGATATAAAACTGAGATCCTTTGCACCATTCTGATCAATTATATCATTATGTCTAATGATATGCTAATGATCTGTGGGCACGTGGCCAAGTGGTTAAGGCATTGGACTAGCAATCTGAAGGTTGTGAGTTCAATCCCCAGCTAAGGCAGCGTGTTGTGTCCTTGAGCAAGGCACTTAACCACACATTGCTCTGCGTCGACACTGGTGCCAAGCTGTATCGGCCCTTGCCCTTTCCTTGGACAACATCGGTGTCGTGGAGAGGGGAGTCTTGCAGCATGGACAACTGCTGGTCTTCCATACAACCATGCCCAGGCCTGCGCACTGGAGAGCGAAGACTTTCCAGGTGCAGATCCATGGTCTAACAAGACTAACGGGTGCCTTTAAATTTAATGTTTGCATATTGCTGTAATGGGAATGTGGTAAAAATAGGCTGCCACATTTCCTGAATGATGGCTAAGCACACATCTACATAGTGTTTAGGTCACTTCTGAAGATCCTGGAAGCAAGTAAGCATGATACACATTCAAATTCGATCTGATTAAAGGCTCTCATCTGAAATGTTAACTGTTCTCACCCCAAAGATGTTTATTTACTTGCTGAGAATTTTCATCATTTTCAATATTCTATAAGAAATTTGAACTTCTACAGTATTTTGTTTTTATTTATCTGTTAATTTGATCACCTACAGCAAATGTTGCCATTTTATCACTGTTAGAGAGAGCTGAAAGTCCAGTCCATACACACCCACTGTAAATATATTCCAGTTATCTATGTGTATCTTTGTACTTTTACTAAAATGGTGGCAGCAACTATGGCAACTGATACTGAATGACAGTGAATTACTATTCCCCAAAGCCTTTCATCTATTGCTTACCAAATAATAGAAACTATATTACATGCTGACTATTTTTAAAGTTCATAATTGCACCCCTGCTCTAAGCTAATTTTAATGACTAATAAATGGAATGAAATCATTTTCAAATTGTAATTCTGAGCAATTTTAACAATACTGCCAAAAATTTAGAAAGATACTTATTTCATGAATTAATGGAATTGCAAACTATGGGATGAAATAGCAAGGATAAAGCTTTATATATGAGATTCCATTCTGTTAGAAATTGCTTTTCTGAGTGGTGAATCCAAGGTGGATTTTTTCCCTGAGATCCTGAACTTCTTGTTTTTGTCTAATAAGCCATTTAGGCAATTTGCTACTTATTTCTCATCTCTTTTTTAAATGAACTATTGCAATTGTTTTTTATGCTTGTTTGCTGGATCATCAGTGTATCAGGAAAACTTGCTAATAAATGGAAGTTGTGTTTGTAATTACAGCACCAAATCCTTGTGAGTCTAACAATGGCAAAGGGCCATGTTCTCATTTGTGCCTGATTAATTACAATGGAACTGCTGCTTGTACATGTCCTCATCTAATGAAACTGGCCCCCGATGAAAAGAACTGTTATGGTAAGTGTCTGAAAACCTGTCACATCAAAATAACACTACATAAATGTTTTTCAGACAGTAGAGAAACTAAGAAGCTTCTGCCGTACCTCTGTGGGTGATTACATTAGATTATGAAGACAAGCAGTCCTCTTTTATTGTCATTTAATAATGCATGCATTAAGAAATGATACAATATTTCCTCCGGTGTGATATCACAAAACACAGGACAGACCAAGACAGAAAAAACTGACAAAACCACATAATTATAACATATAGTTACAACAGTGCAAGAATACCATAACTTGATGAGGAAGTCCATGAGCACAGTAAAAGTTCAAAGTCTCTCGAATGTCCCACATCTCATGCAGACGGGAGAAGAAAGAAAAACTCTCCCTGCCATGCCCGACCACAATCCGTCTCTGAGTCATCCGAAAACTTCGAGCCTCCGAATCAGTCTCCGACACCGAATACTGAGCGCCATGTCTGTCCGAACGATTCGACCTCAATCTTGGTCGCCAACAGCAGGCAAAGCCAGGGATTTTGAGGCCTACCCTCCGGAAGATTCCTGACCATGCAGTAACGACAGCAGCGATCGAGCGTTTCAGAAATTTCTCCAGATGTTCCTCTGTACTTTCACGTCCCTCTCCATCAAATCAGAATTGTCCACAGCCCCTATTTAACGGATACGATATCATTTTTCACCGGAGGGCTGCGCACGCGCGGCGTGCTGCTCTCCCTCCTCCCGCTGCAGGTGCAGCTTCATACCGAGGTGGTACTGAGATACATAATTTATTAAAAAGTTATTAAAAAAGCCTTTTATTGAAGTGGACTCAAATTCATTCTCAAACATGAACAAAAGGAATAGAATTTTTGTTAGCTAAGCTGACATCAATGAGAAATACATGCTAATTGTACCAATGACACATGGTGGATAAAATGACAGGATAGGAACTTGCTTTCATTCCTTCATACAATTGAATAAGATAGTTGTGCTCATTTGAATGGAACTTGAAGTTTATTTGATGTTGAGATTATAATTTTTGATTAGCACTTTGAGTGGAAGCATGAGCCATAACTAAGGAAAAGGACCTGGATAATGGTGAGATCAGGAAGAATGTGTTGATATTCTAGGGAATGTTGGGTGCCTTGAAAATCTCTAAGGTGGATTAATCCCAAGTACCAAATGGATTTTATCTCACGATTCTCAGGGAGGCAAGGTGGAGGGAGATATAAACCTATCATATCGTCACATCGTCTTTAGCCACAGGGGAAGTCTCCGAAGACTGAAAAATAGTCAATATTATCCATTTGTTTAACCGAGGAAATTACAGGATGCTGTGGTTGCATCAGTGTTAGGGAAACTATTAGGGAAGGTTTTTAAGGACAGGATTTATTTTATTTCGAGGTACACCATGTCAACAGTCCCATCTGGCCAAATAGTCCACATCACCCAATTACACCCATGTGTCTAATTAACCGAATAACCTGTACACCTTTGGAATCTGGGAGAAAACTGGAACACATGGAGGAATCCCACACAGACACAAGGAGAATGTTCAAGCTCCTTACAGACCGTGGCAGAACTGGACCAGGGTCACTGTCACTCTAATGGTATTAGATTAACTGCTACTGTACATTTGCCATTTTCCATGGGACCACTTCCCTCATGACTCGCTCCCTCACCCATCCTACACTGATTGTTCGCAATTTCACCTGGAACTGCAGGATGTGCAACATCTGTCCTTACATTTCGAGCATCATCAGAATCCAGAGAGGAGAGTGGACCATTTTCAGAAAGAGAAGGAGGAGGGGCATCAGAGTGAGGTGAAAGGCAGGTGAGGAGAAGAGAAGAGGTGAGAGAAGAGCCAGAATGGAGAATGGGAAAAGGAAGGGGGGAGGGAGGATGAAGGAATTACTGGAAGTTGGAGAAATCAGTGTTCATGCCATCAGTTTGGAGGATACCCAGATGGAATATGAGGTGTTGCTCCTCCAACTTGAGAGTGGCTTCATTGTAGCAGTAGAGAAGGCCGTGGACCAACATGTCAGAATGGGAATAGGAAGTTAAATTAAAATGGCTGACCACTGCAAAATCCTTCCTGTTGCAGACAGAGCAAAGGTGCTTGACAAAGTATCCCCCAATCTATGTTGGGTCTCAATAATGTAGAGGAGGCCACACAGGGAGCACAAGATAGAGTACATGACCCTGACAGACTGGCAGCTGAGGTATTGCCTCACCTGGCAGGACTGTTTGGGCCCTGATTTATGGTGAAGGAGGAGGCGAATGGGCAGGTGTAGCATTTCTTCCGCTTACAGGGATATGTGATAGGAGGTTGATTGGTGGGGAGGAACAAATTGACAAAGAAATCAGAGAGAGAGCGTGACCTGTGGAAAGTGGACAGTGGGAGGTGAAGATGTGTTTCAAACATGATTCCCCGGTGACCAACCATTTTAATTCCACTGGCCATTCTCATTCTGACATGCCAGTGTCTGCCGCAATGAAGACACTCTCAGGTTGTAGGAGCAACAGCTTATATTCCATCTCTGCAGCCCTCAGCCACATGGCATTAACACAGATTTCTCTGACTTCTGGTAATTTCTCAACCCCTTACCCCTCTCTCCTTTTCCATTCCCCATTCTGGATCTCCTCTCACCAATTCTCTTCTCCTCATTGCCTATCGCCTCCCTTTGGTGTTACTCTTCCCTCCCTTTCTCCCATGATCTATTCTCCTCTCCCAATAGATTTATTCTTCATCCCTTTATTTCTTCCACCTATCACCTCCCACCCAGCTTCTTACTTCATCCCCCTCCCGTGCCCAAGTGCCTTCCCCTCACCTGGCTTCACTTATCACCTTCTACATTGCCCTCCTTCCTTGTCCATCTTCTTATTCAGGCTTTTCTCCTTTCTTTTCCAGACCTGCCCAAAAAGTCAACTCATATTTCCTCACCATAGATGCTGCATGACCTGCTGAGTTCCTCCAGCATTTTGTGTGTGTTACCCCGGATTTCCAGCATCCACAGAATCTCTCGTGTTTCTCACTTTCTCTACGTCAGATTCCAGCACTGGTAGCTTTTGTGTCCCTGCTTAAAATTATTAAGAGGCATAGGAAAAGTCGTCAGTTTTTGTTTTCCCCAGTGTGGAAGTATCAAATAATAAAAGGAACAGGTTTAAGGCAAGAAGGTGCAAAGTTTAAAGGAGATGTGGTGAATACGTTAGGTGCTTGGAATACACTGGCAGGGGAGGCGGCAGAAAAGTTCAAAGCACAAAGCATAACTATTATCAAGATATGTTTATATTATACAATTTTGAGATGTGTCTCCTTACAGGCAGCCACAAAATGTGAAACCCAAAAGAACCCATTAAAAAAAACTAACAAACACCCAATGCACAGAGAGAGTTAGAAACGCGTAGACATGAAACCTGGAGCAGTCAGAGTAGGCCCACAGCCTCATCACACAGCGGGGTACATCGTCGCGAAGCTCGCAGACATAATGCCCGGAGCCAGCCAGGGCAGGCTGCAGCCTCGGCCTCAGTTCATCACACAGCGGGGCACATCATTGTGAAGCTAGCAGACATAATGCCCGGAGCCAGCCAGAGCAGGCCACAGCCTCAGGCTCAGTGCCACGGAGAGCAGGGTAACCATCGTGAAGCAGCGGGCAGTACTGGCTCAATCCTCGCCTTCGGTCCCCAACACCCAACACAACAAGTCAAAGTCAATTATTATGATTGCTTATTGTCGTATGCAAAAATGCATGTATGCACAACTTACTTAGAGCAGCATCAGAAGCACATAGCACATATAAGCAACATTCAAAAGAAAAAAAACATAACTTGTACTTTTTTTTTGCAGAATTTTTACAAAAAATTCACAATCAGAACAAAAAACAAAGTAGTAAACCAATTTACAAGGACTTTGTCAGGTCTGGAGAACCTGAATTATAAGGAAAGATTGAATAGGTTAGGACTGTATTCTTTACAACATAGAGGATTGAAAGGAAATTTGATAGAGGTATATAAACTTATGAAGGGTATCGATAAGGTAAATGCCACTAACCTTATTCCGCTGAGGTTGGGTGGGACTACAACGGGAGGTCATGGGTTAAAGGTGGAAGGTGAGAATTTTAAGAGGCACATGAAGGGAAACTTCTTCACTGAAAGAGTTGTGAGAGTGGGGAATGACCTACCAGCACAAGTGGTGCAAACGAGTTCAATTCCTCTGTTTAAGAGAGATTTGGTTAGGTACGTGGACAGCAGAGATATGGAGGGCTATGATACCGGTGCTGGTCGATAGAAGCAAGCAATTTAAATGGTTATGCATGGACAAGATGGGCCGAAGGGCCAGTTTCTGTGCTGAACTTCTCTATGACTCTATGGTCAGACTGGAAATAAACTGTAGTGTTTCGGGTTTTGCAACAATAGTAATGTTGAATAGGCATTTGGAGAGACACAAGAACAGGTGGGGATTAGAAAGATAAGGACCTCATGCAGGCATTAGAAGGTATCAGGTTAGCACAGACACAGTGAGTCAAAGAGCCTTTTCTTGTGCCATACCATTCTATATTCCCTGTTCCAGTGCAATTTTAACAAATATGAATACGTGGGTTGTGTGTCCAGAGAACTGTGCTTTTCTGGTGCCGACTTTCTGGGCACAGAGCTCAGAAAAAGCGACACAACAGACTCTTAACATCATAAATCAGTGAGTTGTTTGTTATGTCTCCCCTCTCACTGTGAAACAGGGACACCTCTTTTTTCCCTTATTAGGGAGAGAGAGAGAGCGAGTAGTCTTTAGGGTAATGCAAGTCTGTGTCTTGATTGATGCTTGCTGCATGCTTGAGTGCTCAGTGGAGGGTGCTGACGCTTTTTTGTAGGTGGGGGTGGGGTGTGATTGTTGCCTTGTTGCTGCTTGTGTGTGGGAGAGGGGGCTGGGGGGTGTCATTGGGGTTCTAACAGTTAACTGTCGTTCATTCTTTGGGGCACTCCTCTGTTTTTGTGGATGTTTGCGAAGAAAAAGAATTTCAGGGTGTATATTGTATACATTTATCTGACATTAAATGTACCTATTGAAATAATACCCAGAGAAGGAACTCGACACAAATTAATAAGAGGCTGCTAACTTAATTGTTCATTTAAATGTGGTATCAAACCTCAAATCTTATTATTTGTTCAGGTGGATGTAAAATACCCAATATCATTTGATATTAAAAATTCTTACCATATGCTAGCCAAGATTAATCCCTCAATTTTTAACCATGACTGCAATTCATTATTACGTATAGTGTCTTTGAGATATTTCCCCTGGGACATAGAACGCGATATATAAAAGCACAATTTTTAAAGATTGTCATGGCATACAGAAGCTAAGTAAAACTTCAAAACAATAATTGTTAAAATAAATAACAGAATGGTCTTTTGCTGATTAGTGGGTATAAATTATACTGATTCACTAGCATCCTAATATGCAATTCCAGTAAAATTTATCTTCATCTTACACATTTCACCAAAGGCATTGTAGAATTTCTGAGCATGTACTTCTTGAATGGATTTTCAATTTTTCTTCCTATAGCCAGCAGACCAGTTCTTTTCTCAAAGTTAATTAAACAACAGTTCAGATACTTGTCCTGCAGACCTCTAATAAAAGGGAAGAAATAAAAGTTATACTGAAGTAGCTTTGGATTTTATTTACTTTTGATATAAAGAGTTTTGGAGTCTGTATATTTGACAGGTGATTAATTTAAAAATACATGTCAAGATTTGAAAAGCATTTAAAACATTTTTCATTTTGAAAGGAAAGAAATTGGGTATTTGGAAATGTCAGATTATTTTGCAGTGCATTGCATTGCTTTTAAACCAGTTTAAAATTTAAATGTTAAGCAAAAGCTGAATTAAACATTAAACTATTTTCTTACTTTCTGCAGAGCAAAAGGAATTTTTAATCTACTCAAGAAATTCTGAAATCCGTGGAGTCGATGTTGATAATCCATACTATAATTACATCACACCATTTACTGATCCAGATATCAGTCAAGTTAAAACCATTGATTTTGATGCATCAGAAGAACGAATTTACTGGTCTGATTTGAAGCCCCGGTTTATAAAACGAGCCTTCATAAATGGCACAGGAATAGAAACAGTGGTCTCTGCAGGTAAGTGGAAATTAATGATGAAATGAAAATGCAAACAAAAGACTAACACCATTAAAAAAAAAGCCAGCCCTGAGTGTGCATTTATTTTATCCAGATACTCTAATTCCTGAGCTCAAACAAACATTCCTTTTACAGCTAGTTTGTGCAGAAATATTGGATTTAGAAAAGGCAATTATAGAGAGTTCTTTTTTCACTTATGGGATCTGGAGAATCTCTGGAAAACATAGCCATCCTTATTCATCTCTAGCTGCCCTCGAAATGAGAACAGATCATTTAAGAGACCAGTTGGCACTCATTTAATATTACTGAAACTTCAGTGGATGTAAAGTTTTCTAAAATTTAAATACTGCCAAATAAACACCATGGTTTAAGAAAATCATATCATGTCACCTTTGTTGCTCTCTGGCAGTCCCTGCAGGATGGAATGATGGATTTGATCAAGATTGATGTTATTAAATATGGAGTTAAATGCCGAAGTTTAATGACATGGGTCTACTTGAGGGAAGTGTCTTCATGAGAGGAAATGGTGATTTAAAAAAAGTATTTCTGAAGTTAAATTTATTGGAATAACAAAAACAAAATAGGAAACTATTTTATGATTCAAATCTACCTCTGGAAGTGGGAAGACAAGCGTGTATTTTGCAATGCTTCTTAAAAGATTTTTTTTATTATTTGGAAATTAGTTGAAATGCAGTGTCAACAAAAATGTTAGTAATATTGCTATATTGAAATCAGTGGTATTGACAACAATGAGGTGAATACAACAGGTGACCTCTAATCATACATGCATTTAGCATTGGTAGCCCAGAACTCATCATCTCCTCCTTTATTTATTTAACCATTGAGATGAGAATATTGTGAATGAGGGTAAAAATGTGAATTCAATACAAATCAGGTACAAACAAAGATGGAGGAAAAATTAGATAAAGACGCTTAGCATTTTTTGTTTCAGTTGATTTAAGTTAGAATTGAGATTGAGTATTTTAATTGTTCCCCTTTTGGGAGAGAGAGGTTTATTGGCTTTGCATTGGGTAATTGATGTCCAAATGAAGTAATTTAATGAATGTTACGTAGAGATCAAGTTCCAGGTCCTATTTTCATAAAATAAATACTGATGAGTGAATTAGTAAGATATCATTGCATTCGAGTGGCTTTACCTCACCCTTTGACATACTTCATTTTCAATACAAATTGCTTTAATTTCATGCTATTTTTATGCAACTATACTTAGGCACTAAGTCAATTATTTTTCTTTATAGACCTGCCATATGCGCATGCAATTGCTGTGGACTGGGTTTCCAGAAACATTTACTGGACAAGTTCAGATTTAGAAGAGGCTCAGGTTAACGTTGCACGATTAAATGGCTCCCTGCGGACCTCCATAATTCATGGACTTGATCACCCACAGTTTCTAGTAGTACACCCACTTAAAGGGTAAGCTATTGAACAGTTTATTTTACTGCAGAGAGCAAAACAAAACAAAAATTCAATTTTATGTTTGAAGTAATTACTGCAACTGTCTAATCAAATCACAATTCTGTGCTTGAGTAGTTTCTGCAGTGGTTTAGTAAGCAAAAAATAACATTTAATGGCAGAATTTTTATTTACAAGTCAACTGTATTGCAAGCATCAACCCTGACAAATGAAGAAAGTAAAATAAATCTTCACTGCCCAAACTTATGGTAAGAGAGTTTAAGAAAAATGAAAATCGAAAATATTTGAAACACTCAGTATGTAAATCAAATATAGTGTTTCCAGCACTTTCTGTTTTTATTTCTAATTTCCAGCATGAATCAGTACTTTCTTTAAATTTTCATTCATGGGAAATTTTAACAAATTGATTTCTTCTGTAGGTTACTAAAATGATAAAGTAAAGTATAAAGTATAGCCATTGACTTGCTGCATAAGCCAGAAAGATTCATTGTTTAATGACATTTTGGAGATTGAGTTCATAGAGGTCTCATGGGAAATAAACCGCCCTTGCAGAAAACAACTGAAATACCCAGTGGTTCAGACTCACACCGTCCCTCTGCAACAAACTTCTTCATTGCTGCCTTTTTCCATGTTTCCACCCATCTCCCAATTCCATTTGTAAAATCTGCTAAGTGCAGCCTTGTTGATATCTGCAGTGTAGTCAAATGTGTTTCATCTTGTCGTATCCCAGCCTATTACCCTCTTTACTTCTGCAAAAACAAAAATGAATTATGCCCATCATCAACATATTCCAGGAGAGCCTTATACACTTGCCCACTCTTCAAGGGATGTTTTTAACTCCTCGTATTCTAGACACCATTTGCCTTCCCACCTGCTAACTAAATATCCATGAGATTTCATGAACACCCTGTTCACTTAGATCGCACTAGAATCCCTTTAACACCTCCATCTATCAGAATCTACATTCAAAGTCTCTTAATGTTGCCCCATCTTGCAATTCTACTCAATTCCTGTAACAATCCACATATATGAGAAAAAAACTCTAAATAGTTAATTTGCAGGAATCTTACATCTGTGAACAAGTCATACCAATGTCCCCACAAAACCGAACTTATTTCTTTCTCTAGTGTTACTATAGCAACTCATTTACTGGCTTCATGAGAAAATAAGCAGAGTTGTAGAATCCATTCTTAGAATGCCAGATTAATCAACACACAGCCCTCCCCTTGCTTGATGTACTGGACACGCAAAATTGTTCTCCACATAGCTGCCATACTCCACTGTAAATCTGAAATGAAATGTTTCAATCGACTCTCTGTGAAAGCCTTCACGGAGGATTTGCATCAAAGTAATCTTCTTTTAAATTATTGAACAATACGAGTACTTTCATCCCTTGAATTAACATTAGGATTGGTGCTGACAAACCCTCGATTACACAAATATTTAGAGGTAAATTGAGGCCAAAATATTAAAGCTACATTTACTACAGTTATATATAGTGCTATTATTTTCACCTTCTTTAAGAAGGGTGAGGCATCAATTTCCCTATTTATTCTGGAACATTTTTAGGCGCTTAATTACCACCCATTTCTGGTTTCCCTTGACAGGTTGTGGTCCTTGGTGATGAATTGCTGTGGTCCATGTTTTGAAGCTGATCCCAATATGTGTCAGGGAATAGAAGAATGTTGTTTCAAGAACTGTGAAAGCACAATTAGGATATTGTAACACACACACAAAATGCTGGACGAACTCAGCGGACCAGGCAGCATCCATGGAAAAAGAGTACAGTCGACGTTTTGGGCCAAGACCCTTCATCAGGACTGGAAAAAAGACTGGAGAATTGTTTTGTCCAATCATGAGGAAGGGTCTCAGGCTAAAACGTCAACTGTACTCTTTTCCATAGATGCTGCCTGTCTTGCTGAGTTCCTCCAGCATTTTGTGTGTGTTGCTGAGATTTCCAGCATCCACAGATTTTCTCTTGTTTGTGATTGGGATACTGTGTAACTTTTAAAGCAATATGATTTGTTTTTTAAGTTTCTGACTTTCCAGCCAACCCATCCAGGCCTATTCAATATTTTGGAACACAAATACAAAGAGCACTCACCCAAAATAGATTTTAATGCCTTATAACTGTTTTTAATTAATCTCATTCACAATAGCAAATGATTAAGTCTATTTGTCCCATAGAATCCTCCACTAGAGATAATCTGGAAGGATTTGTTACAAAGCAACTCAAAAACAAATCATAGGTGAAAAGCCAGAAGCAAGGCATTAGAATAATGACATCTACACTAATGTGAAACTAGTTTTTAATTTCATCTTGTGTATCCATATTTCCTGTTACAGGATACTCTGCTGGGTCGATGGAAACAATATCAGCTCAGCAAACCTGGATGGCAGCAATATCAAAAACCTTTTCATGAATCAAAGGGAACCAGTTGGTAATTCAAATATTTATTCTTTTCAAGCCTTGATAGATTCAATGACAGGAACTTCTAAAGCTGTGTTTGCTTATGGTATATACAGTACATATGAAATAAATGTATGAATAAAGACTTACAGTAACCAAGAATTATGCTAGAAAGTAAAGATGATGGAGGTATTTTGAAATATCAGTAATCAGCATATCTGGTACTGTTATGTTTTGTAACTCCAGAAACTAGTCGAAAGAAAAACACAGGAGCTGGGGATATTTGTGCACTCAGTTTTCTTTTTAGTGAAGCCCTCACATTATGACATGGTTTAAAGCTCAAATTTCAAATAACATTTATTATCAAAATATATATACGTCATCGTATACAACCCTGAGTTTTTTTTTTGCAGACATACTCAAAAAATCCAAAAAGGAATAGAATGAATGAAAGATCACATCAACTTGGGTGTCAAACAGTGTGCAAAAGACAACAAACTGTGGAAATACAAAAAGAAAGAAATAATAATAATAAATAAATAAGCAATAATTATCAAGATCATGAGATGAAGTGTCCTTGAAAGCGAGTCCATAGGTTGTGGAAACATTTCAATGATAGGCAAGTGAAGTTGAGTGAGGTTATCCCCTTTTGTTCAGCAGTCTGATGGTTGAGGGGTAGTAACTGTTCCTGACCCAGGTGGTGTGAATCTTGAGGCTCCTTACCTTCTTGCTGATGGCAAAAGTGAGAAGAGATCATGACCTTGGCGATGAGGGTTGCTGATAATGGATGCTGCTTTCCTGCAACAATGCTTCATGTAGATCTGCTCAATGGTGGAGACGGCTTTACCTGTGATGGACTGGGCCATATCTACTACTTTTTGTACGATTTACTTTTCAAAGGCATTGGTGTTTCCATACCAGGCTGTGATGCAGCCAGTCAGTATACTCTCCACCACACATCTGTAGAAGTTTTTCAAAGTTTTAAGTGTCATGCCAAATCTTTGCAGACTACTAAGAAAGTAGTGGTGCTGTCGTGCTTCCTTTGTAATTACATTTATGTTCTAGGCCCAGGACAGGCCCACCAGAATGATAAAACTGAGGAATTTAAAGTTGCTGACACTCTCCACCTCTGATCCTCTGACAAGGACTGGCTCGAGCTGAAGTCAATAATCAGCTCCTTGGTTTTGCTGACATTGAGTAAGAGGTTGTTGCTGTGACACCACTCAGCCGGATTTTCAATCTCCCTCCTATATGCTGATTCGTGACCACCTTTGATTCAGCCTACAGTTGACAGCGGTGTCGTCAGCTAACCTCAATACAGCAAAGGAATTGTGTTTAGCCACAATGTCATAAGTGCAAAGCAGGTAGAGCAGGGGTCTAGGCACACAGCTTTATGGTTCACTTGTTCTGATGCAGATACTGGAGGAGATGTTGTTGCTAATCTGAACTGTCTGGGATTTGCCAGTGAAGAAATCAAGGACCTAATTGCTCAAGGAGTTACTGAGGCCAAGGGTGACGTAGTGACATATGCCATTCACGTACTTCTTACATTTAACCCATAATGAATTTTGTTAACAAACAAAGAATGCAAATACTTAATGAAACAATATACAGGTATTTACAAAGTTATTGAAATACTACTGAAATATTAAATACTTTTCACTCCTCCCTGCATAGCTATAAACGCCAACTCAATATAGAATGCATCTCATCTCAAAATATTACATATTGCTCATTAGTAATCTATATAAATAAACACACACACACACACACACACACACACAGACACACACAGACACACACACACACAGTCTGACCACTACAATCTGGAATGATTAAGACCTGTGCAGTGCTGGATTAGTGATCTTGCTGAATCACAAGTGGCTAGGTTAGGATTAAATAAATAACTACCTCTAATACACTTGATGATCTGCTCATCGTTCGATAATAAAGAAAAAACAAACAACAAATGAAAAGCAAGCAAAATTCATTGAAGTACAGTTCAGGCAACATATCTTCCAAGGTTCAGTTACTTCAGAAGGTTGGTTGTTGCCGTTTCCAAAGTGCAGAGTTGGATTGTACAAATAAGCAGAGTTACATGTTTGAAAGTGGGGGTCATCAGGGTTGTCTTGTGTTTCATCTTGAATGACAATTGAATCTTCATGACCTAGTGGTAGTGATGAAGTTGGGACAGCATCTTCAGAACTGGTGATAGTAGGGGCAGCATATGTGGCTGAACTGAAGTTGACGGCACTGAATTTTCAGCGTTTAGTCCTGTCTTGAACTTCCCCTAGCTATTTTTCTGAACATATCCTGCAAGCTAACCTGTTTCATGTCTTTTGGTCTTTCTTTAATTAGTTTATCTTGCAGCTTGTCCATATTCAATATTTCTTATTCAGTAATAAAAGTGTGTTGCTTGAGACCTTTTTATCAGTTCATCTGTCAGCTGACTTAATCTATCAACGGACATTCTTTCAGCTACCTCTTCCTTGTTTTCATCAAAACTTTCTCCCCCACTGTCTTTTGACTCTGGACTTGCAGCCTACTGCACAATTTCAGCATCAGTATAATGATGAACTGTAGGTTCATTATTATCAATACCCATCCACTTGTTAATGTTATTTGCATCCAGCCTTGATGCAATATCCTTCACAGCAGGATTACTTAGATCTTTAGCATAAGAAAGCAGGTCATGAACAATCTGTTTTAGCTTGGAAACCCTAAATCCTGTAAAGTCATTTCCAATTTCCTCACCAGGTGCAGACTCGAATATTAAACTTGGCCACAATTTATGCCATCTATTCTTCAGTGTTGATACTTCTCCTGACTCCCAAGCGTCAGCAACTCCATAAATCATATCTCGCACGTTAAGTTATTTCACTAATTCCTGTGCTGGTTTGCACTCAGGAGCCACCTCATAAACAGGGAGCAATACTTTGCCTTCAAAGAGCATAAAATGCTATTGTCCAGGGTTAAATTCATGACATACAGTTGGGTCAAAGGCAGATACTGTAAACATTATCCTTTACCAAGAGTTCTGCTTTTTGATACGCAGAGCAGTTATCTAATACCGGCATTATTTTACAATTTTTGTCTAGACCAACAGAGTCACAGTGAGCTCTCACTGCTGGAACAAAGTAATGTCAGAATAAGAATTAGAATTTTATCTCACAACATGAGGGAGTAAAAGTCTTTATGCTGCATCTCTGTCGCTATGTACAAGCAGTAAGGAAGGGAATTGTGGGAAGATAGTGCCCAAACACTAAGATTGTATACAGAATAGTTTGGTATACATGTGTGTCAGTCAGATACAATGTACAGTCAGATATGCAATCAGTTCAATGTGTATTGATAAATCTGATGATCTGATTAAAGAAGCTGTTGGTCCTTAATGCTGTGGTGTGGTTTGCCAGACAGAAGCAGCTGAAATAGTTTGTGGTTGGGTTGGTTGGAGTCCCTGATGACCCTGCGGGCCCTTTTTACACACCTGCTGCTGTAAATTTCCTGAATAGTGGAAAGTTCACATCCACAGATGTGCTGGGCTGTCCGCACCACTCTCTGCAGTGCCCTGTGATTGAGGGTAGTACAGTTCCCGTAACAGGCAGTGACACAGCCAGTCAGGATGCTCTCGATGGTGCTCCCATAGAAAGTCCTGAGGATTTGGGGGCTCATGCCAAATTTCTTCAGCCACCTGAGGTGAAAGATGCGCTGTCGTGTTTTTTTTTCCACTACACAGCCAGTATGTATAGTCCAGGTGAGATCCTGGGTGATGTGTGCACTGAGAAACTTGAAACTACTCACGTTCTCAACTACAGTCCCATTGATATTAATAGGGGCTAGTCTGTCTCCGTTCCTCCTGTAATCCACAATCAACTCCTTAGTTTTTTTGACATTGAGGGGGAGGCTGTTTTCTTGGCACCACTGTGTCAGGGTGTTCAAACCATTCCAATGTAAAGTCCATGATAATCCATCCTTTTTTGTTGGCATGGTAACTTACTGGACATGTTGGACTGCTTCGTACCTTTGAAAACCCTGAGAGATAATTTTTTTCTAGTGACTAACAACTTACACCTCTGGGCTCCTGAAGCATTAGAGCAGCCCAACATAGAGACACGATCTTCTGATGCTTTATATTCTATTTGGTGGTTCTGCATTCTCTGTAGTCAGTGTTCATCTTGGAGTACAATAGCAATACAGGGTGGCGTTGTCTACATTGTAGACCTGCTCAGGAGTTAAATTTTCATCAGAAATTAACTTAGCGAACTCATTATCAAAATGAGCAGCTCCTTCCTTGTTTGCTGACTGTTTTTCATATCACACTGCACGAAATTTTATGCAACGTTGCTGCTTGAAACACTGAGGCCATCCTTCATTGAAATCACACTCATAATTCAGTCCTAATTACTCGTGAAGTAATTTCACTTGTTCCTTCACCATCTCTCCTAGCGGTTCTACACCTTTACTGATGCAGAGTTTAAACCACTTTACGAAAACATTATTGAGTTGTGAACATCTTCCATCTTTCATTGTTTTCCTTATGCACAATTGCTTTATTGCTTCACTGTCAGCAAAGAACTGGAGCAACTTTTCTTTATATCATAGACTGCGGAAGAGCCAATGTTATACATAAGCTTTTCATTGACACACCACTGCTGAGCTTTTTCAGAACTTCACAGGCACAGGTTATTAAAAATAAATGCAGAATAACACAGGGGAATGACTTGCTTCTTTTAAAGACCATGCCAACAGCTGATTCTGTTAATGGAGCCACCAAAACAGTAGCAAGAGGTTGGTGCTGCGATGTGAAATTAGGCTGGTGAATA
This sequence comes from Mobula birostris, assembly GCF_030028105.1. NCBI lineage: Eukaryota > Metazoa > Chordata > Chondrichthyes > Myliobatiformes > Myliobatidae > Mobula > Mobula birostris. Next base: position 117,814,955 of record NC_092374.1, on the reverse strand, counting down.
TTTTGTCGAAACCAGCGGTGGAACAGGATTACTGATTGCCAGATATATACACACACAGTACATGATAAAAATACAACTACCATATACAAGTATGTAGACATCCACAGCATAGTAAATTTTAAATTCAAAGGTTCAAAGGTTCATTTATTATCAAAGTATACAACTTTGAAATTCCTCTTCTCCAGATAGCCATGCAACTAAGAAAGAAAAGAACAACAGCACAATTATCCTCAAATCACTCCTCTCTGCACAAAATATCTAACAAAAAAGGAACAGGCACATCAACCCCTTCCCTAAATCCCCCTCCTCAGCACACAAAAAAACAAGCGAGTTCAGACAAAAAATACAGAATAGAAAAAACTATAAGACTTGGAAAAAAAAGTCCATAGTCCTAGTCCATATTTATATCCATACCCAAATGCAGAAAACCTGGGTAACATTCTCAAGGCACAATGGCTGCCTCTCCTCTCTCCGGCAGCAGAGCGACCCAAGCAGCAATCAAAAGGCAGTTTCCCCTCTCCCACGAGCGATACAAAGACAAGCAGATGGTTCTCACCCTCTGCATTCACCTCAGTGTTTCAATCTCCCTCATCACTTTCATCGCCGACCGATGGAAGCTTTAAATTGCAAAGAGGGGTTGAACATCAGGTCACACCCCATCCCACAGTCCTTTTGCCATGAGACTCGTGAACGCTACTTCTGCCTCCCGGAATATTCTTGGAGACAGCAGACTGCCCAATCAGCCCTACAGATTTAATCTCTGAGGAAGTTTTCTTACTCTTGTGAGATAACAATTTTCCTGACATGTGGGGGAGAGGAGTCTCTCTGCTTGGCAGATGAGACACGTGGCTGTGAAACCATCTCAGGTTCTGGGGCCTTTGCAGTGGTGCTTGAAGGAGTTGGCTCTCAAACTGCAAGAAGTGGTTCTGACCAGCTCTGAACACCTTTCTTCTGGGCGTGTTGGCATCTCAAACAGTCCATGACAAGCTGCTCTATCTGCTGATCTACTCCAGGCCACTAGACAAAGCTTTGACCCAATGGCTTCATTTTGACTACACCTCAATGTGGCACCTACAATACTCTAGCTCTCAGCTTGGATGGTGCAACAATTCTAAATCCCTCCATGAGACAGATCCAGTCAAGTGTAAGTTCATCCTGGTGATGGGAAAACTGGAACAACTGGAATTTCTGCTTGCACATTCCAGCCATTCTGGGGTGCCCCGTAGACAGTGTGTGGTCTGTTTTGGTTTTCCTTTGGATCATCTCTGCCATAATAAGGGGACTTTCAATTTGCATTAGTGTCCACTAATGCAAGATAAGTGTCCACTTCTGTAAAGCTTTCAGGTAGTCCCTATTCCAAGGATAAACAGGACAATCCATCAAAACTTTTATGATTAGTTGTCCTCTTGAATTCAATCTTGTAATCTGTCTCTGCATTCATGCTGCTGCTGCTAGAGGAATCCTTTCTGTCGATTGAAAATGGACACCAGTGGTTGATGGTCAGTAATGAGGGTAAGCTCTCTCCCACACAGAAAGTGGTTGAAATGTTTTACATCTCAAACCAGACTCAAGGCCTCTCTGCCAATGTGTGCATAATTTTACTCAGCAGCAGTAAGGGACATGATGCAAAGGCTGTGGGATTTTCACTTGTTTTCTGCTATAGCTTTTTGCCAGAGTGCAGGTGCAGATGCTACTCCAAAAATAAGATTATAAAAGCAATAAAGTCCTTTTATGTGTGTTGATTGTGAGAGACTGTTTGGAATCTCCTTCTATCTCCACCTGTAGGTGGGCCTCACCTCAGAGAAACATAGAAACATAGAAAACCTACAGCACAATACAGGGCCTTCGGCCCACAATGTTGTGCCGAACATGTACTTAATTTAGAAATTGCCTCGGGTTACCCATAGCCTTCTATTTTTCTAAGCTCCATGTATCTATCCAAGAGTCTCTTAAATGATCCTATTGTATCCGCCTCCACCACCATCACTGGCAGCCCATTCCACACACTCACCACTCTCTGCATTAAAAGTATATCCCTGACATCTCCTGTGTACCTACTGCCAAGCGCATTATAACTGTGTCCTCTTGTGTTAGCCATTTCAGCCCTGGGAAAAAAATGCCTCTGTTCTGCCACACAATCAATGCTTCTCATCATCTTATACACCTCTGTCAGATCACCTATCATCCTCCATCGCTCCAAGGAGAAAAGACCAAGTTCACTCAAACTATTCTCATAAGGCATGCTCCCCAATCCAGGCAACATCTTTGTAAATCTCCTCTGACCCTTTCTATGGTTTTCACATCCTTCCTGCAGTGAGGCGACCAGAACTGAGCACAGTACTCCAAGTGGGGTCTGACCAGGGTCCTATACAGCTGCAACATTACCTCTCGCCTCTTGTATTCAATCCACGGCTGATGATGGCCAATACACTGCATGCCTTCTTAACCACACAGTCAACCTGCAAAGCAGCTTTGAGTATCCTATGGACTTGGACCCCAAGATCCGTCTGATCCTCCACACCGGCGAGAGTCTTACAATTAATACTACATTCTGCCAATGTATTTGACCTCCCAAAATGAACCACCTCACACTTATCTGGGTTGAATTCCATGTGCCACTTCTCAGCCCAGTTTTGCATCCTATTGATGTCCTGCTGTAACCTCTGACAGCCCTCCGCATGATCCACAACACACCCAACCTTTGTGTCATCAGTAAGTTTACTAACCCATCTCTTCACTTCCTCATCCAGCTCATTTATAAAAATCACAAAGAGAAGGTGTCCCAGAACAGATCCCTGAGACACACCACTGGTCACCAACTTCCATGCTGAATATGACCTGTCTACAACCACTCTTTGCCTTCTGTGGACAAGCCAATTATGGATCCACAAAGCAAAGTATCCTTGGATCCCATGCCTCCTTACTTTCTCAATGTCTTGCATGAGGAACCTTATCAAATGCCTTGCTAGAATCCATATACACTACATCTGCTGCTCTACCTTTATCAATGTGTTTAGTCACATCCTCAAAAAATTCAATCAGGCTCGTAAGGCACAACTTGCCTTTGACAAAGCCATGCTGATTATTCCTAATCATATTATGCATCTCCAAATATTCACAAATCCTGCCTCTCAGGATTTTCTCCATCAACTTAGCAACCACTGAATTGAGACTCACTAATCAAATTTCCTGGGCGATCACTACTCCCTTTCTTGAATAAGGGAGAAACATCTGCAACCCTCCAATCCTCCGGAACCTCTCACATCCCCATTGATGATGCAAAGATCATTGCCAGAGGCTCAGCAATCTCCTCCCTCACCTCCCACAGTAGCCTGGGGTGTATATGGTCTGGTCCCGGTGACTTATCCAATTTGACACTTTCCAAAAGCTCCAGCACATCCTCTTTCTTAATGTCAATATGCTCAAGCTTTTCAGTCCACTAGAAGTCATCCCTACAATCACCAAGGTCCTTTTCTGTAGTGAATACTGAAGCAAAGTATTCATTAAATACCTCTGTTACTTCTTCCATTTCCATGCACACTTTTCCACTGTCACACTTGATTGGTCTTATTCTCTCATGTCTTATCCTCTTGCTCTTCACATACTTGTAGAATGCCTTGGGGTTTTCCTTAATCCTGCTCACCAAGGCCTTGTCATAGCCCCTTCTGGCTCTCCTAATTTCATTCTTAAACTCCTTCCTACTAGCCTTATTATTTTTCTAGATCTCTATCACTACAAGTTTTTTTGAAACTTTTGTAAGATTTTCTTTTCTTCTTGACTAGATTTTCAACAGCCTTTGTACACCATGGTCCCTGTACTCTACCATCCTTTCCCTGTCTCATTGGAACGTACCTATGCAGAAATATCATATAACAATTGCAGCACGGAAACAGGCCATCTCGGCCCTTCTAGTCCATGCCGAACTCTTACTGTCACCTAGTCCCACCGACCTGCACTCAGCCCATAACCCTCCATTCCTTTCCTGTCCATATAAGCTGTCCAATTTAACTTTAAAAGACAACATCGAACCTGCCTCAACCACTTCTGCTGGAAGCTCATTCCACACAGCTACCATTCTCTGAGTAAAGAAATTCCCCCTCATGTTACCACTAAACTTTTGCCCTTTAACTCTCAACTCACGTCCTCTTGTTTGAAATTCCCCAACTCTCAACAGAAAAAGCCTATCCACGTCAACTCTATCTATCCCCCTCATAATTTCAAATACCTCTATCAAGTCCCCCCTCAACCTTCTACACTCCAAAGAATAAAGACCCAACTTGTTCAACCTTTCTCTGTTACTTAGGCGATGAAACCCAGGTAACATTCTAGTAAATCTTCTCTGTACTCTCTCTATTTTGTTGACATCCTTCTTATAATTTGGTGACCAGAACTGTACACAAGATTCCAAATTTGGCCTTACCAATGCCTTGTACAATTTCAACATTACATCCCAACTCCTGTACTCAATGTTCTGATTTATAAAGGCCGGCATATCAAAAGCTTTCATCATCACCCTATCCACATGAGATTCCACTTTCAGGGAACTATGCACCATTATTCCTAGATCCCTCTGTTCTACTGCATTCTTCAATGCCTTACTTTTTACCATGTATGTCCTATTTTGATTGGTCCTACCAAAATGTAGCACCTCACATTTATCAGCATTAAACTCCATCTGCCATCTTTCAGCCCACGCTTCTAACTGGCATAAATCTCTCTGCAAGCTTTAAAAACTTACTTCATTATCCACAACTCCACCTATCTTTGTATCATCTGCATACTTACTCATTCAATTTACCACCCCATCATCCAGATCATTAATGTGTATGACAAATAACATTGAACCAATTACAGATCCCTAAGGCACACCACTAGTCACCGGCCTCCAATCTGACAAACAGTTATCCACCACCACTCTCTGGTGTCTCCCATCCAGCCACTGCTGAATTCATTTTACTTCTTCAATACTAATACCAAATGATTGAACCTTACGAACCAACCTTCCGTTTGGGACCTTGTCAACGGCCTTACTGAAGTCCATATAGACAACATCCACCACTTTACCCTTGACAACTTTCTTAGTGACCTCTTCAAAAATTTCAATAAGATTTCTCAAACATGACCTTCCACACTCAAATCCATGTTGACTGGTCCTAATCAGAACCTGTCTATCCAGATAATTATATATACCATCTCTAGGAATACTTTCCGTCAATTTACCCACCACTGACGTCAAGGTCACAGGCCGATAATTGCTAGGTTTACTCTTAGAACCCTTTTTAAACAATGGAACAACATGAGCAATACGCCAATCCTCCAGCACCATCCCCGTTTCTAATGATATTTGAAATGTCAGAGCCCCTGCTATTTCCACACTAACTTCCCTCAAGGTCCTAAGGAATATCCTGTCAGGACCCGGAGACTTATCCACTTTTATATTCCTTAAAACCTCCAGTACTTCCTCTTCTTTAATCATCATAGTTTCCATAACTTTCCTGCCTGTTTCCCTTATCTCACACACTTCAATATCCTTCTCCTTAGTGAATTCCGAAGAAAAGAAATTGTTCAGAATCTCCCCCATCTCTGTTGGCTCCACACATAGCTGTCCACTCTGATTCTCTAAGGGACCAATTTTATCCCTCACTATCCTTTTGCTATTAATATAACAGTAGAAACCCTTGGGATTTATTTTCACTTCACTTGCTAAAGCGACCTCATATCTTCTTTTAGCTTTTCTAATTTCTTTCTTAAGATTCTTTTTTACATTCTTTATATTCCTCGAGCACCTCATTTACTCCGTGCTGCCTATTTTTTATTGTAGATATCTCTCTTTTTCTGAACCAAGTTTCCAGTATCCCTTGAAAACCATGGCTCTATCAAACTTTTAACCTTTCCTTTCAACCTAACAGGAACATAAAGATTCTGTACCCTCCTTTAAATGACCTCCATTTTTGTATTACATCCTTCCCATAAAACAAATTGTCCCAATCCACTCCTTCTAAATCCTTTCACATCTCCTCAAAGTTAGCCTTTCTCCAATCAACAATCTCAACCTTAGGTCCTGACCTATCCTTCTCCATAATTATATTGAAACTAATAGCATTGTGATCACTGGACCCAAAGTGCTCCCCAACACATACCTCTGTCACCTGACCTATCTCATTCTCTGACAGGAGATCCAACACTGCACCTTCTCTAGTTGGTACCTCTATGCAAAAAAAACTATCCTGCACACATTTTACAAACTCCAAACCATCCAGCCCTTTTACAGTATGGGCTTCCCAGTCTATGTGTGGAAAATTAAAATCTCCTACAATCACAACCTTGTGCTCTCTACAAATATCTGCTATCTCCTTACAAATTTGCTCCTCCATTTCTTGCTCTCCATTTAGTATACCCCCATAAGTGTTACTACACCTTTCCCATTCCTCAATTCCACCCAAATAGCCTCCCTAGATGAGCCCTCTAATCTATCCTGCCAGAGCACCATTGTAATATTTTCTCTGACGAGCAATGCAACATCTCTCCCTCTTTTCCCTTTGATTCTGTCACACCCGAAGCAATTAAATCCAGGAATATTTAGTTGCCAATCACACCCCTCTTGTAACCATGTTTTACTAATACCTACCACATCATACTTCCAGGTATCTATCCATGCTTTAAGCTCATCCACCTTTCTTATAATGCTCCTAGCATTAAAATAAATGCATTTAAGAAATTTTCCACCTCTTAGTCTCTGTTTATCACTAACAGTACAAAGAACTTTGCTATTTTCTTTTTCTTCCTTCTTCCCTACATCTGTTCCTACACTCTGGTTCCCCTCCCCCCTTGTATCTAATTTAAATCCACCAGAGCCTCTCTAGCAAAACTACCTGCAAGAATATTTGTCCCCCTCCAGTTCAGATGTAAACCGTCCCGCCGAAACAGGTCCCACCTTCCCTGGAAAACTGCCCAATTATCTATAAATCTGAAGCCCTCCCTCCTGCACCATGACTTCAGCCACACGTTGATCTGAGCTATCTTACTATTTCTAAACCCGCCTGCATGTAGCACTGGCAGCAATCCTGAGATTGCTATCCTGGAGGTCCTGTCCTTTAACTTGGCACCTAACTCCCTAAATTCACCTTTCCGGACCTCCTCACTCTTCCTACCCATGTCATTGGTCCCTACATGGACCACAACATCCGGCTGCTCACTCTCCCTCTTGAGAATACCGAGAACTTGATCCGAGATATCGTGGACCTTGACACCAGGGAGGCAACAGACCATCTGGGATTCTCGATCTCTTCCACAAAACTTCATACCTGTCCCCCTAACTATCAAATCCCCTATCACTACTGCTCTCCTCTTTTCCCTCCTTCCCTTCTGAGCTGAGGGTCGTATCTCGGTGCCAGGGACGCAACCACTGCAACTTGTCCCAGGTAGGTCGTCCCCATCAACAGTATCCAAAACGATGTACTTATTGTTGGTGGGAATGGCCACAGGGGTGCTCTGCTCATTCTGTCTATTCCCCTTCCCTCTCCTGACAGTCACCCAGCTGCCTGTCTCCTGACTCTTAGGGGTGACTATTTCCCTGTAACTCCTGTTTATTTCTGCCTCTGCCTCTCGAATGATCCAAAGTTCATCCAGCTCCAGCTCCGGTTCCCTGAACATTTGTGACATTTCTGCCATACGTTTCCCTGAAAACATCATCTCCCAATTCATACTTCTAAGCTCCTGCCTGAGAGCTTCACATTTTCCCTTACTCCAATTAAATGTTTCCTAACTTGTCTGCTCCTATCCCTCTCCAATGCTATGGTAAAAGAGATAGAATTGTGATCACTATCTCCAAAATGCTCTCCCAATGAGACACCTGACACCTGACCAGGTTCATTTCCCAATACCAGATCAAATACAGCCTCTCCTCTTGTAGGCTTATTAACATATTGTGTCAGGAAACCTTCCTGAGCACACCTTACAAACTCCACCCATCAAAACCCCTTACTCTACGGAGTTGCCAATCAATATTTGGGAAATTGAAATCTCCCATCATGACAACCCTGTTATTATTGCAAGTCCACTTTGTTGAAATGTTTTCTTCCAGAAAGGCTTGCAAAGATATCCTCTATTCTGAGTAGAAAACATTGATCTACTTTCAGTGCCGGGCAGACAGTGACTTTAGAATCAGCACAGATACTAACAGACCCATTCTTCTTGGCTACTGGGACCACTGGGCCCTATTCAACCTTGGACAAAAGATCCTCCCGTCTGTGCGATCTGGCTCACTGGCTACTTTATCATGAATAGTCTAAAGAAAAGGTCAGTTCATGTAAAACTTAGGTGTGGCATTTTCATTTAACAACATTTTAACCTTGTTATCTTTGAGTTTCCCAAATCGACCCTTGAACATTGCTGTGACATCATCCCGTACCTTTCTTAATTTGCTTTCAGCAGGCTTTATTGCAGGGGATGGGTGTGCAAGTGGTGGATCGATCTCCAATCAAAATGTAGTTGTCTCAGCCAATCATGCCACACAATGCTTGCCCCTCTGTTTTTACCACATAAAGCCCAATGTGGCTTGTCGGTCATTGTACTTCACTGTTAGAAACGCCATTCCCACAGGAATTATCTTTTCTCCAGTATAAGTTCTTAGTTGGATATCTGCAGTCTTTAGTTGGGTATCTTTGAAATGCCATTCAAACTCATTTTGTGGAATGACTGAAACAACCAAGACAGCAATCAATTCCATTTTAATTAACTTGCCATTCACTTTTGGTGTAGCCATATTGCTTGCCTATTGTTAGTTTTTGCATTTTAAGCCTCAAGGCTACGCAGTCCTGTGCCTCTCTCATCGTTATTAGATTTTTCATCAGCAGCGTGTAGATTAGTGCTATTTCTGAAACTGCAACTTGACTTTTTATCTTTTTCTTTTCCCTGAGCTGTCCATTTATTTTTGTCTGCCCAACCTTCTCTTTGAATGTGTCCTACTTTGTTGCATTTTCTGCAAGTTTCACCTTTAATCCAGCATTGATCTGGTGTATGTGAGTCCTTATCACAACAGTAACACAATTTGTTCAGCCAGTCACATTTCCATTTAAAAGTTGCAATTTTGCGCACAACTACCTTTTTTTTTCCCTCACTGCAGTTCATTTGTATCTCTGGCTGCTGTTTCCATTGATGCAGCAATTTCAACTGCTGTTTTAAATGTGAGTTGTGCTTCAATTAGGAGCCATTTCTGAATGCTTTTTTGTAAGATTCCACAAACTGAATGAACTTTCATTGCATCATTAAGCTAATTGTTGAACTAACAATGCTAGGATAGTTTCTTCAATTCAGCCACATAAGCTGAAGTGGACTCCATTTCCTTCTCATTCTGTTTATGAAATCTACATTGTTTTGCAATCAACAATGGTTCCAGTTCTAAAAGTTTCTGCATTACACTCATGATATCAGCAAAGCTGATTTCAGCTAGATTGTTTGGAGTAGTGAAACTTCTGAGCAAACTGTATTCTTTTCCACCTATTACATTCAGTAATATTGGCGCTCATTTCTTATCAATTCCTATTCCATTTGCTTTAAAATACTGCTCAATTTGATCAGTATACATTATCCAGTTATCTGTTGTGCAATCAAATACTTCTACCTTTCTGATATAGCCAGCCGTTTGATTTTTTTTTAAAAATGTATTATTATCATTACCTGGTACTCCCTATTTATGAATGCTTTGCCAGGCTTATTTCTTGTCAATTTTGTCCATTTCAGCCTTTTCTTCACTCAGAAGTCTCTCTCCCCTTCTGAAGAATAAAGTTTGCTTCAAGGAGTAGATAGAATCTTGGGTTTATTTTATAAACTTCCTCATCGCTACTGATATGTTTTGTAACTCCAGAAACTAATCAAAAGAAAAGCAGTGGAGCCCGGGATACTCATGTACTTAGTTTTCTTTTTAGTGAGGCACTCACATATGACGTGGTGACATAATGATGTGTACCATTCACCTACTTCATACAAATACCCCATAATGTATTATGTAAACAAGCAAAGAATATTTAATCAAACAGTACAGTATATTTCCTTCATGTCGTTTATAGCCCTCATGAAGGGTATGATCGACATTAAGGAAATCTGGAAGTTGAACATGACCAGAGAGCTGAAAAAGAGGATCTTCATAGCAGTCATAGAGTCCATTCTCACATACGGATGTGAGACGTGGACACTCACTAAGACTGTGTGAAAGTTCCTAGATCGTTGCTATACACGAATGCTCCGGATGGCTCTTGACGTGAGTTGGCAACAGCACATGACGAACGTTGAGCTCTATGATGACCTACCAATGCTCACCACTAAAATCAAGGCGAGAAGACTGCAACTAGTGGAGCACTGTCTATGCCACCCCGAGCTACCTGCCAGCCTAGTCATCATATGGGAGCCCAAGCATGGGAGGATGAACCCTGGGCGCTCTCCCAAGACTATGGTCAACATGCTCCTAGAAGACTGAAGTGCAGCTAATGTAGATGAACTGAACACACTGATGAGGGAGAGGGAGAAGCGGAGAGTCCGTCATCGTGCCCGATGCCGGGCCCCTAGGCCTGAGTTGACGTAGTAGTACAGTATAGTTAGAATGCTACTCAAATATTACAGAAATATTAAATACACTGCAGGCATAAAGGAACCTTTTTCTGAAAAGCAATATGTTTTTTTCTGCATATTTCATGAGAGGCTTGTTCTCAAACCTGATAGAAAACAATTTATAAACTAAACAGTTTCCTTTCATGCTGCGGTGTCAACTCTTTTTTTAACATCAAATAATCATTTGTTTTGAGGATGCAGATCCAGTGAATAATCATAAGGTCATTTATTTGGTTTGCCCATTTATTTCTAATTTCTATAAGTGTATTAAGTTTGCCAATGGCACACAATTCTATTCTTTTTATTCATTCATCTGTAACAATACAAAGAGATCAGGATAACAGAATTCAATGTGCAGATTGAACATAAATTGAATTAATTGAATTTTGGCAGTGTTGATAGGACGGGTGAAAGAATAGAATTCTGTTTAAATAATATACTTGATATAAAGAAAAGGATTTGTTCTTCGTCTAAATGCACAAAATAATGATATAGATGTGAGTATTATTCTTCATGCAGAATTCAATTTTTATCAAAGCTCTTAGAAACATTTGCAGATACAGTATATAACTCATAACTGTCACAGTCCTGGAATTAGAAGCTTTTCTAGTGAGCCTCTCCATTGGTCTAGTTCAACCATGAATGTCACGTGCTAACTGTCTACATGATATAAAAGCCAGAGCAGTATTAAGTGGGGAGCAAGCTGTTGCCCAAGTACCAGGCTACTCCTCTACACATAGCTGCTAAATCCAAAGGAATGGCAGAGACAGATACAGTTTGGTACCAATGGCATCTTAGGAGTTGCCAATCAGTGTTACACTCAGTGTAGGACTGCCTTAGTTCTGGATTTTTCCTCAAGGTCCCTCGGGGTTTCCTCATGAAGCCTTCTTCATTAATGGGAATAGCCATAAGACAGATGATATTTGAGATCAGAGTTTTCCTTCTCCTAGATGAGATGCGAACCATGGTTGAAGAGTCCCACCTGCCAGAAGTAGCAGATTTTATGGCACCAGTACCCTCTTTTTGCACCTTCTCCTGTCTGTAGGAGTGTTTCCACTGGGCTTAGTAGCTAAGCCTCACGTGAAGCCCAGGATCTGGACTTGGTCGTCAGAGGCTATATGAGATGATTTGGTAAGTAGTGCCAACTCCCTCATCCACCCTGCTCTCCTGTGCTCTCCCTCTCCATCTGGAAGGCAACATGGGAGTATCCTAGGAGAACGTACAACCATTTCTGTGATACTACAGACGCGAGGCACATGCGGCAGGGAATTCAGAAGATTACAGACTACATGTCCACCCTGCATGTCAGTAACCAGGATATCTCACTTACCAACAGGCTGAATGTCATTTATATCTGGTCTGATGCACAGAACAAAGTGCTAGTGGGAAGGCCCCCTCCCCCAAGGAGAGCAGACATTCTGTCTGGCTGAAGCTGAGGTGAGGAAGACCCTGGCCTGAGTCAACCCACGCAAAGCTGACCAGGGTCCTCTATAGCTGTAACATTACCTCTCGGCTCTTAAACTCAACCCCATGATTGATGAAGGTCAATACACCATTTGCCTTCTTAACCACACATTCAACCTGTACAGCAGCTTTGAGTGTCCTTTGACTCGGACCCTAAAATCCCTCTGAATCTCCACACTGCCAAAATGAAGCACCTCACGGTTACCTGGGTTGAACTGCATCTGCCACATCTCAGTCCAGTTTTGCATCTTATCGATGTCCCACTGTAAACTCTGACAACCCTCCACACTATCCGCAACAGCCCCAACCTTTGTTTCATCAACAAATTTACTAACCCATCCTTCCACTTCTTCATCCAGGTCATTTATAAAACTCACGAAGTGAAGGCGTCCCAGAATGGATCCCTGAGGCATACCACTGGTCACCAAACTCCATGCAGAATATGACCCGACTACAACCACTGTTTGCCTTTTGTGGGCAAGCCAATTCTGGATCCACAAAGCAAGGAGACCTTGGATCCCATGTCTCCTTACTTTCTCAATAAGACTTGCATGGGGTACCTTATCAAATGCCTTGGTGAAATCCATGTACACTACACCTACTTGCTCTACCTTCAGCAATGTGTTTAGTCACATCCTCAAAAAATTCAATCAGGCCTGGAAGGAACGTCCTGCCTTTGACAAAGCCATGCTAACTTCCTAGTCATATTATACCTCTCCAAGTGTTCATGAATCCTGCCTCTCAGGATCTTTTCCATCATCTTAATAACCACGGAAGTAAGGCTTGCCGGTCTATAATTTCCTGGGCTATCTCTACTCACTTTCTTGAATAAGGGAACAATATTTACAACCCTCCAATCCTCCAGAACCTCTCCTGTCCCCAGTGATGCTGCAAAGATCATCGTCAGAGGCTCAGCAATCTCCTCCCTTGTCTTCTACAGTAGCCCGGGATACATCTCTTCCAGTCCCAGTGACTTATCCAACTTGATGCTGTCGAAAATCTCCAGCACATCCTCTTTCTTAATGTCTATATGCTCGAGCTTTTCTATCCACTGCAAGTCATCCCTACAATCGTCAAGATCCTTTTCCGCAGTGAATACTGAAGCAAAGTATTCATTAAGTACCTCTGGTTCCATACACACTTTTCCACTGACACACTTGAGGGGTCCTATTCTCTCACGTCTTATTCTGTTGCTCTTCAAATACTTGTAAATGCCTTGGGATTTTCCTTAATCCTGCTCACCAAGGCCTTCTCGTGGCCCCTTCTGGCTCTCCTAATTTCATTCTTAAGCTCCTTCCTGCTAGCCTTATAATCTTCTAGATTTCTATCAATACCGAGTTTTTTGAACCTTTCGTGAGCTTTTCTTTTCTTCTTGACTAGATTTTCAACATCTTTGTACACCATGGTTCCTGTACCCTACCATCTCTTCCCTGTCTCATTGGAATGTACCTATGCCGAACGCCATGCAAATATCCCCTGAACATTTGTGACATTTCTGCTGTACGTTTCCCTGAGAACATTTGTTCCCAATTTATGCTACCAAGTTCTTGCCTGATAGCTTCATATTTCCCCTTACTCCAATTAAACGCTTTCCTAACTTGTCTGTTCCTATCCCTCACCAATGCAATGGCAAAGGAGATAGAATTGTGATCACTATCTCCAAAATTCTCTCCCACTGAGACAACTGACACCTGACCAGGTTCATTTCCCAATACCAGATCAAGTACAGCCTCTCTTCTTGTAGGCTTATCTTCATATTGTGTCAGGAAACCTTCCTGAACACACCTAACAAACTCCACCCCATCTAAACCTCTTGTTCTAGGGAAATGCCAATCAATAGTTGTGAAGTTAAAATCTCCCACCACGAGAACCCTGTAATTATTATACCTTTCTAGAATCTGTCTCCCTATCTACTCCTCGATGTCCTTGTTACTATTGGCTGGTCAATAAAAAACACCCAGTAGAGTCATTGACCCCTTCCTGTTTCTAACTTCCACCCACAGACACTTCGTAGACAATCCCTCCAGACTTCCTCCTTTTCTACAGCTGTGACACAATCTCTGATCAGCAGTGCTACACCCCCACCTCTTTTGCCTCCCTCCCTGTCCTTTCTGAAACATCTGAAGCCTGGCACTCGAAGTAACCATTCCTGCCCCTGAGCCATCCAAGTCTCTCTAATGGCCACAACATCATCTCTGCAAGTACTGATCTACGCTCTAAGCTTGTCCACTTTGTTCATGATACTTCTTGCATTAAAATAAACACATCTCAAACCATCGGCCTGAGCGCATCCCTTCTCTATCCCTTGCCTATCCTACTGTCTCCAAGCTTTCTCTATTTGTGAGCGAACCGCCCCTTCCTCCATCTCTTCAGTTTGGTTCCCACCCCGCCCTCCTAGCAATTCTAGTTTAAACTCTCCCCAGCAGACTTTGCAAACCTCCCCTCCAGGATATTGGTCCCCCTCGGATTCAAGTGCAAACTGTCCTTTTTATACAGGTCATGCCTTCCCCAAAAGAGGTCCCAAAGATCCAGAAATCTGAATTCTTGGCCCCTGCTCCAATCCCTCAGCTACTTATTTATCCTCCTCCTCACCCTATTCCTATATTCACTGTCACATGCCTGAGATTACTACATTTGAGGTCCTGCTTCACAACTTCCTTCCCTGTAGTCTGTTTTCAGGACCTTCTCCCTTTTCCTACCTACTTAGAGTGTTCTGACAAGTTACATCTCCATCTGGTATGGGAGCAGCCAAGCATCAGAACAGAAGTCCCTACAAAGGACTGTGAGAACAGCTGGGAGGATCATAGGGGACTCCCTACTCTCCATCGAGGACATGTATCAGGATTGCTGAGTATGCAGGGCCCTTAGTATTGAACTGAATGGAATGATCTTTATTGTCATTATACATACATACAATGAAACTCTGTTTGGCTTCGTCTCAGGCAATTAAATAAAGCAGTGGATAAAAGCAAGACAGTAATAGAAAAACAGTATTCAATAGATAATTAGCAGGAAATAAGTAGCAGCAGCACCAGAATATCACAGTAATGCACAAAGTGTCGTTAGTGGAAGTACTTGAGTCCTTGTGTGTGCATGTGTGTGCTCACAGTTTCAGTCATTGTTCTGTGGGAGTGGCGTGATGGAGGCCACAGCTCTGGGATAGAAGCTGTTCCTCAGTCTATTTGTTCTGGCTTTTAGTGTCCTGAACCTTTTGTTGGACGGCAGCGGGTCAAAAAGGGAGTGGCCGGGGTGTGTGGTGTCTCTAGTTATGCTGATTGCTTTCCTCCTGAGTCTGCTGGAATACATGGCGTTCAGTCCTGGGAGCTCTATCCTGAGAAATCACTGGGCTGCCTTCACCATGCGATGCTGGTCTCATCGCTCAGCGGCTGTGCAGCTAGCATACCACACTGTGGCGCCGTTGGTCAGGGTGGCTTCAATTGTGCCTCTGTAGAAGTTAAGCAACAGCTTTTGTGGGAGTTTGGCCTGTTTCAGCTTTCTGAGGAAGAAGAGTCTTTGTTGTGCGTTTTTTTTTACAAGCAGTGAGGTGTTGGGGGTCCATGTCAGATGTTTGACAACATAACTCCAAGGAACTTTAGGTTTTCCACACTTCCCACTACCTCTCCATGTATATGGAGGGTGGTGTGTACTCTGTCCTTTGATATCCTGAAGTCAGTGATCATCTCTTTTGTTTTAGAAGTGTTCAGGACCAGGTCATTGTCCTTACACCACTCCATCAGATGATCCACCTCAAGCCTGTAGGCTGTTTCATCCTCGTCCGAGATCAGGCCAACCACTGTGGTATCGTCTGCAAATTTAGTTATGGAGTTGGAGGTGTAGATGGGGGTGCAGTCATGTGTGAAGAGTGTGTAGAGCATAGGGCTCAACACACAGTTCTGCAGGGTGCCTATTTTTAAGATGAGGGTGATGGTGGTGTGCTTACCAATTCTGACTTGTTGTGGTCGGTCTGTGAGAAAGTCCATGACCCATGAGCACAGGGAGGAACCAAGACCAAGAGTATTCAGTTTGCTGACCAGTTAAATGCAGAACTGAAGTCCACAAATAATATTCTCACATAAGTGTTCGGTTCCTCTCAGTGAGTCAGAGCAATATGGAGGGCTGTTGTGATTGCATCCTCTGTGGAGTGGTTTGCCCGGTAGGCAAACTGGTGTTTGTCCAGATCAGGTGGGATTACAGCCTTAATGTGTGAGAGCACAAGTCTCTCAAAGCACCTCACGGCTATGGGTGTCAGCGCTACAGGGCGATAGTCATTCAGGCACTTCACAGCTGATTTTTTGGGCACTGGGATGATGGTGGAGGTTTTAAGGCAAGTTGGAACAACAGCTTGTTGCAGTGAGAGGTTAAATATACTTTTAAACATCTCAGCAAGCTGGTCGGCACGTGCTTTCAGTACCCGGCCAGGCACTCCGTCTGGGCCAGCTGCCTTACTCGCATTCACTTTCCTCAGGGTGGATCTCACCTGATGTTGCTTAAGGACCAGTGTGGAGTCATCGTCAGGTGGGTTGACGAGTGGAGCAGCCTCCTCCCTCTGAGTATCAAAGCGGGCAAAGAACTGGTTTAGGACATCAGGCAGTGTGGCGTCATCATCTGGCAGCAGATTATTGGTTTTGTAGTCTGTCAGCACCTTAATGCCTTTCCACATACTACGGGGGTTGTTGTTATCAAACTTATTTTCAATGCGCAATTTGTATTTGCGCTTTGCATCCTTAATGCTCCTGCAGAGATTCCCCCGTGCTTCACTGTAGGCTTGTTTGTCT
Organism: Mobula birostris; assembly: GCF_030028105.1. Lineage (NCBI taxonomy): Eukaryota > Metazoa > Chordata > Chondrichthyes > Myliobatiformes > Myliobatidae > Mobula > Mobula birostris. The sequence goes on along the minus strand of NC_092374.1, from coordinate 117,798,111 downwards.
CCTGACCTGAAAGCTGCATCACGCTCACATTGCTGTTAATCCATGGCTTTTGATTGGGAAACACCTTAATTGTCTTTTTTGTTGTTACATTTTCTGTGCAAAACTTAATATATCCTAGGACTGAACCAGCATATTCATCCAGGTCTGCTCCCTTTGCAAACAAGCTCTAATCTGTGTAGTCAAAACAGTCCTGTAGCATTAAAGTGGCTTCCTCAGACCACACATGTACTGTCTTGATAGTTGGTTTTACTCTGCATATCTGTGGTCTGTAAGCTGGGGTCAGTGTGTGGGAGATATGGTCTGATTGTCCTAGGTATGCAGATGTGGTCACTTTGAATGCCCCTGGAATATTTGTGTAGTCTAGTATGTTATGTTATTTTTACATATTTACATATGAAATATGTTATTTTTTGTTAATTCACATTTTTGTAAAATTTGGGCATGACCAGTTCAAGATCTGTGTGATTGAAGTCCCCTGCTACAAAGATCACTCCATCCAGGTGAGCCATGAGCTGTTTGTTGTCACTATCAGGTAGTTTTTCCAATGCTAACTTAGCTTTAGCTTTCGGGGGAACATATACAGCCATAATTATTATTATCGTGAATTCCCTCGGGAGAAAGAATGGTCAAGGATCCCATTCATCTATCCAGCATCCTCTTTGACTTTCTACAATCAGGAGAAACTGATGCATAAAAACCAGGATGAGAAACAGTCTCTTCCCTCCATTAGGCCCCTGAACCCCCTGCCACATCGCTTTTGAAGTGTCAACAGTTAATTTATTCTGCATCTTACAATATTTAATTTACGCACTTTACTCTGTTCATTTATGTGTAATTCATCTGTAGATGTTATCCTCACTTTCATAAGTTATTATGTGTTGTATATGTGAATACTGTGCTTTATACCCTGTTTTGGAGAAACATTATTTCATTTGATGGTATACATGTATGTAGTTAAATGGCAATAAACTTGACTTGACTTGACTTAAGGGATCAGCTTTTCTAGTAAATAAAATTTATTAGTTCCTGAATTGAATAGAGGAGCTGATATAGTTTTGTCAGGAATAGGTTGAAACGTTGGAACAGTTATTTTTTAAATTTGGGCTATTTGAACCTTCAGCATAACCCTGCTATTCAATATGGTTATAGCTGATCCTTGATTTTAATACCAGCTTCCAGCTCTCTCCCCATGCTTTGTGCCTAGAGTACATACAGTATATACATTGATTCTTTTTCTGTGGGACAAATATTTTCTCACCTTTTCATCAATTCCATTACTTACTCTCAAAATATCACTGTCAGAAAACAACAAACTACGTTCTTTTTAAATGCTTCATTGTGTATGCATACTTACATAGTTCTAGGATTTTTTAAACAAAAAGTATAAAAATTATGAAACATTTATAAGAAACATTGCAAAGATCACAATCTCTCAAGGTCATTGCAGCACCTGATCAATGCATAATAGAAATAATTCTGATTGAATCATATGCAGACAGACTTGTTGCTGCCAATTTAACAATATAATCAGCAGAATTAATTTGTGGAGGAAACTTATTAGTAATACTGTTTCTGTTTCGAAATAAATAACGTGTATTTTCATTTTTAATCTCATGCAGACTAACAGACTGCTGAGCAGCATTTCATAGACAAATAAAAATATTAATTACTAATATATTTAGAGATACAGCATGGAACAGGCTCTTTTAGCCCAATGAGCCTCACTGCCCAGCAAACCTAGCCTAATCATTGGGATCTTTACAATGACCAAATAACCTTCTAATTATTTTGCCTTTGGACTGTGGGAAGGAACTGGAGTACCCGGAGTAAACCCACATCTTCACAGTAAGGAACGCACAAACTTCTTACAGATGACACTAGAACTGAACTCTGACTTCCCAAGCTGTAATAGTGTCGTGCTAACTGCTCTGTTACTGTTCACCCTGAAAACCCCATGCTTATTTAATCCCTCTCATTCTTGAATGTAATACACTATCAAGATAATTAATTGATTTTGGGAGAAATAGAGCTGACCACTCCAGTTGAAGGACCTTTCCTCAGTTCTGCTGAAATTAAAACATTAAGTTTGTTTCTGTTTCTACAGATGCTGAATGTCCTGTTGGCTGTTTCCAGCATTTTATGTTGTTATTCCTAGCTTTTTAATCAACCTCTGTATATTTTTGCTCAAATCTACTGTTTACTTGTTGTGTTGTCTGAGAGAAATCTTTACTTCTGAACCTTCTGTCAGTGAACAAAAAAAGCCATGGACATAGTCAGGTCTACCAGCCGATATGTTAATATTTCAGTTCATTGAACTTTGATCAGTACAGGTACAACTTTTAAGTACAGAGGAGAAAAAGGAGGGTGGGGATATAAGCACTAAGTATGATATCTAAAACATGTTAACATCTTTGTTTTAAAATGTTATAACAGATGAATGTTAAACAAAAGAAAAGAATCATGGAAGGGAATACATGGGGAATTTAAAGAAATTATTATTTCCATCAAGTCATTTCAAGCTGTTACACATCTAGCTTTTCCTTAATCCAGTGACAATTCTTTACCTGAAGTGTACACTGCATCTTCCATGAACATATACAAAATGCTGGACAAGCACAGTAGGTCAGGCAGCATATATTTTTTAATTGAGAAACAGCGCAGAATAGGTCGTTCTGGCCCTTCGAGCTGCGTTGCCTAGCAACCCCCAGTTTAATCCCAACCTAAACACAGGACAATTTACAATGACCTAATGGTAAACCTTTGGACTGAGAGGAAACCCACATGGAGGGGGATAAACAGTCAACACTTCATCTGAACTGAAAAGGAAGGGGAAAAAAGCCAGCAGGTGTACATTGTATTCAGCTTCCCATTGATATTAAGAAAATCAAATTTCAGAATTGGACTCCAATTCACAAATGGTGCAATCTCCCATGTTTAACACACCTTGTCTAAGGTTGAATGCCTTTGCTTTCTTTCTACACATATACTGCCTGAACTGCTCAATATTTCCAGCATTCAGTCTTCATTGTAAATTTGTAGTATACTCAGTATTCTTTATCCCAATCAGTGCAGATCAAGCAACTTGATATCTTTACTCATATCAACTAACTCATTTAATAGGAGTTGAGGATGCCATTGTCTACCTGCTGAACCGTGTCTACGCCCACCTGGGCAAGCCAGCAAGCACTGTGAGGGTCATGTTTTTTGACTTCTCCAGTGCGTTCAGCACCAGCCGCCCTGCTCTGCTGGGGGAGAAACTGACAGTGATGCAGGTGGATGCTTCCCGAGTTTCATGGATTCTTGACTACCTGACTGGCAGACCACGGTACGTGTGCTTGCAACACTGTGTGTCCGACAGAGTGATCAGCAGCACTGGGGCTCCACAGAGGACTGTCTTGTCTCCCTTTCTCTTCACCATTTTCACCTCGGACTTCAACTACTGCACAGAGTCTTGTCATCTTCAGAAGTTTTCTGATGACTCTGCCATAGTTGGATGCATCAGCAAGGGAGATGAGGCTGAGTACAGGGCTATGGTAGGAAACTTTGTCAAAAGAGGATGCTGTCTAAGTTGCATGCCATCTTGGACAATGTCTCCCATCCACTACATAATGTACTGGTTGGGCACAGGAGTACATTCAGCCAAAGACTCATTCCACCGAGATGCAATACAGAGCATCACAGAAAGTCATTCCTGCCTGTGGCCATCAAACTTCACAACTCCTCCCTTGTAGCACACATCAAAGTTGCTGATGAACGCAGCAGGTCAGGCAGCATCTCTAGGAAGAGGTAGTTGAAGGGTCTCGGCCCGAAACGTCGACTGTACCTCTTCCTAGAGATGCTGCCTAGCCTGCTGCGTTCACCAGCAACTTTGATGTGTGTTGCTTGAATTTCCAGCATCTGCAGAATTCCTCGTGTTTACGTTTTTAAATTCCTCCCTTGGAGGGTCAGACACACTGAGCCGATAGGCTGGACCTGAACTTACTTCCTGGCATAATTTACATATTACTATTCAACTATTTATGGTTTTATTACTATTTATTATTTATGGTGCAACTGTAATGAAAACCAATTTCCCCCGGGATAAATAAAGTATGACTATGACTATGATAACAAAAATACTTGTCAGAAACCAGTATTATTTTAATTTGTTTCCTTTTATCAGTTCTATTTTCACTTTTTTTTTCAACTTTCTGTATTGAGAAGGTTACTATACTAGACAGATGGTACCAATTTAAAATTTAAAATTGGATATGTCCATGAGGAATTTTAATGGTAGACTAGTTCATTTGTTATTTACTACTTGTGGAGGAAGTACTAAAAAGCAGTAGCTTTATTTATTTTGACCATGCTGGATTCATTCAAAAGTGGCACATAACTACTATACCTACAATAATATATTGTAACAAACTAAGGAATCAAACATTATAATATATCAGTACAAAGGAACCAAGTCTTCCAATTTCTGCCCATATGTTCAAATAATGGCAGTATATTTACAATGCACTTTGACACTGACACTAAATTCAGGCAGAAAATCTGATAGATGGAACTGTCACGCAGCAACGCTTGATCTGATTTGATTTATAGATAGAGTTTGGTAACAGGCAGAGGGCAGGGTGGAGATATATCTCTACCAAAGGAGGTGTAAGACACTCCTTTCCACCGCAAGCCCACAGGTCACCATTGGGCAAGGTATAGAACCGCTGATTAAGGTCATGTGAAGCCATAGGAGCAAGTGATGGATGGTCCTTTTCATTTCACAAGTCCTGGTAATATGACCACTGATACCAGGCAGACAATCTCTGAAGAGTATTGATAAATGACTGTGGTCACGCGTCTTGTAAAGACACTACTAAGAAGAAGGCAATGGCAAACCGCTTCTGCAGAAATAGTTACCAGGAGCAATCATAGTAAAAAGACCATGATCACCCACATCATTCAATATGGTACATAATGATAATACAGGGACTTCTGGCCCAATGAGCTCTTGATGCCCAATTATACCAGTTATCTACAAATCTGTATGTCTTTAAAATGTGGGAGCAAACTAAAGAACTTACAAGCAGCATTGAGAATTGAACCCTGGTCGCTGCCACTGTAACAACGTTACGTTAACCATTACACTGTCCCATCCATTCCTCAATTTGGCAGTTTACCAAGTTTTTGCTGTTCGTATTCAACCATACAAATCACAATCTAAACTCTGTTTTACTCTGTACATTACTCAGATCCAGAAATGCAGTGGGGATTTCAGAGATGATGATAACGGTTTGAAAACAATGAAATTTGTGAGTTCTGTATGGGGGCAGGATGTAACACCAATCCAGATATTGATGTACTGGAAAAATGTTGTGCGAGCGGACCTAACTAGACCTCAAAGACTGTTACTTATTTCTCACAAAAAAACACAGGATAGCTTTGATCAATATGAGTTATTTCAACTACATTGTTGGTACGGAGGATAAAACCAGTGCAAACAAACTTCTAGTTATTTGCCTCCTTCTGGCAATTAAACAATAGATTCTAATTCCTTCCAGCATATTACTAAAATTATAACATATATATCTTAACTATTATAAACCTTCTGATCTTCATCACTTTTGGATTATCATTCAGTGGTAAATACTGCAGTGAGGAGATGAAGTGGTGGTAAGGTTTTCCTTCCAAATAGAATCATGCAGAATGAAAGAGGCTGTTTAGTGCAATTGGTCTATGTTAGCCAAGATTCCCATCCGAACTAGCCCCATTTGCCATATTTGGCCCATGAAAGGTCTGAAGCTAGATGAGTCACTTGGACAAGATGGACTGCACACCAGGGTTCTGTAAGTGGTAGCTGAGTAGATTGTGGAGGCATTAGTAGTGATCTTTAAAGAATCACTAGATTCTGGAATGGTTCCAGAGGACTGGAAATTTGTAAATGTCGCTCCACTCTTGGATGGAAGGGAGGCAGAAGAAAGGAAATTATAGGCCAGTTAGCCTGACTTCAATAGTTAGTAAGGTTTTGGAGTCCATGACTAAGGACAGGGTTTCAGGGAACTTGGAGCTATATTATAAAATAAGCTGAAGTCAGCATGGCTTCCTTAAAGGCAAATCCATTGGAATTTTTTGAGGAAACCATAGGCAATACAGATAAAAGAGAGCCAGGGTTGTTGTTACTTAGATCTTCAGAAAACCTTTGACAAGGTGCCTTACATAAGCCTGCTAAACAAGATAAGAGTCGATAATATTTCAGGAAAGATACCAGTATGGATGTCCGATTTGGTCCTTCTCAGTTGGCTTCTGGTGACTAGTGGTTAGGATCAACGTTTAGACCACTTCTTTTCATGTTATCAATCAATAAGTTGGATGACATAATTGATGGCTTTGTGGCCACATTTGCAGACGATACAAAGATAGTTGGAGGAGCAGGTAGATTTGAAGAAGCAGGGAGCCTGTAAAAAGACCTAGACAGATTTGGAGAACGGGCAAGGAAGTGGCAGATGGAATACAATAGAGTGTAGGGAAGTGTACGGTCATGCACTTTGGAAGGAGTAAAGTCGCAGATTATTTTCTAAACAGAGAGAAAATTCAGACATCAGAGGAGTATAAGGACTTGGGAGTCATTTTGCAGGATTCCCTAAAGTTTAACTTGTAGGCTAAGTCAGCGGTGAGGAAGCCAAATGAAATGTCAGCTTTCACTTTGAAAGGACTAGAATATAAAAGCAAGGATATAATGCTGAGGCTTCATAAAGCATTGGTCAAACCACACATGGAATGTTGTGAGCAGTTTTTGGACCCTTAGTGAAGAAAGAATGTGCTGACATTGCAGAGGATCCAGGGGAGGTCCACATGAAGAATTATATATCCATATAGCAATTACAGCACGGAACAGGAAATCTCACCCTTCTGGTCCATGCCGAACACTTACTCTCACCTAGTTCCATCGACCTGCACTCAGCCCATAACCCTCCATTCCTTTCCTGTCCATATATCTATCCAATTTTACTTTAAATGACAATATCGAACTTGCCTCAACCACTTCTGCTGGAAGCTCATTCCACACAGCTACCACTCCCTGAGTGAAGAAGTTCCCCCTCATGTTACCCCTAAACTTTTGTCCCCTAACTCTCAACTCATGTCCTCTTGTTTAAACCTCCCCTACTCTCAATGGAAAAAGCATATCCACGTCAACTCTATCTATCCCCCTCATAATTTTAAATACCTCTATTAATTCCCCCCTCCACCTTCTACGCTCCAAAGAATAAAGACCCAACTTGTTCAACCCTTCTCTGAAACTTAGGTGCTAAAATCCAGGTAACATTCTAGTAAATCTTCTCTGTTCTATTTTGTTGACATCATTCCTATAATTCGGTGACCAGAACTGTACACAATACTCCAAATTTGGCCTTACCAATGTCTTGGACAAGTTTAACATTACATACTAACTCCTATACTCAATACTCTGATTTATAAAGGCCAGCATACCAAACGCTTTCTTCACCACCCTATCCACATGAGATTCCACCTTCAGGGAACTATGCGCCATTATTCCTAGATCCCTATGTTCTTCTGCATTCTTCAATGCCCTACCATTTACCATATATGTCCTATTTTGATTAGTCCCATCAAAATGTAGCACCTCACATTTATCAGCATTAAACTCCATCTGCGATCTTTCAGCCCACTCTTCTAACTGGCCTATATCTCCCTTCAAGCTATGAAAACCTACTTCATTATCCACAACACCACTTCTCTTAGTATCATCTGCATACTTACTAATCCAATTTACCACCCCATCATCCAAATCATTAATGTATATGACAAGCAACACGACCCAGTATAGATCCCTGAGGTGCACCACTAGTCACCGGCCTCCAATCTGACAAACGGTTATCCACCACCACTCTCTGGCGTCTCCTATCCAGCCACTGCTGAATCCATTTTACTTCTTCAATATTAATATCTAACGATTGAACCTTCCTTACTAACCTTCCGTGTGGAACCTTGTCAAAGGCCTTTCTGAAGTCCATGTAGACAACATCCACTGCTTTACCCTCGTCAACTTTCCTAGTAACCTCTTCAAAAAATTCAATAAGATTTGTCAAATATGACCTTCTACATACAAATCCATGTTGACTGTTGCTAATCAGACCCTGTCTATCTAGATGATTATATATACCATTTCTAAGAATACTTTCCACCAATTTACCCACCACTGACGTCAAACTCACAGGCCGATAATTGCTAGGTTTATTCTTAGAACCCTTTTTAAACAATGGAACCACATGAGCAATATGCCAATTCTCCGGCACTAACCCTGTTTCTAATGACATTTGAAATATTTCTGTCAGAGCCCCTGCTATTTCTACACTAATTTTCCTCAAGGTCCTAGGGAATATCCTGTCAGGACCCGGAGAATTATCCACTTTTATATTCCTTAAAACCTCCAGTACTTCATCTTCTTTAATCATCATAGTTTCCATAACTTCCCTACCTGTTTCCCTTACCTTACACAATTCAATATCCTTCTCCTTAGTGAATACCGAGAAGGAAATTGTTCAAAATCTCCCCCATCTCTTTTGGTTCCACACATAGCTGTCTACTCTGATTCTCTAAGGGACCAATTTCATCCCTCACTATCCTTTTGCTATTAATATAACTGTAGAAACCCTTTGGTTTCTTATTTTCACCTTACTTGCCAAAGCAACCTAGTATCTTCTTTTAGCTTTTCTAATTTCTTTCTTAAGATTCTTTTTAAGTTCTTTATATTCCTTGACTACCTCATTTACTCCATGCTGCCTATATTTATTGTAGATATCTCTCTTTTTCCAAACCAAGTTTCCAATAATATCCCTTGAAAGCCATGGCTCTCTCAAACTTTTAACCTTTCCTTTCAACCTAACAGGAACATAAAGATTCTGTACACTCAAAATTTCACCTTTAAATGACCTCCATTTCTCTATTACATCCTTCTCATGAAACAATTTGTCCCAATCAACTCCTTCTAAATCCTTTCGCATCTCCTCAAAGTTAGCCTTTCTCCAATCAACAATCTCAACCCTGGATCCAGACCTATCCTTCTCCACAATTATATTGAATCTAATGGCATTGTGATCACTGGACCCAAAGAATTAAATGGTTAATGTATTAGGACCATTTGATCAACCCTGGGCCTGTACTCACTGAATTTCAGAATAATGAGGGGGGATCTCATTGAAACTTATTTAATACTGAGTGGACTAGACAGAGTGGATGTGGAGAGGATGTTTCCTTATAGTGCGGAAGACTAGGACCAGCGGGCACAGCCTCAGAATAGAGGGACGTCCATTTAGAACAGAGATGAAGAGGATTTACTTTTGTCAGAGGGTGGTGAATCAGTGGATTTCATTGCTGTAGACAGCAATGGAGGCCCAATCATTGGGTATATTGAAAGCAGAAGTTGATAGTTTCTGAGGACATTAAATGTTATGGGGGGAAGGCAGGAGACTGGGGGTGAGAGGGGTAATAAATCATACATGATGGAATGACACTGCAGACTTGATGGGCCAAATTACCTATTTATGCTCCTATGTCTTATAGTCTTCTGGTCTAATCCCTCTCAATCTTTCTTATCAATATACCTGACCAAGTCCCTTTAAACACTGCCTGAATCATTTTTTCTAGCAAGGTCATTTCATATACTGACCACCCTCAGGTTCCTACTAAATCTCTCCCCTCTCATCCTGAACTATGTTATTGATTTCCCAACCCTGAGAAAAAAGCCTATCCATTTTCACCCTCTCTATGCCCCTCATAAAATCTCATATATCTTAATCAATAAAAAATCATCACCCTCTGCATTTACTAATATATGTCATATTTGTTTGCTTCATTCTTATAACAAGCATCTTTGGAACAGACAATATAATAAGTAAAATATTATGTTGTATAATAAATATATACAAACTATGCTGGCATTTCTATAGATGTCAAGAAATGTCAATGAACAGAGAAACAGATAGTTTTTATTAGGCCCGGATAAAGATTAGACTTAACAGCTACTAAGGTGCTTGAAAAGGTTTGAAGGGAAGGAAGAACAAAGAGGGAGATCAGTGAGACTTTGGAAAGCATGACGGAATTAATGAGGTAACAGGTGAAGTGAGTTGGTAAATGAGGGTGAAACAGAAGAGGTACCAACAGGAGTAATAGAATCATTATCTGAAATTAACAAAGGGGAAATCTCTCGATGCCAAGAATAGAAATAAAAAGAGAAATTGCTGGGACTGTTCATTTTTTAAAACTGTAGAATTTAGAAGACAGCAACATGCCTCTTTAAAATATGAGTTGCTGTCTTTGAGCTTTTGTGAAACAATGCACGAAACTGTGAAAAGAGTCAGGGAAAGATGGAAAATTAAGTTATATTTGTAATTTTTTTTTACACTGGAGCTTCCACAGAATCAGTGAAAGGAAATTATAAAACATCTCTCAGTCAGTCACATTCCCTTGCTGATATTTACTCTCCTTAGTCCTCCAACATATGAGCATCATTTTTAGGGATATCGGCCATAACTGAATGGGCAGTAGCTTATACAGTATTAAGTTTTAAAATATTAAATGTTTGTAGTTAAATTCTAACTATAATGTTCTTTGTGCCCCATTTAAATGTGATTATAAACCAAAAAGGTAATTTGTACAAAATAAACAAGATTGGAGTTTACAGTTATAACAATAGGTCTGAATACCATCTTTATGAGAAGTAAATGGAAGAATAGTCTTTCATGCATGCAAGATGTCCAAATTGCATTTAACTAACCATTGTAACTGACTGATTAATTTGAATGTAAATATTGCCATTATGGAGAAGCTACAAAAATAAACCTGCATATGATAAGGCCAGCAAACCCACCAATCAATCAGTTTAAACACAAGAGATTCTGCAGATGCTAAAAATCTTGAGCATGCCAGAATGAGAATGGGAATTGTAATTGAAATATTTAGCATCCAGGAGCACCCACAAGCTTCTGTATCCAGCAAACCAGCCTCCATATTCTCCATAACTTCTGCCATTTCCAGTGGGATCCTACCACAAAACACATCTTTCCTTCCTTCCTCTCTCTGAATTTTGTACAGACCACCCTCTACGTGACTCCATTGTCCGTTCCTTCTACCACACTAATCTCTCTCCTGGCACTTATCCCTACAAGCGTAATATGCTACGCCTGCTCCTCCCACACCGTCATTTCATTCAGATCTTCCATGTGAAGTGACCCTTCACCTCTAAGTATGTTGTGATCATCTGTTGTATTCGATACTCCTGGGATGGTCTTCTGCATCACTGAGGCCTAATGCAGATTGGGAGCATTTTGTTGAGTACCTCCGCTCTACCCACCACAAAAGGCAGGATATCCTGGTGCTGACCTATTTCAGTTCAACTTCTTATTTCCATTCTGGCATATCTGTCCCTGGTCTCCTCTACTGCCATGACGAGCCCAAACTGAGATTGGAGGAGAGACACTGCATGTTCCACCTGAGTAGCCTCCAACCAGATGACACAAACATCAATTTCTCACTCTTCCAGTAATTTCCCCCTCCTCCCTCCTTCTTCCTTTCTCCATATCCTATTCTGATTACCCTTTCACCCCCTCTCTTTTTACCCTTTCCACCTATCCCCTGCCAGCTTCTTACTTCAAACCCTTCCCCCCACCCAACCGCCTTCACCCTCATCCCATTTCACCTATCTTTCCTCTTCCGATCTTATTCTGGCGTCCAGTCAGGATAAAGACTCTCAGCCCAAATTTTTGACTGTTTATTCCCCTCCATAGATGATGCCTGACTTGCTGAGTTCCTCCAGCAACTTATGTGTGTCAATCAATACGTTTTTGGTAGTGCTGAGTCACAAATGCTGGATGAAATATTGTGACATATCCCTCACTCTTCAAATAGTGCTAATAGATATTTTAAATCAACCTTAACAGCTAGGAGGAGAGTTACTGCAGCCTTATATCTGAGAAAGGGCACCTCTGACAATATGTGGCAGTAAATTAGGAATTGATACAAACTTCTAACTCATGGTCCTATGATATGATTGTTCTTGGCAATTTTTTCTACAGAAGCAGTTTGCCATTGTCTTCTTCTGGGCAATGTCTTTACAAAATGGATGACCCCAGCCATTATCAATACTCTTCAGAGATTGTCTGCCTGGCTTCAGTGGTCACAAAACCAGGATATATGAAATGAACCAGATGCTCATATGACCATTCACCACCTGTTCCCATGGCTTCACATGACCCTGATCAGAGGATTAAGCAGGTTCTGCACCTTGGCCAAGAACTCGTGGGGGGAAGGAGCGGCTTGCACTTCCTTTAGTAAAGACATATCTCCACCCTGCCACCCATTCAATTCCATTTATCAATGTTTATTTAGACCAAAAGAACATAAGATATGGGAGCAGAATTAGGCCATTTGGCCCATCAAGTCTGCTCTGCAATTTTATCATAGCTGATCCAATTTTTGTCTCAACCTAATTATAGGACCATAAGATCGGGGCTGAGATTATTCGAAGTAATATCCTAACTATAAGCTCCCTTATCTAAATCTTTTTAAAAATTGAAATAATTTTTTTGCATCCACCCAATGAATCATATTGTCATTTTAAAAGTATTAAGTACTGGAATACAAGGAATGGAGTTTTGAGGAACAGAGGGACCTTTAAGTACAAGTCGCTAGATCTGAAAAGCTGGCAGCACAGCTAGATAATACAGTTAGGAAGACAGTTAGGATCTTGGCCTTCATTAGTCATGGAAGTAGGGAGCTTACGCTTCCATTCTATAAAACCGTGATCAGACCTCAGTCAGAATATTGTGTGCAGTTCTGGTCAGCAATGCACTAGAAAGGATGCAAAGGTGATTCACCTGGTTGTTACCAGTGATGGAGCAGTTCAATTATTCAGAGAGACAGGAGAAACTAGGTCAATTGGGAGAAAAGGAGATTAAGAGGACACATGTTAAGGTATATTAAATTACGATGTGCACAAATAGGGTTGAGTGCAAGAAAATTTACCCTTTACCATAGGTAGATAAAACTAAAGGACACAGAGTTAGGGTAAGAGAGAAAAGATTCATGATTCAAGATTGTTTAATATCATTTCCAGTGTAAGTGTTATAGAGAACAAAACAATTATTACTCTGGATCTGATTCTGCACAAAAAAACACAATAGGATAAAGATCATAATCGTAAAAACACAATAAATATAAATACATCAGATAGCTTATATACATAAATTGATTGTATATCCATATAATGATGCTAGGCACAGGAGCATCTGAGCATAAGGTGACTGACAGGAAATAATAAAGTAGTATGGCGGTGGTGGTGGATGTGTTAGTAGGTGGAGGTGTTATCAGCCTTATTGCTTTGAGAAAGTAACTGTTTTTGAATCTGGTGCTCCTGGTGTGGATGCAACGTAGCATCATTTCTGATTTGAGTAGGATAAACAGTCCATGAGCAGGGTGTGTGGGATCCTTCATGATGTTCCTGGTCCCTTTCTGGCATCTTTCTGCATAAAGGTCCTCAATGGCAGATGTTGGTGCACAAGGCATTTTTAACTACCCATTGTAGAGCCTTTCTGTCTGCCACAGTGCAGTTTCCATGCCATGCAGTGATGCAGCATGTTACGTTGCTCTCTACTGCATAGCTGCAGAATTACATGAGTATAGCTGTGCACAGTCCAGCTCTCTTCAGCCTTCTCAGAAAGTTGAGGCATTGGTGAGCTTTCCTGATTGGGCCAGTTGTGTTCTGGGATCATGAGGTGTTGGGTGATATGTGCACTCCAAGCAACTTGAAACTGCTCACAATACCGACTGCTGTGCCACCAATGTAAAGAGGGGTGTGAGTGATGCAAGTTTTCCTGAAGTCGATAACAATCTCCTTTGTCTTGTTGACATTGAGGAAGAGTTTATTTGCCTGGCATCATGGCTTAAGCTCTTCAATCTCCTCTGTGCAGGCCATCACAGAAGGGATATGGGAGAATCTTCACCTCCCACAGAATGTTAAGTATTCGGAATGCACTGCCTAAGCGAGCGATTAAAGCTGGACATTTGACAGTATTTAACAGTCTAACAGTAATACAGCACAGAAACAGAGCCTTTGGCCAACATTTCCATGCAAACCAAGACGCTACCTAAGCTAGTCTTGTTTGTCTGCATTTTGACACAAATCCCTCCAGACCAGGAGTTTTCAGTCAGGGGTCCACAAATTCCTCAGTTAATGGTTTTTCGATCCATGGCATAAAAAAAGGTTGGGAACCCCTGCACTAAGCCATTCTTTTTCATGTATTTATTCCAATATCTTTTAAATGTCATTATTGTACCTGCCTCAACCATGTTCTCTGACAGCTATGGATCACCCTTTGTGTGTCGTAATAGGCCCAACTATTTGAGTCCCCAGGAGATGTGATGCATACAAGCACAACAAAGTAACTTAAGCATAATTTATTATCATAAAATAGAAAGCACAAATAAACCACAGAAAATGCTACATAGAAATTCACAAAGATTTCTGCAAGGCATAAATGTTTCAGGGCTCGCAATTCTTACTCAGCACTTGATTATGCTGCTGTCAGGGAAAAAAAAACGAATTCTGACTCGCTCATGAAACCACCTCAGGTCCGTGTGATTTCAGCCCTTGGTTGAGGTCCAACGAAGATAGGAAAGGCAGCGCAATATATTCACAAGCTTCACATAGCAGAGACATACAGAGACAGGCAAACTCTTTCATCTCATGTCCCAAAATAGTCTGTCTTTTTACAAACACATCCTGCGTCCATTAGCGCAGTCTTCATAAATTAATTAGGCTTTGTAATGTTCACTCCTTTGGGCTTACAAAATTATATTAATGTTTACATATAAGCAATAACTCGACTTCAAAAAGAATCCATCAGCCAACTTGACAGATATTTGCATTTTAATGGTGCCTGAGACTAAAAAAAAATCCAGCTAAAAATACAGCTACTATCAGCAAACATCCTATAGGGTATTAACAGTGTTTACTCTGTACAGACAATTCACAAGCTGTGAGATCAGAAAGAGTTAAATTGTCATTTTGACCTTCCAATGTTTTACAAAATCTAATATAACACATTTGTCTACCTGAATGCTTGAGTCATTAGACATTGTACACTATGAACAATCTGTTGGGAAATGGGATTAATATGAAAACATACCCTTTGATCAGCGTGGAGGTGTTGGGTTGAATAGCCTCTTTCTATGCAGTACAATTTTATAACTTCTAACTGCCTGGTTTAAAACACCTGCTACATTTCCAAATTCAAAGGAATGCATCAGGTTCATACAAAGTGCTATCATACTTAAATCAGTTCACTGGACTGAATTGTAGAGTGTTTAAGAAGATGTATGGTATGTTCACCTTCATTAGTCGGAGGATTGAGTTCAAGAGCTACAAGGTAACATTAATAATAATAAATAAGGACTAAAGTATCTGAGATATCAGCAAGCAGAGAAAATAGATTATAATGCAATAAAGGGAAAACTTTCAACAGAATTTACTTCAAGGCCTAAGAAAATCTGGTAAGCGCAGCTCAATAGTAAAAATATAACAAAGGCAATAAGCACTTTCACTATACCCATATCAACGTATTCTTTTTGCATAATATCGTAGTCCAAAACTGATCTAGAAAATTTACAAAAAGTAGACTGAAATGACAAATTTTGGAAATCACCATGTACCCCTGAACACACTTAGATTAAAACTACCTAGGACAGAATGAGTAAAAGGAATAACAGACATTTTTTTAAAAATTGCACAACAGTCAGATAAAACTTCTAAGGATACACTTTCAAGAAAAAAAAACAGGATTCAGCATTCCATGTGCAGTTCTGACAAGAAAACAACACTAAATTTAAATGAAAGCACAACCTCAAAAAATGATTTAAAAAATCACTACAGAAGAATAAGTTAACCAATGGAAGAGCATGACCCTCCATGGAAGATATTCCCATGATCTGAGCAGACTAGATGTCAACAAGGAAACATCGAATACTTGACTCAGAGTTGAAGACCTCTACCTAGAATCTGAGGGGTTTCTTATGGCAATATAGTACCAGGTGTTTAATATTGTGTCTGTGCACAACTACATGTATATTAAGTAAAAGAACACTCATGGGAGATGGCTTTAACTGATGTATTCACTTCTCAGCAAGAGGGAGAAAACAATGCACATGCGAAGACAACAAGATCAATACATAGTGCTGCGGGGGTGGGGGGTGATGGTCAATGCTCTAAAAGAAATAGATCCATATATTACATTTGATCAAAAATGATCAAAATACATAAATCAATGCAGAAAGTGCCAAGAGAAACCAGAAACAATCTAACACATTACAGGATCCTACAACAGGTTAACTCAATCTGGTTACTTACACAGGCACAATCAACTAGCGAGATTCATCAAAATCTTGCTTTAAAATACAAACTCATAAAAGACACCATACCTTATTATAAATACAGATTTGATCCAATTTTAGAGTCAGAGTCCTACAAATTATATTATGACCAATCCATAAAAACAGATACTAACCATTCAAATATAATATTAAAGAGTAAACAAGCAAGAACAACTTACTTAATTGTTACAGCCATACCAAAAACACAACATACAGAAATCAATAATTGAAAAACATAAGAAACATGCTGAATTAAAAGAGGAAATTGAAATACTATGGAACAATATCTACAACTGGTATCATCCCGAAGTCACTAACTACACAATAGAATTAAACAATTGGGCCTACAGAGCAATATTTATATAAATCTCCAGAAAACCACAATACTAAACACCATGAGGATAGTCAAAAGTTCCTAGCAATTGAGTAATAAGTGTGCTTAGCTATGCCCATACCTCAGGTCTCACCTGAGCTGAGAAAAAATGAAAATACAGCAATAATAATAACTTTATTTACAGAGTACTTTTCATTACAGATGATGTAGTTCAAAGTGCTTTACAATGGGTTAAAGGTACAAATATGAAATAAAGTTAAAATAAAAATAAACACGAAATTAAAAGACAAAAAGATGCTTGATAAAAGCAAGGTTAAGTAAGTAGGGTTCCGGCTGGTGTTTGAAAGTGTCGACTGAGTCTGCATCTCTTATAGCTTTAGGTATTGAATTCCACAGGTTAGGAGTGCAGTTTTAAAAGGTGACCTGCAAATTATGTTTTGAGGGAGATTGTTTAAATTTAAGAGACCAATGGAAGAAAACCTGAGAGCTCAAGCGGGATTATAAAATGAAAACGTTTTCAGTGATATACACTGATACCGAACCATTAAGAGCTTTAAAGGCAAGTAAGAGAACTTCAAAGTCAATCCTGAAAGATACAGGAAGCCAACACGGAGAAGCTGATATGGGAGTGGTATGTTTCCTCATACTGGTTTTGGTTAAAAGTCTCTAGCAGTGGTATTTTGAATGAGTTGAAGTTTGTCAATATATTCCTTTGGAAGGCCAGTTAACATGAATCAAGTTTTTCAGCATCATTATGTGATAGAAACAAGCATACTTTTGCAATGTTTCTAAAGTGTAAAAATGCTGCTCTGGTCACTTTCTTTAGGTGGAATTTAAAATTCAAATCTGAATCAAGGGTAACACCCATGTTAATTATTTCTGATTTTACAAGGGGAGCCATGTTCCTTAGCTTATCGAGAAATTTATTTATTTTCGCTTTGGGACCAAACAAAGTATTTCAGTTTTATCTTCATTTAGTTTTAGGAAGTTATTGCTCATCCATTTTTTTATGGCAGCCATACCAGAAGTCAGAGAAGATAGGGTGTTATCATCATCAGGCTCAGCCAAGAGATACAATTTTGTGTCATCTTCGTAACTGTGGAAATCAAGTTTATACTCGTTAATGGTGTCTCCTAAGGGGAGTGTGGATAAGGAGTAGAGTAGGGGACCAAGACAGCTTCCCTGAGCAACACCAAAAGGTACATTGTATCTGTCACACCTCGCTATCAAGTGTGGGTAAGCATGCCCGAGGAGAGTCGCCAGTTGAAAAAAACA
This sequence comes from Mobula birostris, assembly GCF_030028105.1. Classification (NCBI taxonomy): domain Eukaryota; kingdom Metazoa; phylum Chordata; class Chondrichthyes; order Myliobatiformes; family Myliobatidae; genus Mobula; species Mobula birostris. The sequence continues at coordinate 117,780,083 of NC_092374.1, read as the reverse complement.
AATGGTAAGTTGCACAACACATTAATGCAAGGAGCTTTATTTAGTGCCAAGTGATTAAAAAAGCAAAAACTGCCCAAAAGTTGTGAAGAAAAAAAAAGTATTTACAAATAGACAAATGAAAACAAACGTATACAAAAATTTACAAATATGCAGAGGCTTTCTCCATGCCACACTTGGTTGTCAACTTTCCAATATAACTATTCTCCAACTGTTAAATCCAGTCTTCACACCTCTCAGCAAAGCCAAACTGAGAGTTTAAACCTGTTTGCATAGGGTGCAGTTTGCCTGCTCCCACCAACCCACACATTATTCTAGGACACCCCAAACTGTCTCTTGGGTCTTTTGGGGCCATTCTGCTGTCTGTAGTATTTCTTAGAAAATTGGACTCCAAGTCAAAAAAAATTTTCTCTAAGACACATGAGCAAAACCAATTAAGGGCACTAACAGAAAGGCCAACCTGGTTCTTAAGGCAATCTAGGAGAATGTAGAGGTTGATTAAAAGCAGCACTTAGATCTAGGAGAATTAGAGTTGCGACCCTGTTGACATCACTGCAGAGCACGAGATCGCTGACAATTTTGGTAAGGGCCGTCTCTGTGCTGTGGTTTGCTTTGAAACCTGACTGAAACTTTTCTAGAATATTGTCCTCATTCAGAAAGTTGGATGAAAATGACATTCTCAAAAATCTTGCCCAGGAAGGAAAGATTTGATATAGGCCTATATTTAGGTAGTACCTCACAATCAAGGGTTGGCTTTTTAAGTAGGGGTTGAACTGATGCAATTTCAAAGACATCTGGAAAAAAAACTACAGTTTCTAGGGATGTGCAAATTATTTTCACAACAGAATTGAAAGCCCTGTTAAAAGAGTCCTTAAAAAGTGTGGGAGGGACAAAGTTGAGACAGCAAGTAGACAGTTTACTCTTTGTTCCAATCTTATAGAGTTCTGGATCAGAAATATTTGTACATTTTGATGTGGTTGGCTTCTTTTTACAAGGTTGGCTGTAGAGGTTATCAGTGTCTGTAGCTACTGTATATGGTCCCTAATAGAAGTAAATTTTTTGGTAAAAAAATATTATGAACTCCTTACATTTTGTGACAGATGTTGATTGAGGACATTATAGGTTGGGACAGGGTTCAATCATCGGTTCAGGAACAATATTCTTGAATAGCCGCTATTCTCTGTAATAATCTTGGAAAAGTGACTTTTCTTGAAGTAAAGGAGACTAGTTTTTCCTTGAAAACATTACAGTGGACTTCCAGTCCAATTTTCCTCCATTTTCTCTCAGCTACTCTGCATGATCTCTTGAGTTCATAGACAGAATTGCTTAACCATGGTAACATTTTACTAAGTGATTTCTTTTTAATCCTAAGTGAGGCCATTGTGTTTAATACATTTGTCAAATTATTGTTGAAAAAAATCAACCATTTATTTTACTGAGCAGTTTAGGTCACATGCCTGCTTAGAATATTTATGTTGCTTTGCAGCACAAAGAAACAGTCTTTTTTAACCGTCATTTCTTTCATGGTCTTGGTACCAGGAAGGATGGCATCAAAAAGCACACAAAAATGATCAGAGAAATTGGTATCAGACACAGAGACATTAATAATATTTAACCCTTTTGTCATTAACAAAGCAAGTGCTTCTCCAAGTTGATGGGTGGGCTCATTGACATGCTCAGCGATCCGGCTGTCTAGTAAGCTCATGAATTCAGCTACTACACAATGTCTGCATTTGAGAGATCATTGATACGAATATTGAAATCACCAGAGATGAGAATCCTGTCATAGTTAAATACAATAGAGGATAAGAATTCTGGGAATTCAGTGAGAATGCAGGATTTGGATTTAGGAGGGCAACAAGTGATAATGTAGAAGACCGGATCTGTACCGTAAATTTTAAACGTGTGTACCTCAAAACTAAAAAAAATTGTTGACAGACAGTAGATTGCACCTAAAATGCATTTTGAACAGATGGCAAGCCCACCACCACATCCACTCGGCTTTGATACACTGAAACCGTGATAGTCAGAGGGACACACTTCAGATAACTGACTGTATTCATTTGGTATTAACCAGGTCTCAGTTCAGAACATAAAATCAAGGTCTGTAGAGGTAATAGAATCATTTAAGATAAAAGTCTTATTTGAAAGGGATGTCACATTTAGAAGAGCAAGCTTAAACGGAATAGCTTGGAGTGGTGCAACAAGGAGGTAGATATTATGATTAGAAGGTTACTTCTGTTAACACATTTAATAAGATTAATATTAAAGTTGCAGCTGAACAAAACCTTTGTTAGACCACACTTGGAGTATTGTGTTCAGTTCTGGCCCCCTCATTATAGGAAGAATGTGCAGAGGAGATTTACCTGGAAGCTGTGTGGATTAGAGAGTGTATTTCATGAGGATAGGATAAGCCAGATAGGGCTTTCCTCTTAGGAGCAAAGGAGAAGGAGAGATGATTTGATAGAGGTGGGCTAGAAGATGAGGCACAGATCGAGTGGATAGCGAAGGACCTTTTCTCAAGGTGGAAATGGATAATATGAGGGGGACGTAATTTGAAGGCGATTGGAAGAAAGTAGAGGGTGCTGTCAGAGGTAAGTATTTCTTACACAGAGAGTGGAGGTGTGTGGAATGCCCTGGCAGAATTGATGGTAAAAGCAAATACATTAAGGATATTTAAGGAATTCTTAGATAGGCTTATGGATGATAGAAAAACTGGTGTGCTATGTAGGAGGGAAGGGTTAGATTGAACCCTTAGAGTAGATTAAAAGATCAGCACTGTTATGCTTTGTAACTTCAAAACATTAAACTAATTCAGAGGAAGATGCGGGAATCCGAAATGTGAGTCTAACTTCGTGCTTACTTTAAGCAAGTGTGAACATATCATGTAGTGTGATGACATATGCAATCCATTACTTTTTAAATATAACCATATGGAACTATAAATCAACAAATAATGCTTACTCAAACTATATGTTTGCAAGGTTACTCAAATATTACTGCAATATTGAATACACAACAGTGTGGGCCAAAGGCCAGACATGGTGCTCTCGTGTTCTGTGTTCTATGATGTCCTTTCCAAGGTTAATCATGTTCAAAACTGAACCAGTTCCTCACGTCACTTTATTTGATTTTTTTGTACCTATGTATAAACTGTTACTAATTTATGTACATTGGTATTAAAATCCCTTGGTGTCCAAAGCTCCTAACATCTCAACATTAGGTCCTCTAAGTATTTCACTTGCTGGATTTGTATCACAAGTCCTTGACACCTTAGAAGCCAATTAATTTTAGTCACATTGACTCTTTTTAACAGACTAAATTACCCAACAGATTTATCTGCAGATAAAAGAACATTACAGCCACAAAACAAGCATGCAGTTAACTTCCAATGAAATAAAACAACAGCTTTGAAAGAGTTCCAAAAAAGTTCAAGCAAACAAATTGTCAATTGAGTTCATTTGAACAGCTTTCTTTACAGATTCTTACGAAGGTTAGACAAACACTTCCCAGTGGAGTACTCCCTGTCAGTTTGACACTGGCCGTAGCTTTGTCTCTAATTACAGAGGCATACCTACCTTTGGAGGATTATCTCCCCTTAGTTACTCTAGTATCCAATTTAAGGTCACCAAGTAAAAATAAATAATTGGATACAGGAAATCTGAAATAAGAACAGAAAGCTTTAGAAATACTTTTCAGCTTCAAATCTGAGTTAAGATTTTAGGTCAATGACCTTTCATCATTAGTCTCTAAGGGTAACCTGAGGGGGAAGTTCTTCACTCAGAGGGTTGGGTGAGCATGTAATGAACTGCCAGAGGAAGTGCTGGATATAGATTGTTTGATTTCAAATGCTTAAGTGAAGTTTGGATAAGTATGTGGACTGGAGGGTTATGGGAAGGCCTTGTTCCTAGTGCGGGTTGTTGGGACTAGGTACAATAACAATTCAGCACAGACTGGATATACCTAAGGGCCTTTTTTCTGTGCTGTGGCGCTCGAGACTCTGTAGCTGTATGACTCTTGCAGGAAATGAAAGTAGAAGAAATGGCCTATTCCAATAATTTATTTGTAGTTAGAGTGAACAATCTTGGGTAAGCTAACTTGCTTAATATTTTCGAGTCAATTTCTTTTTCATGATTAATTTTTCTATGACATTGTATTTATATTTAATAGGCTTAAACATACTTACCTTTACCTATCGTTCTATAAAACATGGCCTCATGGGTCGACTTATTCTGAATTCTTCTGTGGAAATGAAGAGAAGCTGGAGGTCCTCCCACTCTGTCATTAAGTCAGATTTAAAACATAAATATCCGAGTGAGAGAGAGAGAGCAGAAGCACATCACATCTGGTCTCTCAGCTTTGAGCAGATGCTGAAAATATAAAATAAAAGTTGCATGAAACAGTCAGCAGGCAGTAAAATCACATCTAATTCACTCGTGTCATCCAGGGGAAAAAACTTGGAATCCATAATCTGTCTGACATGTATGTGACTCCAGACTATCAATCAATTTGTTTTCTATCAGCTACAGAACGTAGAACAGAATAACACAGGAACAGACCCTTCAGATCTCCATTTCTGCATCAAACATGATGCCAGTCTGAAATAATCCCATCTATGTGCACTTGATCTGTATCCCTCCATTCCTTGCTCTCTAATATGTATGGTTATTGTTCTATAGATTTATTGCATATGCCCACAAGCAAATGAATCTTAGGATTGCATATTGTGACATATAAGTACTTTGAAAGTAGAATTTACTTTGAACTTTAATCAGGCAAGCTACTCAGTTCAGGAATATTTGGGGATGTGCAATACATCCAGCAAAACTGATATCTTTTGAACCAACAACTCAGAATTCAGTATAATTATTTGTGCTTTGTATAATCATTATAATATTTGTAGATGATCATAATCAGAATCAAGGTTAATATCACTAACACAGGTTGTGAAATTTGTTGTCTTTGCAGCAGCAATACAGTGCAATACATAATAATAGAAAATAAACTTTGAATTACATTATATATATTAAAAAAAGTTAAATAAAAGTATTTCAAATGTTTTTTAAAATGTGTATATTTAAATGCAACTTTAATACATAATTCTATATGTTGGCATGTGATTGCTAATTGATTTTGAAAATGAAATTAATTCTGTAAAATTTTTACAGTGACAACAGACAGCAAACCTGCTGTTGGTTTTGTAGGAATTTTTGCTGTATTATTTCTCTGGTATTTATGCATCTAGAGTTCTCTTGGAACCAGCTTAACTTTTTGAGAGTATAAAGCAATTTCATTTGTTTTAAACATAAATTTGAGTTTGGTGCATCGGAATCCAGTGTGATTTTATCCACACGCTGTCTCCTATCAGCTGACAACACCGCAGCCTGCCATCTGTCCCATAAGTGTTCCAAATGTGTTTCACAATCTGTGCTGATTTTCTCCCGCCTATCCACGATGCCAGATAAGTTTGAAGTTCAAAGTACATTTATTATCAAACTACATATGTAGTATACAACCATGAGATTTGCCTAAGAATAACTCCAAGTAAAGGTACAAAGCATAAACGTGTTCTTTTATCATTGAACTAGAAAATGAAAATATGTAAACAGGATCCTAATTTTTTATAAAATAATTTGTTGATTTATGGCAGTAAAACACATTGTGCAAATCTTAAAAGGTTCTCCATTTCCTCAGAGTGACAAACTATAATTTGGTGATTATTTAAAAGTTTATGCACAGAATACTTGTTTTTGATATAGAGTTATTCTATTTTGAACAATTTTATCTTGTACAACGGGCATATTCATGCAGTCAGCACTTCGCATTCCCGGTGGATGCCACAAAATGAAAATACAAGAGACTGCAGATTCTGGGAATCTAGATCCATCTATCCCCAGCCAGCTCTTGCTCCAGCCTGGCCCTCCACCTTTTTTATATTAGCTTTCACCATGCTTTCTTTTCAGTCAAGATGAAGGATCTCAACCAGCAATGTTAACTGCCCGTTTCCCTTCATAGATACTGCCTGACCTGTACATTGTACAAATTCCTGAAGCAATGCAAAGCATTCCTAAATGGGATGTAAATGATCAAGAGCAAGTTCATTTCTAAATTGGTTAATAATTAAACATTTTAGCAGCAATTAAAGGCGGTGAGGCTGCACCTCGCACCATGCAAAAAGAGCACTTACCTGACTTGGATCAGGGTTTCTGTAGACCTTACAGCTTGGTATTCAACATCATCATCCCCTCAGTACTAGTGAACAAGATGCAAAACCTCAGCCTCCTTCTGCAACTGGATCTTCAACTTCCTCATTGTGTTTCAGTAGTAACATTGCTCCTCACAGACAATCAACACAGGAGCACCTCAAAGGTGCATGCTTAGCCCACTGCTCTATTCCCTTTTTATTCATGAGGGTGAGCTCAGCACAGCTCAAATGCCATCTAAAAATTTCCAAATGACACCATTGTTGTTGGCAGTGAGGTAGTGAGAAAGATCAGATGATTGAGTAGTGTTGCAGCGACAACCACACACTCAACGTCAGTAAGACCAAGGATTTGTCATGGACTTCAGGAAGGTGAAGTTGGGAGAACACGCACCAGTCCTCTTCGAAGAGTCGATAGTGGATAGGGTGAGCAACTTCAAATTTCTTGGCATTAACATCTCAGAGGATCTGTCCTGGGCCTAATACAACGATGCAATCACAAAGAAAGCACACCAGTGACTATACTTCATCAAGCATTTTCAGAAATTCAGTCTGTCAGCAAAGACTTCCAAATTTTCTGCTGACATACAGTGAAGAGCATTTTGACTGGTGTATCGCTGCCTGATATCGAGTCTCCAGCATGCAGGGTCAAAAGAGGCTGCACAGAATTGTAGACTCATCTCCCTCTAAAATGTGCAAAACTATCTCACCGTTGAGGAAATCTTCTGAAAGTGATGCATCTGTAATTAAGCATCCTCACTATCCAGGGTGTGCTCTCTTCTTGTTACTACCATCCAGGAGGAGGTACAGGAGCCTGAAGACCTGCAGTTTATGTTTTAAGAACAACTTCTTTCCTTTTGCTGTTAGATTTCTGAATGGTCCGTGAATCCATGAACACTGTCACATTAGTCTTTATCTTTGTAACTTAGCGTGATTTTTATGCCACCACAAAAGAACATATTTCACAACATACGTCGTTAATAATAAGCCTAATTTTGATTCTGTTCCTGATCCTGATGCTGACTTTTTGAGTGGCAAATTAAAATTTAAATTAAAGCTAGGTTCTATTCTTCCTTAGACTATCACCCAGCAAAAATAATCATGAATGTTCACAAGACAGATCCTTTACTAGTGCATTTACTATTACAAAACAAAAGATAAATATAAATTGAAATGAAATGATTTAATGAAGTTTTGAATTAAAATATGTAGTATAATGATTTTTAACCTAAATGTATATTGTTGCACAAAACTTCTCTGGTGATTTCTAATAATGATCTTGCAAACTGTGTAATAAAAAATGTCTCAAGCTAATATCAACAAACTGAGTTAGTGTTAATTTAATTCTTGAACATGCCCTCTTTCAACTGTCCCTGTACATCTGCAAGAAATCATAAAGCGTTATGGTTCATCATTACTTATATTAAAGTAGATACGCCACTTCATAGAACAATTAGCAACCTACAAAGCAGTTTAGGAAATCCAATTTATCTGAATTAATAAAGAGTAATATTGTTGTGAAATAGAGGTAGCCAGTCATCAATCTATGGAGATTAGCATTCAAAGTGCAATTGGTTCATCTTTTAATATTCAGGAACTTTTAAGATACCCAAAGTCAGTTATTTGCAATTTATTAAGAAAAGTTACTGCTTGACATATACAGTATGTATAATGAACAAACAATAATGCTGGAAATGTTAGTCAAGGAGGAAACGAGTTATTTCATGTTGTCGACTTTTCTTCAGATGAAGATCCTTTAATCTGAAATATTAATTTCTCCTTTCAGAGATACTGATGATATGGTAAAAATTATGCTTTTTCAGTTTTAATTTCATATTTTCAATATGCACTGTCTTTCTTTTGTATATAATTAACACTATTACAAGAGATCCACAACATGAATCAATTTTGGTTTTCAGACATGTTATTAAACAGACATGTTAGAAAAGCACACCACCCAAACAGGCCGTTTGGCCCATCTTGTCCATGCCAAAACCTTTTAAACTTCCTACTACCATCGAACTGCACGAAGAACATAGCCCCCTATATACCTATCATTCATGTACATATCCAAACTTAGTTTAAGCGTTGAAATTGAGCTTGTATGCACCACTTGTGCCACTGCGTGATGAAGTTTCCCCTTATGTTCCTCTGAAATTGTTCACCTTTCACCTTAATCAATAATCTCTGGTTGTAGTCCTACCCAACCTCAATAGAAAAATCCTGATTGCATTTACTCTACCTAGACCCGTCATAATTTTGTATACCTCTTTTAAATCTCCTGTCAAACTTTGACGTTCCAAGGAATAAAGTCCGAACCTATTTAATCTTTCCTTATATTAAAATAAATACTTCATATTTGTAATTAAGCTAACTAGAAAAGCAATATAAAATGTAGAAGTATGTACTGTAGATGGGATTGACCCATTATTAATACAGTTTAGATTCCATTATTTCAGAATGCAGGTGTTCAGCCAAATGAAAAAAAAGACATTTTGTGCAACAATCTCACATATTATCAAGATTATCCAGTATTGCAATTGCTTTTGCTGACAAGCAGTGAGTAATGACTAACTTGAGGCACTGTATTGGCTGAACAGCTTTTTCATTTCACTTGTATTCAGAATATGTAATCTGATTGAAAAGTAGTTGAAACAGAGATTGCATTAATGAAGATTTATTCACTGCTCAAAATTTTTCCAGCAATGCGAGAAAAAACAATCAAATTTTCATGTGTATTTACAGAAAAGTGCTTGGAAATTAAATTACTTTGTGTTGTTTTATTGAGAACATCTTTGGTCAGGTCAGGCAAAATGCTAATTGTTTAGTGGTGCTGCAGTAAGTGTGATTTGTTAGTTTTGATCATAAATTTACCTATAAATGGGATACCGTGTGTTGTGTCTGTGCATGCACACAGGTGATGGCTCTAACTGGTGTATTCACATTGCAGTGAGAAAGAGAAAGAACAATGCATATACGTAGACAACAGCGCATGTGCGGACAACAGATCAATACGTAGTACTGGGGGGGGGAGTCACTACTCTAAAAAAAATAGATCCATACGTTACACTTCTTCCCCCCTTAGATTAACACAACAAAAAACTGTGTATGCACAAAACATTCAATTTCCCTTTGATAAGCCCATATTCCAATTAAACATGCTTTCACAATAACAGTCCATGACTAACTTCTCAGTTCTAAAGTTTCAGTCGTTTGGGTGTCACTCTGTTTCTTTCAGGATAGTACCTCTGGACCTGTGGAGTGGCATCAGATTCGGTAGGTGCTTTGTCTACTAAAATATTCTGGGTTTTCTGTGTCACATCGTCACTGAGAGGTAAGTCCTGGGACTGATGTGTCAGTCTTGTTGAAGCCAGTCGACTCAGGTGTGTTTTTCAGTTGAGCCACAAGACATCTCCATGTTTGATCTCCAACATCCACTGTGTACATCAGTGGTCCAGTTCTTGTCGCTATCCTACCAGGTGTCCACTTGTCTTTTCGGTAATCACGCACTAGGAATTCCTGTTCAATCTCGGAGCTCCTTGCTGCTTCACTTGCCAACAGGCTGAACTGTTTATTCTGCACTTCCCTCCATAGATCTGGTTTCAGGAAGTCGATGCAAGATCTCAGATTCCTGCTCATTGCAGGTGTTTGATGTGCCGTTGCATGTACAGAGTTCCGATGCACGACAAGGAAGTTGCCCACCTTGTGCTGTAGAGAAATGTCCTCCTTGTCCATCGCATTAATGGACTGCTTTAAGTTTTGGATAAACCTCTCAGCGAACTCATTCCGTGTGCGGTGAGGAGCTGACCAGAAACGTCTGATGCCATTTTTCTTCATGAACAGTTGGAATTCTTCTGACGTGTATCGTGGTCTGTTGTCACTCACAGTTTGTTCTGGTAAGTTATTTCTGGTGGAGTTGGTCCTCAGAATGGAGGCAGTCTTTGCTGAGATGGTTCACTGGTATAACCTCCTGCTACTTTGAATGAACATCCACATCAATCAGAAACATGGAATCCATGAATGGCCCAGCAAAGTCAATATGTACCCTTTGCAATGGTGATGACAGCCACTTCCATGGGAGTAAAGGTGCCTGCGGGGGTGCATTTTGACTTCTTGGCATCCTGAACAGCTTTTGGCTGAGTCTTCGATCTGTTTATCTATTCCCTCCTGATTAGCATTGAGCAGCTGTGGCAGCCTATGCTTAGTACTAAAATTTACGCTGCCATTACTTGTTAATGTCACACTGAGAGCTTTGATTGATTGCCAGTCTAGATGGATTTTTCTCGACCATTCACGTCTGAAAAGTGCTGGCCCTTCACTTTTAAATACGTAAAGCTCTAACTGTTGTGTTTGGCCTCCATACATCACATTCACTTTCAGTCTGCCTTTGGGAGACACTTTTTCACCTGTATAAGTCTTTAGCATCACTGAGATCTTCAATTCTGGTATCTTAGAAAACAGTCTGTTGTAGTCAGCCCCTGGAATTATGGACAAAGCTGACCCTGTATCCAGCTCCATTTTAAGTTTTACACCAGACACATCGATTGTGATCTATATAATATTGTGATCTGCTTCAGTACTATTATGCAGTTCTAGGCGTGACAGTTCACCTTTGTCAGCCAGTCTCTGTTGTCTGATTCTGTTTATATTTGGTAACTTTATGCACTTGCTTAGTTTTGTGTTTCACACTTTTCACTCTGTTGTGCTTTTTGTCTGCCTTGTGCATTCTCTGGATAAGATCTTGTCTGCGATATATCCTGTAGACTTTTTCTTTGAAGCAACGGTCATTTGCATCATGGGATCATTTACCACACAGATAACATCTTTAGTTTTTTGAACCATTCAGGGACATCTTGGCATTTCTCATTCTAACCTCCTTTTCTGTAGTTCTGCTGCATCCTTTGCCACAGTCTCTAATGAGATTGCAATGGTCAATGCCCGTTTTAAGGTTAGGTCTTTTTCAGATATTAGCCTCTTTTGAGTGCTCTGACTATGCATGCCACATAAAAGCCTGTCCTGTAATACATCAGAAAGTCCACCTCTAACATTACAGTACTGGGAATGTTTGCACAGTTTTGCATTGTATTCAGAAAGGCTTTCATCTTTTGACTGGTTCTTTTAGTAAAATCTAAATCTCTCAGCTACTACCAGTGGTTTAGGGCTCAAGTGATTTTGTAAAATTATAATAATTTCATCGAACGTCTCGCTTGCTGGCTTGGCAGGGGTTACTCAGTTGCGTAAGAGACTGGATGTTCTTGGGTCCATTAAGCTAAGAAGTGTAGGGGCTTTCTTTTGCTCTTCTATGTTGTTCATGTTTCTTTTGCTCTTCTATGTTGTTCACTAGAATGGTTGGGGGGTGGGAATCAAATCAAAGAGGCTAGGCGTGAGGAGGTTAGTTCACAACAGGGGGATGGGAACCAGTGCAGAGAGACAGAGGGGTGTAAAGTGAGGGTAGAAGCAAAAAGTACTATGGAAAAAAGTAAAAGTGGCAGGCCGACAAATCCAGGGCAAGCATTAAAAAGGGCCACTTTTCAGCATAATTGTATAAGGGCTAAGAGAGTTGTAAAAGATCACCTGAAGGCTTTGTGTGTCAATGAAAAGAGCATTCGTAACAAGGTGGATGAATTGAAAGTGCAGATTGTTATTAATGATTATGATATAGTTGGGATCACAGAGACATGGCTCCAGGGTGACCAAGGATGGGAGCTCAACGTTCAGGGATATTCAATATTCAGGAGGGATAGACATGAAAGAAAAGGAGGTGGGGTGGCGTTGCTGGTTAAAGATGAGATTAACGCAATAGACAGGAAGGACATAAGCCGGGAAGATGTGGAATCGATATGGGCAGAGCTGCATAACACTAAGGGGCAGAAATCGCTGGTGGAAGTTGTGTACAGGCCACCTAACAGTAGTAGTGAGGTCGGAGATGGTATTAAACAGGAAATTAGAAATGTGAGCAATAAAGGAACAGCAGTTATAATGGGTGATTTCAATCTACATGTAGATTGGGTGAACCAAATTGGTAAAGGTGCTGAGGAAGAGGATTTCTTGGAATGTATGCGGGATGGTTTTTTGAACCAACATGTCGAGGAACCAACTACAGAGCAGGCTATTCTGGACTGGGTTTTGAGCAATGAGGAAAGGTTAATTAGCAATCTTGTCGTGAGAGGCCCCTTGGGTAAGAGTGACCATAATATGGTGGAATTCTTCATTAAGATGGAGAGTGACATAGTTCATTCAGAAACAAAGGTTCTGAACTTAAAGAAGGGTAACTTTGAAGGTATGAGACGTGAATTAGCTAAGATAGACTGGCAAATGACACTTAAAGGATTGACGGTGGATATGCAATGGCAAGCATTTAAAGGTTGCATGGATGAACTACAACAATTGTTCATCCCAGTTTGGCAAAAGAATAAATCAAGGAAGGTAATGCACCCATGGCTGACAAGAGAAATTAGGGATAGTATCAATTCGAAAGAAGAAGCATACAAATTAGCCAGAGAAAGTGGCTCACCTGAGGACTGGGAGAAATTCAGAGTTCAGCAGAGGAGGACAAAGGGCTTAATTAGGAAGGGGAAAAAAGATTATGAGAGAAAACTGGCAGAGAACATAAAAACAGACTGTAAAAGCTTTTATAGATATGTAGAAAGGAAAAGACTGGTAAAGACAAATGTAGGTCCCCTGCAGACAGAAACAGGTGAATTGATTATGGGGAGCAAGGACATGGCAGACCAATTGAATAATTACTTTGGTTCTGTCTTCACTAAGGAGGACATAAATAATCTTCCAGAAATAGTAGGGGACAGAGGGTCCAGTGAGATGGAGGAACTGAGCGAAATACATGTTAGTAGGGAAGACTAATCTGAGGAAAGACATCCTTGCCATAGAGGGAGTACAAAGAAGGTTCACCAGATTGATTCCTGGGATGGCAGGACTTTCATATGAAGAAAGACTGGATGTACTGGGCTTGCACTCGTTGGAATTTAGAAGATTGAGGGGGGATCTGATTGAAACGTATAAGATCCTAAAGGGATTGGACAGGCTAGATGCAGGAAGATTGTTCCCGATGTTGGGGAAGTCCAGAACGAGGGGCCACAGTTTGAGGATAGAGGGGAAGCCTTTTAGGACTGAGATTAGGAAAAACTTCTTCACACAGAGAGTGGTGAATCTGTGGAATTCTCTGCCACAGTAAGCAGTTGAGGCCAGTTCATTGGCTATATTTAAGAGGGAGTTAGATATGGCCCTTGTGGCTACGGGGGTCAGGGGGTATGGAGGGAAGGCTGGGGCGGTGTTCTGAGTTGGATGATCAGCCATGATCATAATAAATGGCGGTGCAGGCTCGAAGGGCCGAATGGCCTACTCCTGCACCTATTTTCTATGTTTCTATGTTACAATACAGATCAACCCTCTCAACATACAACTTTCAGACTTCATTGGGGCTATCAAATTCGTGAACTTTCCTGACTGAAACCATCGTCATATTACTTTCACTTTAAATTCAGCGCCTCTTTCATTTTGTCCAATGCAGGCAGTCACTCACGCATCCTTTGTTAGCATCTGTGGCAGTCTTCTCCGTACTGTTTAAGTCGCGCTGTTTTGTCCCATAATCATCACATAACTGTCAGTGCAGTTCATGATATTTTCTGACATTCAGGTTCATACTGCTACCAATTTGCTGTGTCTGTGCACAACTACATATCGATTAAATAAAACTACACACATGGTTGATAGCTTTAATTGGTGTATCCACATTGTAGCGAGAGAGAGAAAGAACAATTCACATATACAACAGCGCATGCGCTGACAACAGGCCAATACATAGTGCTATGAGGCCGGGGGGGGTGGGGGTCATCGCTCTAACAGAAATAGATCCATACTTTACACTGTGCTTTCTTTAAAAATATATATATTTAAGTTATATCTGTATTTGCCTAATTTGACGACAGCATGTATTTCACTACAAACTTTGCCATTACTATCTTCCATTCCTGGAACTTAGATGTTATCTTTGGATGCTGGCACTATCACGCCCAAATTGTTATAATGGATGATTAAAATGTGAATGCTGGACACATGAAACACAATGTTGCAACGACTGTTTATCTGAAATTCAATGTTAACTCCAGTGGTTGTATTGTCCCTCACCAGAAGATTCCTTGAGCTTATGCTGAGGTTCATTGGAACACCATAGCAACCAAAATGCAGAAAGGTCAGAGTGGGAGTGAGATGGAGAATTCAAACGACAGTCATCTGCAAGCTTGCAGTCATGCTTGTGGGCAGTTAAATAGTTCCCCAAATTGCATTTGGGTTCCCTTTTACAGGAGGAGACCACATTGTGAGAACTCATTGCAAGAAGTGAATCTATGTGGTAGTATAGAAGAAGACAAAGGGGCAGAGTCCTCTGGTTGCAGAGGAAGGCCCAGAGAGAAGGGAAGCAGCTAATGCTGGAGATGGGAAGTGAAACAAAGGATCCTGGAAGTTCAAAGGTCTTTGCAAAATTTAAAAGAAATGGAAAGCTAAGAACTGTCAGAGATTGATAGACTGTTGGATATAGGACAAATCAAAGAATATGAAGATCAGACTCAAAAGTGATGTTGCTATAGAAGATCTGCTTAATCAAGTGCAATGTAGTGCAGGCTCGAAGAAACATATGGCTGCTCTTACAATTTATTATGTTTTAATGTTCCGGTAATTTCAAATTTCACCCATCTCTTCCTGATCTCGCCCATAACTTAATATAAAGATTGTCCAATATAATATTAAACCAGGTATAATAATTAGTTTACAAAAAGTCGAGTTCATTATCAGACAGGGAAATGGAGCCAGTAACTAGAAAAACAAATGCCCAGAAAAGCAATTGCATTGAACTGTTCATTTTTCAGCATTATGTAACCAAGCATAAATTTTCCTTCAGACTAAAACACAATAATAAGAATTTCCAGATCATTACATTTTATTTTGAAAAATCCAATAAGGCAGTCCAGGTTACCATCGTACGCTCAATCTGATTGCAGTACCTGTTGCATAGAAAAACCTTGAGCCACATTCCCTCCTTTGGGCACTCCCAGACTAATTCACTGTAGTGCACACAGGGATAGCAGTCAAGTAGATTGTTGGTCATAATGATGATTTTGCAGATGATACAAAATGGAGGAGCAGGTAGTGTTGAGGAAGCAAGGAGTCCTGAACAGATTAGGAGAATTGGCAAAGTGGTGGCAGATAGAATGAAGTGTTGCAAAGTATATGATCATGAAATTTGATAGAAAGAATAAAGGCATTGACTATTTCTAAATGGGGAGAAAATTCAGAAATGAGAAGTATACAGTGACTTGGGAGTCCTCTTGCAGGATTCCCTAAGGCTAACTTGCAGGTTGAGTCTGTGGTGAGGAAGGCAAATGTAATGATAGCATTAATTTCAAGAGAACTAGAATATAAAAGCAAGGATATAATGCTAAGGCTTTATAAGGTATTGGTCAGACCATGTTTGGAGTATAGTGAACAGTTTTGGACACCTTATCTAACAGAGCATGTGCTGGCATTGGAGAGGGTCCTGAAGAGTTTACAAGAATGATTCCAGCAATATAAAGGTTAAAATTAGAGAAGTGTTTTGTGGCTCTGGGGCTGTACTCGCTGGATTTTAGAAGAATGAGGAGGGCATCTCACTGAAACCCACTGAATGTTGAAAGGCCGAGATAGAGTGGAAATGAAGAGGATGTTTCCAATAGTGTGAGGGTGTTGGACCAGAGGGCTTAGCCTGAGAATGCAAGGACATTCCTTTAGAAAAGAGATGAGGAGGAATGTCTTCAGCCAGAGGGTGATGAATCTGTGGAATGCATTGCTACAGATGGCTGTGGAGGCTAAGTTATTGGGTATATTTAAAGCAGAGATTAATGGTTCCTGAATAAGACCAGAAGACCATAAGACATAGGAGCAGAATTAGGCCATCTGGCCCTCTGTGTCTGCTCCACCATTCAATCATGGCTGAACCATTCTTTTCTTCTCCTCAACCCCAGTTCCCGGCCTTCTCCCCGTATCCTTTGATGCCATGTCCAATCAATAACCTATCAATCTCTGCCTTAAATACACCCAATAACCTGGCCTCCACAGCTGCATATGGCAACAAATTCCACAAATTCACCACGCTTTGGCTAAAGAAATTTCTCCACATCTCTGTTTTGAAAGGGTGCCCCTCTATCCTGAGACTGTGCCCTCTTGTCCTAGACTCTCCAACCATTCTTTCCGCATCTAGGCCTTTCAATATTTGAAAGGTTCGAGATCCCCCATCATCCTTCTGAATTCCAGAAAGTACAGACCCAGAGGCATCAAAAGTTCCTCATATGATAACCCTTTCATTCCTGGAAGCATCCTCGTGAACCTCCTCTGGACCCTCTCCAATGCCAGCACATCTTTTCTAAGATGAGGTGCCCAAAACTGTTCACAATACTCAAGGTGAGGCCTTACCAGTGCCTTTAAAGCCTCAGCATCCTTGGTCTTGTATTCTAGACCTCTTTGAAATGAATGCTAACATGGCATTTGCCTTCCTCACCACCAACTTCACCTGCAAGTTAACCTTTAGGGTGTTCTGCACAAGGACTCCCACGTCCCTTAGCAGCTCAATTTTTTGGATTTTCTCCCCATTTATTTCTACTACCAAAGTGCATGAGTATGCATTTTCCAACATTGTATTTCATTTGCCACTTTCTTGCCCAATCGCCTTATCTGTCCAAGTCCTTCTGCATCCTACCTGTTTCCTCAACACTGCCTGCTCCTCCACCTATCTTCATATCATCTACAAACTTGGCAACAAAGTCATCTATTCCATCATCTAAATCATTTATATACAGCATAAAAAGAAGTGGTTCCGACCCCTGTGGAACACCACTAGTCACTGGCAGCCATCCAGAAAAGGATCCTTTTATTCCTACTCGCTGCCTCCTACCAATCAGCCAATGCTCTAACCATGTTAGTAACTTTCCTATAATACCATGGGCTCTGAACTTGTTAAGCAGCCTCATGTGTGGCATCTCGCCAAAGACCTTCTGAAAGTCCAAATATACGACATCCACTACATCCCCTTTATCTATCCTACTTGTAACCTCCTCAAAGAATTCCAACAGTTTCGGCAGGCAAGATTTTCCCTGAAGGAAACCATGTTGACTTTGTCCAATCTTGTCCTGTGTCACCAAGTACTCTATCACCTCATCCTTAACGATTGACTCCAACATCTTCCCAACCACTGAGGTCAGGCTAACTGGTCTATAATTTCCTTTCTGCTGCCTTACTCCTTTCTGAAAGAGTGGAGTGACATTTGCAATTTTCTAGTCCTTTGGCACCATGCCAAATTCCAATGATTTTTGAAAGATCATTTCTAATTCCACCACAATTTCTAACACTACCCTTTTCAGAACCCTAAGGTACAGTTCATCTGGTCCGGGTGACCAATGTACCTTTAGGTCTTTCAGCTTTTTGAGCACCTTCTCTCTTGTACTGCTAGTGTCTTCCACAGTGAAGACTGATGCAAAATACTTATTTAGTTCATCAGCCATCTCCTTGTCCCCTGTTATTACTTCTCCTGCCTCATTTTCTAGTGGTCCTATGTCCACTCTAATTTCTTTTTTATTTCTAACATGCTTGAAAGAACTTCTACTATCCACTTTGATATTATTTGCTAGCTTGCTTTCACATTTCATCTTTTCGCTTCTAATGAGTTTTTTAGTTGCTGTCTGTAGGCCTTTAAAAACTTCCCAATGCTCTACCTTCCCACTATTTTTTTGCTTTGTTGTATGCCCTTTCTTTTGCTCTTACAATAGCTTTGACTTCCCTTGTCAGCCAAGGTTGTATTATTTTACCATTTGAGTATTTCTTCATTTTTGGAATACATCTGTCCTTCACCTTCCTCATTTTTCCCAGAAACACACATCATTGCTGTTCTGCTGACATCCCTGCCAGCAGCTTCTTCCAATTTAGTTTGGCCAACTCCTCTCTCATACCACTATAATTTCCCTTACTCCTCTGAAATACTGCTACATAAGACTTTACTTTCTCCCTATCAAATTTCAAGTTGAACTCAATCATATTGTGATCACTGATTCCTATGGGTTGTTCTTCCTTAAGATCACTAATCACCTCCAGTTCATTACATAACGCTCAATCCAATATAGCTGATCCCCTAGAAGGCTCAATGACAAACTGCTCTAAAATGCCATCCAACAAACTCACCCTCTTGAGATCCATTACCAAGCTGATTTTCCAAATTGACCTGCATGTTAAAATCTCCCATGACTACCATAACATTGCCCTTTTGACCCACCTTTTCAATTTCCTGTTGTAATCTATGTTCCACCTCCCTGCCACTGTTGGGAGGCCTGTATATAACTGCCAACAGCATCATTTTACCCTTGCAGTTCCTTAACTCAACCCACAAGGATTCAACATCTTCGGATCCTATGTCATATCTTTCTACTGATTTCCCATTCCCTACCAGTACAGCCACACCACCCCCTCTGTCTACTTTCCTATCCCTCCGATATAATGTGTAACCTTGGACATTCAGCTCCCAGCTACAACCATTCTTCATGATTAGTTAGGTCATCAAAGTTATGGAGAGAAGGCAGGAAAATGGGGTTGAGATGGAAAGTAAAACAGTCAGGATAGAATGGCCTAATTCTGCCTCTGTAAATTGGAACTTAGAATATAGATCATAGAACTGTACAGCACTGTACAGACCCTTCTGCCCATCGTTTTGTGCTGACCTTTTAACCTACACTAAGATTAGTCGAACCCTTCCCTCCTACATAGCCCTCAATTTTTTCTATTTGCCATGTGCCTATCTAAGAGTTCCTTAAATGTCCCTAATATATCTGCTTCTACCATCAATCCCTGCTGGGGTTTTCCACGCACATACCACCCTCTGCGTAAAAAAAGCTCCCTCTGACATCACCACTGTACTTTCCTTGCACAGTCAATGCCTGAGCTGTGTGATTATCATACTTTTACCATCTGATAGCACAAGTCCATTTGTTGAACGTGCACCTCGTCCTGGTCATGCAATACAAGTCTAGAAACTTCCTGTAAGACTGGTTCATAAGTAATTGGTAGTGGTCCTTTTTTACTGTATTTCAGTGCTCTTGTTTGCAAACACGATATTTTAATACACAGCAAAGTCCCAGGACAGATAGTTCATTCAATTATTATTGTTCAATATTCAACAAGTTAAAAGGTCAGCACAACATCGTGGGCTGAAGGGCCCATACTGAACTTTAAGGTTCAATGTTCTAATGTTGTACAGTATAACTTGTAAGCAGAGGTCATTTCATAGAACATAGAACAGTACAGCACAGGAAATGGCCCTTCAGACTACAGCTATGCCCAGCCAATTAAATTAGTAATCAAATGGCTAACTGAACTACTCCCTTCTGCCTACACAATGTCCATAACCTTCCATTTCCCTCATTTTCATGTGCCCATCTAAATATCCTTAATGTAACTGCCTCTAGTAAATGTCTTCTGCACCGTCTCTAAAGTCTGAACATCCGTCCTATAATGGGGTGACCAGAACCATATCCAATACTGCAGATACAGCCTAACTGGAGTTTTATAAAGCTGCAACATAACTTCCTGACTTTTGAACTCAATGCCTCGACGAAAAAGGGCAAGCATGCCATACGCTCTCTTAACCACCCTATGAGCCTGTGTAGCCACTTTTAGGGACCTATGAATTTGGACTCCAAGATCCCTCTGCTCATTAATACTGTCAAGGGTCTTACCCTTTACAATGTACTGTCTTTTTTCATTTGACCTACCAAGGTGCAACACTTGACATTTAGTCGCGGTAGACTCCATCTGCCATTTCTCTACCCGTATCTGCAACTGATCTATATCACACTGTATTCTTTGTCAGTCATCTACATTATCCACAACACCATCAATCTTCGCATCATCTGCAAAACTACTAACCTAACCATCTACATTTTCATCTAAGTCAACTATATACATCACAAAAGCAGAGATCCCAGTGTAGATCCTTACGGACCACCACTAATAATAGATGCTAGCTAGAATAAGGCTTAAGGTCTTATTTGCCACTACATATGTTACCTAACCTATTGAGCAGTGCTCCAGGTTCTAACATTTTTGTTCCAGATGATGGCATTATCAGTCTCTTGTGTCACCACTTACTGTGTTTAGTTTGTTTTGGACAGAGTTAGGTCATTCCTTATTGTAGTCTTATGCTTCCTTGCTTGACTAACTGATGAGCTCCTTCAGGTATTTTCCAGTTTTTTCTCCCTTGAGCAAATACACAATATTCCCTACTTGCCTTTGCTAGGAGGTTTCATACTGAAAAGCTGGAGAGCTGTGTATATGGTTCCAATTTTGTCTAGATTGTGTCATTTTCCCATTCCGTTTACAGGTTCACTTATAATTAATTTGCTGGAATAATGTGGAGAGCATGCTTTGCTTTGATTGGCATCCAATAAATATAACCAAAAGAATAGAAACAGTAAAAATGATTCATTAAATGTTTCTGCATGTTATGTTGTGAAAGAAAATCAAGAAATAGTGAACTGATAGTCTTTTGGGCTGCAAATCTCTGACCTTGTAAAAACCTGTATTTGCATGGCCTTTAAATGTCAAAGTTCGAAGTAAAATTTTTATCAAAGTGCGTACAGTACTGTGCAAAGGTCTTAGGTATGCCTGGGACCTTTGCTCAGTACTGTATTTGTCAATGTGAAGTAGAGAGTAAGTTTGTACATCTAGCAGAAGCAAAGGATGTTGGGAATAGTGAGGGTGGAACGCTGCGGGAGGGGTGTGGGACAGGTGGCAGAGAAGGAGTGCCAGAGTGGAGGGTGAGGGTGGGGGGGTGGTGCGGGTACAGATATCCCAGCACTGAGACACCAGGCAAGGCCATCTGATTCCAAGAAATTGGCTTATTGATCATTACAAAGTGTCTTACTGGTGCTTCCCACTCCCTCCCCTCGCCCTTCCCCTTTTCCCAAATGTAATTCCCCTCTCGCTTCCCCCTTCCCACTCTCATTAAACAACAGAGACCCTTATCAGAATCAGCTTCATCATCAGCCACATATGTCATGAAATCTTTTTGCTGCTGCAACCGCAGTACTGTGCACTATGTAAAATTACTACAGTATTGCTGCTGCTGTGTGTGTTGGTGGACATAGGGTCATTTATCACCATCATACATCCACTTGTCCTCCAGAACATGGACCCGCCATCCCCGCCTGGGTGAACAACGACAGCAGTCCAGTTGGCTACAGTCACTGGTGACTGTGTAGCAATGGGAGAGTAGAGGAGGCTGTGCATCACAGTGGGGAAGAACACAGAGGCGTGGTTAGCCAATACCCGGGAATCCTGCATCACGGGGCTGGACCTGCTGTCCCCCTGGGGGGTCCGTGTGAATGTATTGGGGGCAACACTTTACCTCGGTGCTGAAGCTTTGGCTCTAGGGCAGGGCAGCTCCCGGAAATAGACCAGGTGGGTGCAGCAACTACCACCACTGGTCTCACAGGAGCCCACTGCAGTGCAGCACACCCCGCAGAGGCTCAATGCAACACAGCTGAACAAGGTAGACCTCCCCACCATTGACCAGCTTCATTGCAGCAAGCTGCTGAGTGATCCCATGCAGGCCTGTGTGAGGGAATGTCTGAGTGCTGGAAGGCAGCTGAAATGGGCAGAGGTCTCCGCCCTGCATCCAGAAATCAAAGCCACATACACTCAGTGGGTCACACTGGATATGCACAACAGGTTGTCGTTCCAGCAGTGGCAGTTCTCCATGGTGACAGACATCTCCTATTGCTGGTGGTCTCCCAAAGTCTCCATTTCACGGTTTTGCAGTCAATGCACAGGCTGACGGGAGGGTGGCCATTTCAAGGTCACAAAGACTTTGGGGAAACTGCATGTTCGCTTATACTGGCCTGGGTACAGGCAGGACGTGGAGCTGTTCGTGCACTGCTGTGACAACTGCATGTCTCAGAAGGGGCCGGGCCACCAATCTGGGGTGCCAATGTAGCAGTACATGGTGGGGGCCCCAGTATGGATCTACTGCCCCACCCAGAAGAAGGGACTATACCCTAAGCTTGGAAGCTGCTGGAAGGGGCTGGGAGAGGTGCTTGACCACATCTCCAGTATGGTATACCAGGTGCCATTGCCTGGGCGACGGTAGGCAGTCTTGCTGCACTCGGCCCGTCTGCCACCATATCGGCTCTCAGCCACCACCAAGCCAACAAGACTGAAGGAAGGAAGTGACACTTCGGGTGCCCCACATCTTGCCTCACCAAACAGAGCCTCCCCTGGAGGAGCTACAGACAGCCCACAGTGCCCCAGGTGGCAGTGTCAACCACCACCAGGACTCATGCACTTTGTTGTGGACTCTGAGGTTGCCAGGCTGGTTGTCTCCTCAGGTGGGGGCAGTCTGGTGCTCTGGGGGAAAGGGTGTGGCCAACAGCCTGCTCCAGCATTCCCAGTGGCCAAGGCTAATTCTTGTTCTAGTTTTAAAATGCTTTTGTGGGATTATGGTAGGATGTAAAAATGGCTGTTGAGTTAAATGAGCTTTTCATGTCTGTCCTCATGGACTGAATGTTCGCCACAGTACTGTGCAAAAGTCTTAGGCACCCTAGCTCTAGGTATGTTCTCAAGACTTTTGCACAGCACTGCTTTTGTCACCTTAAACCACCCTGAGATTCATTTTCTGGTGGGCATTCACAGTAAATACAAGAAACACAATCAAATCAATGAAAGACTGCACACAACAAGATGGACAAACAACCAATGTGCAAAAGGCACAAAAAACTGTGCAAATACAGAAAGAAAGAAAAAAAGAAATAACAATAATAATCATAAATCTTCTTCTTCAGGTGCCTTGCGCGTTACACGCTTGGGCGATCATGGCTCTCTACATCGAATGATCCCTCACAGCGCCAATGATATCCCAGAGACTTAGATCTGTTAGTTCTTTCACAGTGTCCCTATATTTTCTTCTTTGCCTTCCTCTTCCGCGATTCCCAGGTATACGGCCTTGTAACGTAAGGTATTCTATTTCTCCCTTTCTGATGACATGACCCAGGAATTTAAGTTTCCTCTCATTTAACACTCTCGTTAAAGATCTTTTTGTATGGGCATGTTGGAGTACTGTCTCATTAGTTACCTTATCTCTATATGATATTTTCAGCATTCTTCTAAGAAACCACATTTCTGTTGCTTTTAAGTTTCTTTGGAGTTCTGGTGTTATAGTCCATGTTTCGGAAGCATACAGCAGGATTAACCAGATGTAACATTTTAGTAGCCTAAGCCTTGTTGTCATAGAAATGAGTCTGTTGGTAAAAACGGGTTTCATTTTTTGGAAGTTGGCTTTGGCAATGGCAATTCTTCTTTTTATTTCTACTTTACTTCTAGCATCTTGTAATATAAAGCTACAAACGTAATTAAAGCTGGTCTTTTGTTCAATCTCTTGGTTACCAATGTTAATTTAGCAGTTGGGAGTATCCTGCTGTTTTGATATTACCATACATTTGTTTTTTTTACAATTGATGGTCAGACCAAAATCTGCACTTGTTTGTATGACTTTGTCTAGGAGAATTTGTAGGTCTTCTGCAGCACTTGCTATTCGGATGGTATCATCTGCATATCTTATATTGTTGATGTTAACACCTCCATCTTAATAAGCATAAATAAGCAATAAATATTGAGAACATGACATAATGAGTCCTTGAAAGTGAGCCCACCAGTTGTGGGAACAGTTCTGTGATGGTGTGAGTGAAGCTGAGTAAAGTTATCCCCTCTGATTCAAGAGCCTGATGGTTGAGGGGTAATAACTGTTCCTGACACTGGAGGTGTGAGTCCCCAGGTCCTTGTAACTCCCTCTTGGTGCAGCAGCAAGAAGAGAGCATGGCCTTGATGCTAGAGTTCCTTGATGATGGATGCTGCTGTCCTGTGTCTGCACTCCGTGTAGATGTGCTCAATGTTTGGCTTTACCCGTGATCGACTGGGCCATATCCACTACTTCTTGTTGGCTTTACTATTCAAGAGTGTGATTATACTGAATGAAAATATTGTGATGATATTGGAAAACAATAAAGGAAAATGAAACTATCAACTAAAGATTTGCTTAGATAATATCACTCAGTACGTCTAATATAGATTTTATTGCCAATCTGTCTTTCAAAACGTATAGCTGCAGTCCATCACAGTACATTGTATAGTTTCAATGCATTTTATTTGCTGAAAATATGAAAGACTAGAATCACTAACTGCTAGATATTTATTTTGTATAAATATAATTTGTATAAGTGTATTTTCCCTTGTCAATCACATTTCCAAACATGGAGTTCATCATCGTCATCAGGTGCCATGCCCAGTTTGAGCTTTGGCTGCCATGGCCCACACACTCCTGTTTCAGGTCAAGTGGATCAATTCATTGGTATTCATTTCCAGTTCTCTGGCTGCTGTCTCCATCATCATTTGTCTTCGTCTTCCTCTTGCTTTCTTCCCTTCAATCTTTCCCATAATTACTGTGCATTCTAACTCCTCTTTCCTAATCACATGTGCAATGAAGTTATGTTGCCTTTTCATGATCTCATACATTATTTCTCTTTTTGTGTTTGCTCTGTTCATGACATCCTCGTTAGATATTCGTTTTGCATCCTCCTCAAAAACCACATCTCTGCTGCTTCAATTCATTTCCTCATGTTTCTAGATATTGTCCAACATTCTGAGCCATAGAGCATAACTGGATAAACGTAACGTTTCAGTACTCTGAGGCGGGTTGTCATGCCTAGTTTAGTATTGGTCAGTATATTCTTCATTCTTATAAAGGTGTCTTTTGCCATCCCTATTCTTCTTTTGATGTCCATGTTGCACCTGCCATCTGATGTCCCCCAGCTTCCTAAGTAGCAAAAGTTCTGTACTTGTTTAATGTTTTCCCCGTTTATTCTCAGCCTGCAGATAGGATTCTCCTTCTTTTTGGATATCACCATACATTCTGTCTTTTTGCAATTGATAGATAGACCCCCTTTTGCACTTTCTTCAACAACTGTATCAATTAAGTTTTGTAGTTCTTCCTCCATACTTGCAATTAGCACAGTGTCATCCGCGTATCTGAAATTATTGATGTTTTCACCGTCAACTTTGATTCCCAAGATGTCTTTTATTTTTTGTAATATTGTTTCACTGTACACATTAAATAAATCAGGGGAGAAACACACCCTTGTCTAACTCCTGTCTTGATTTTCATAAACTGGCTCACTTCTCCATCTATTCTACAGCAGCAGTTTGTTCCCAGTACAGATTTCCGATTAGGCGGAGGTCTTTCGAATCTAGATCTAGAGTTTCCTGTCACATTTCAAATAACTTATTGTGCTTCACTTTATCAAATGCTTTTGTGTAGTCGATGAAACAAACAAGCAAATCTTTTTGCACTTGAATAGCTCATTCTGATAGTATCCTTAACATGAATGTTGTGTTTTTTATACCTATGCCTTTCACAAAACCACATTGTTCTTTACCTATTTCAGCTTGTATCTTACTTTTAGCTCTTGTCATCAAAATGCTTAGAAGTATCTTGGTGATATGACTCATTAAACTTGTGGTCCTATTTAAATCACATTCTATTGCTCCAGGTTTCTTAGGAAGAGTGATAAATACTGTTTTTTTCATCTCCTCCGGTATTATTCCAGTCTCATAAATGTCATTGATAAAATCAGTAAGTTTTTCAATTCCATAATCTTCAAGGGTGATAATTTGTTCTATTACTAATTCATCAGGACCTGCTGCCTTTCCTTTCTTCATCTTATGTATTGCATTACGAACTTCAGATTTTAAAATACTTGGACCTTCAATGTTTTTCTTAATTTTTGGTTTTTCGCCTAGTTCGTCTTCAAACAATTCCTGAATATACTCAGTCCATCTGTTCATAATCTTATCTTTTTCCTTGAGTTACTAGATAACTTTAAAACACATTCAGTAACTATGCACTACAAACTAAAGTCAATCTACTGACATATAAGATTGAACTGCTTATTTATATAAATCCCAGATAAAGTGAGAATTTATTCAATACCATTGAAAGAATTAATTTAAAATACATCGAAAATATAAATAGTGTGTGTGCTAAATTAATTCCATTGAAAGTGAAAAATTCAACGGCTTTAGATACTGAGAAAAGAAAATCTTTGTTGAAACTATTCAGTTTCTATCTCATATTTTCAGAATCCAATCCTTAATCCCTAATTCTAAGAGATAATTCTGCAGAGGAAATAATAAGAAATAATAAGAGTTTTAAACTAAGATTAATTTAATGAGAAGTTTTGCCTGCTATTGTTTGAGGTAACATTATTACGTAGAGGTAGACTGCTATGTAGCTGTTTGTTGGAACATGCAGTATACAAATACTCGTTCGTTATGTATCATGTTACATGATGTGGTGATCACAGTCTTTCCATGACCACAATTGTTCTTGGCAATCACACAGAAGTGGTTTGCCATTGCCTTCTTCTCGGCAGAGCCTTTAGGAGATGGGTGATCCCTGCCGTTATCAATAATCTTCAGAGATTGTCTGACTGGCATCAGTGGTTGCATAACCAGGAGTTGTGATATGCAACAGCTGCTCATACGACCATCCACCACCTACTCCCATGGCTTCTTATGACCCTTATTGGGGGACTAAGCAGATGATGCACCTTGTCCAAGGGTGACCTGCAAGCTAACGGAGGGAAAGAGTGCTTTACTACCTAGACCTTCAACACTGACTACACTACAGAACTGCTTCACTGCCTGTAAACCTGTTTAGAATTACAAAAGAATAGATGGAAATAATAATCCATAAATAAATATATTTTTCTTCTCTAGAAAATGGGGCCAGTTGGATATTTACACAATGCTTAGGCCACCAGCCCAACCCTGAGGCTATTAATGCCCCACTGACTCGATGCAAAAGTGGTATAAATTGATATCTGGCTGCTTCTCTTCCATTTTGTATACATGGATGGTCTATTGATAATGGAGAAATTAAACATGAAATAAGTTCATCTGTGCCAGTTCAAGGATAAGCAGAATGCAACATTACAGCCAGACTTCATTGTTTTTGAGCAAGCTAATAAATAAAACATATGGGTTTGATTTGCTATTGGGCTTTGTGCAAAGAATAGGATTTGGCAGAGTGTCTTTTATTTTTTTTCTACAACCAATCTTTTTTTAAAATTTTAAAATAGTTTATAATCTGAGTTTGTTATTATTTTGGCATGACTAGCGAAATAATACAAATGTGCAATATGCAAATATACCAGTTCACATGCTGTGCTTGTAACAACAGCCTCACTCATTGTGACTGAGCGCTGGTGGCCATTCATGAGGCAGGGTGATCCAGTTCTTCATTGCCTCTCCAGCAACTGTACAATTCATTAACTGGTGAAGATATTTTTCCATAATATTTCTGTGCTGATTGTTTCATTTTTATTTAAAATAGTTTATATCCTTTGCTTCATATTACTTCAAAATGACAAAGAAAGTAGCATAAATGAACCAATTGCAAATAAACCATTTCACACACTGCAATTGCAATTTGAACAACACTGTTGTGGACTGAGTGTTAATGGCCAATCATGCTGCAGAATAATTAGGATTGTCCAATCATCTCCAACAGCTGGAAATTAATTATCCCGTAGAAGTATTCCATATTGTGCTAATCTTATCATTTATGCACAATTGCTTTAGTGAATTATTAGAGATGTGTAAAATTATTATTTATGAAGGAGGCACTAGATTGTTGCTATATATCTACTCTGAAGCAGAAACAATTGTAGTCCTCAATTAATATAAACATGAGAAAGTCTTCAGTTGCTGGAAATCCAAAGCAACACACACACAAACTGCTGGAGAAACTAAGCAGGTCAAGCAGTATCTATGGAAATCAATAAACAGTCAATGTTTCGGGCCCAGACCCTACTTCTCTCGGCCTGAAAATTCATTTTCATAGATGTTGCCTGATTGCTGAGTTCCTCCAGCATTTTGTGTGTGATGCTGTCAACTTATATGTTGCCTTTTTAGGACACCATGCCATCCCAAAGTTATTTTATTGAAATACTTCATTTTGGAAATAGGCTGTGGCGAGCCTGGCAACCAACTAATGTTACATTGCTGCAGGGATTATACTTGAAACATACCTTGTTTGAGCTATCCCAATGAAGGACAAAAAGACACTATATAAATATGTGTGTCTCTTCCTTTCAAAGTATAACCAAAGTTATTCCTAAAATGTGAGTTTTACACAGCAACTAGTTTTACCGAGCTGATATGATGAGTTGATTTGAGTGCCTCTGTCGGTCAGAGTTGACCATGGATGTTGCATTCTAGCTGTCTAGATACGCAAGCCTGGGCAGTACAATATGGAGAGCAAGCTGTTGCCCATGTAGTAAGCTCCCCCTCTTCACACATCTGATGAATCCAAAGGAATGGCAGAGACTGATAGAGTTTGGTACCAGAAGTGTTGCAGGAATTGCCAGTCAACATTATACTCAATGTAGGACTGCCTTAGGGACTCCAGCTCTGGACTTTTCCCTTGGGGTTTACGCCCATAGCCTTCCCCGTGAGTGGGTATAGCTGCAAGGCAGCAGAGGTTTAAGATCATAATTTTCCTTCTCCTAGATAAGCTGCCAGCCATGGTTGACGAGCCCCATCTGCCAAAAGCGATTGGTTTTAAGTTACCGTTGGGAGCATTTAATAGGTAGTGGGAGCTTGTTCCCATTACCACCCCTGGCTATAACATCCTGGAGGAAGATAATAGAAACATAGAAACACAGAAAGCCTACAGCACAATACAGGCCCTTTGGCCCACAATGCTGTGCCGAACATGTACTTTGTACTTTAGAAATTACCTCGGGTTACCCATAGCCCACTATTTTTCTAAGCTGCATGTACCTATCCAGGAGCCTCTTAAAAGACTCCTGTTGTATCCGCCTCCACCACCATGGCCGGCAGCCTATTCTCTGCCCTCACCAATTTCTGTGTAAAATACTTGCCCCTGACATCTCCTCTGTACTTACTTCCAAGCACCTTAAAACTGCGTACTCTCGTGTTAGCCATTTCACCCCTGGGAAAAAGCCTCTGAATATCCACATGATCATCTTATACACCTCTATCAGGTCACCTGTCAGCCTACGTCGCTCCAAGGAGAAAAGGCCAAGTTCACTCAACTTATTCTCATAAGGCATCCTCGCCATTCCAGGCAACATCCTTGTAAATCTCCTTTGCACCCTTTCTATAGTTTCCACATTCTTCCTGTAGTGAGGTGACCAGAATTGAGACAGTACTCCAAGGGACCTATATAGCTGTAACAGTGTCTCTCAGCTTTTGAACTCAATCTCATGGTTGATGAAAGCCAATACACCGTATGCCTTCTTAACCATACAGTCAACCTGCACAGCATCTTTGAGTGTCCTATGGACTCCAACCCCAAGATCCCTCTGATCTTCCACACTGTCAAGAGTCTTAGCATTAATACTATATTCTGCCATCATAATTGACCTGCCAAAATTAACCACCTCACACTTATCTGGGTTGAACTCCATCTGCCAATTCTCAGTCCAATTTTGCATCCTATCAATGTCCCGTTGTAACTTCTGACAGCCCTCCACACTATCCACAACACCCCCAACCTTTGTGCCATCA
The DNA here is from genome assembly GCF_030028105.1 of Mobula birostris. Lineage (NCBI taxonomy): Eukaryota > Metazoa > Chordata > Chondrichthyes > Myliobatiformes > Myliobatidae > Mobula > Mobula birostris. The sequence continues at coordinate 117,750,211 of NC_092374.1, read as the reverse complement.
GGAAATTTACTAACCCATCCCTCCACTTCCTCATTCAGGTCATTTATAAAAATCATGAAGTGGTCCCAGAACAGATCCCTGAGGCAGACCACTGGTCATCGACCTTCATGCAGAATATGACCTTTCTATAACCACTCATAATCAGATAATAATCACAAAATTCATTTCTGTGCAATAGCATTATTTTTTGTGCATTATGATCATTCACTACACTCTTTCTTTGAATTTTGTCTAATTGATTCCAGACTTTTTTATGATTATTACAAGCTCATAGACAAGGACCAAACATGTGCAGCATGCAGTGACTAATGCTTATAATTTGAAAGAAAGAAACACTCTTATATGGTGCCGTCTTCATCCTTTATTTGTTTTAGCTCAAAGACTTTTACAACCGACAAGGTACAATATGTCTGAAGTATACATGTATTCTTTGCTGCAGTGTAACATTAGTTGGTTGCCAGTTTAGCTACAGCAGTTGTCAAAACAAAGTACAGTGGATTCTGGTTGATTGGGCCATTGATTAATCAGAGCAGCCACAATCTTGGGAGTACTGTTTAAAATCCAAGAGATATTCAGTCTGGTTATAATTTCGTTTTTGTTTCTTGTGTTCATGATTGATCAATACAGGAACAATACAGTATTGTTTCCCAGCTGAATAGTAAAAGGAGTCCTATATCGCACTTCTTTTAATATTCAGCTGGGAAACAATACTGTTGGAGTGGACATAAAGCTACAACCTGGCATGTCATTAGCATAGATGACTAAAGGTGTTGCCCATCCAGTTAGGGTTAAAGACTGTTCTCAAAAACAGCTAGCACATTGCAGTTGAGGAATGTGATATGTGAAACCTCTCAGATAAGAGTGGTGCATGAATTACTGGAGGGGCTGTGGACTAAACCTGCAAAAGCATTCTTGTCTAATCAGTAAGATGTGGGCAATGCTAATAAAAGAAGATTTGCTTGCCCATCATAAATTAGGACTGGTTTATCATATTCCACCTGGAAAATCTATGAATGTTGGTTATTTCAATTTCAGGTAACCCACACCTGCTATATTCTCTTTTTCTCCTTCCAATCCAGGTCTGCTCTTCCCTTTTATGTTCCTTTGCCCATATCCCACCCCCCCCCCAGCCCCTTGACCAAATTTCATCCCTTCCACTTTCTTGTGCTACCCACTTACTTCCCACACATTTCACCCAATGGATTCCTTCACCATTTGGCTCATTCTGCCTTTCCTCTCTCCTTACTCATTAGGTTCCAGCACTACTGTTGCTGCATAGCATCCTTCTAGCTGTTTCCTAACTCCCCACACCTGGCTCCATTTTTTTTGTCATCTTTCAGTCCTCCTCAGCCCAGCTATCTTCCATCGGCCCTTGACTCACCCTTCCAAGTCACCTCTTTCTGCTAACTACCTTCACTCTCTGCTCTCAGTCCTGATGCTGGATCTCAACGCAGAGCATTTGCATTTCCTTCCTCCCCCGCCCCCCCGCCACCCACCCCACAGATGATACGGGGCCAGCTGAGTTCCTCCAGCAGCTTATTTTTGCTATAGAAATAGGCTTGTCGCACAAAATGATCACTTCTAATTCCAGAGCTGCTCCGCCACTGCTTAACAGCATTATCTTAAATTAGTTGTATTGGTTTTTGAAAGAAAAAGGCAGCAGTGGTTACACTCAGCGACTTCTGGCTGGTGGCCAATGAAACAAGGAAAACAACTAAACACTTTGTTAATCACTCTTTTTCTGGCAAGCGATCATGGTAAGCAATTGTCTATAATTTTCCTTGAACTTGGAGGCAACTCGATGTGGCAGAACCAAGGTGAGGCGTGGCAGCGGGCCCATCACTGAGATCAAGGAAGACCTGAGATTCGATTGATTTAAGTGTCGGGCCAAATGGGAAGCTTGGGTACATGTGTGACCGATGCAGTGGGGTCCAGGCCCCAGAGCGTATTGAGGTGACTGAACCCGATGATTAGACAACAATTTCAGTGCTGGGCCAGATTGAATAAGTCATGGTGTCAGCCTGAGGTGAGCGATGGATGGTTCAGCTTGTTGCTCCGCTCTGCGCTGAACCAAGGGTCCGTGGACAGACCTTCCTTATGGAGTTAAGTTCAGAGCACTATTTGCTTGTATTTATGGTTTGCGTGATTTGTTTTTTTTTTCTCTGCACATTGGTTGTTTGATGTTCTTTTTTTTAATGGATTCTTTTGTGTTTTTTTGTTTCATGGCTGCCCGTCAGGAGGTGAATCTCAAGGTTGCATAATGTACACATACTTTGATAATAAATATACTTTGGACTCTTAAATGAAATATATTAAAATTATAAGTAGATCTATTGGTAAATAATAAACTAAAATCACAGTCAAGTTATTAACACATACTGTACACATACAGTTTCAGTGTTTTTGCACCCAAAAGAACTGAATGGTATTACAGGGCTACTAACTATTTTAAACAAAAATAATTAATTAATTTATTCATCCTAGGGCGTTGGGCAATTTGGAAGTAGAGACTCCTTAAAAGCAAACCTCTTAAAATTAGCCAAAAGATTGCTGAAACTAAAGTTGCACTAAGTGCAATTTTTGCTTAATTCTCTAGCTTTGTTTTGTTTAAATGCACTAATTACAGCACGGCATAACATCTATAATCTAGCAATACAACAGTATGGATAGTAAAGGTTTCGCGAGATATGGGACAAATGTAGGAAAACTGGCCTCACTTAGATGAGCAATTTGGTTGACTGGACAAGTTGTGATGAAGGAGCTGTTTCTGTGCTGTATTACTCTTTGAAGCAGTACAAAATAGGAGCGGGAAGAAGCCATTTGACTTATTAAGCTGCTCCACCATTTAGTAAAATGATGGCTCCGGTAAGCTTCGAATCAGTTGTTTTTTTCCGCACTCTTCTGCATTGTCCTGGTTTCCCCAATAGGCCAAATATTTTCTTCCTTCCCCTTGCATATATTCAACCCCTTAACATTTGCTCATTACTTCAATGGATATTTCTAAACATTAACAACCTTATCAAAGAAGAATTCCTCCTCATCTCTGTCATAAACGGGCAAACTCTCATTCAGAAACTACACTCAGTGATCATTTTTAGGTACACCTGTACACCAGCTTGTTAATGCAATATCTAGTTGCAGCAATTCAGTGCATAAAGGCATACAGATATGGTCAAGAGATTCAGTTGTTATTCAGACCAAACATCAGAATGGGGAAGAAATGTGATCCGAATGTCTTTGACCATGGAATGAGTACTATATAAGGTATTTGAGTATCTCAGAAACTGCTGATCCCCAAGCAAAAATGCTGTGTTAATGGGAAAGGTCAAAGGAGAATGGGCAGACTGGTTCAAGTTATGTTCTGGTTAGCACCTACAGCAAAGCTATCAAAAAGATTGAAAAGATTTACAAAGATGTTTTTAGGACTTGAGATCTTAAGGTTGAATAGGTTGGAACTTTATTCTCTGGAGTGCAAGAAAGTGAGGGGACATTTGATAGAGGTATACAATATTATGAGGAGTATAGAAGGAGAAGGAAGTCCTTAACTCCGAGTGGAGTCATCGTGACGCCATCATGACGGCGTTCTTTTAGCAGGCTTTCTTATTTTTACGAGGCCGAGTTCCTAGCTCAACGCTCAACTCAGCACGGATGGAAAGTGTGCAAGCAATCCAACTGGACTTGAACTCAGGAGCCTTTGCTCTGAAGTCCGGCTCTGATGCCACTATGCCACCAGCTGGCACATTATGAGGAGTATAGGGAGGGTAGGTGCAACAGGCTGTTTCCACTGAGGATGGATGAGAGGTCATAGGTTAAGGGTGAAAGGTAAAATATTTCAGCAGAATCTAAGGGGGATCTTCTTCTTTCAGAGGGCAGTGTGTATGTGTGGAAGGAGCTGCCAGCAGAAATGGATGTGTGTTTGATTGCAACACTTAAGAGAAGTTTGGATACATACATGGATGAGAGGGGTATAGAGGGCTATAGTCCAGGTGCAGGTCAATGAGGCTAGGCTGAATAACAGCTTGGCACAGGCTAGATGGGCTGAAAGGCCTGTTTCTGTGCTGCGGTGTTCTACGCTCTAAGATAAGTGATTTTTTTTCTGATTTCATTCCTTTTCTGGCAGACAGAAAATTTAAATTTGTTTTGAAAGGCATCCAAGTAGTACAACTTGGATGCCTTTGATCATAGTGACATATTTCTACATGTCAGACAGTTAATTGGGGGAGAAAACAAGAGACAGCAATGCGAAGACACCTGGTAAACACAAATAAAATTGCCAAACATGCCATAATCATGGCTCTAGGACTTTGGAGTTAAATTGTTTAGACTGTCACATCTGCACTGTTTATTTATAATTTGCTCGGTTATTTTTCTTCTGTCAACTCCAGGCTTTTCTTGTCACTTCTGTTCCTCAGATAACTACTTGTAATATACTCCCATCCAACAGTTACGATAAATAACTCACAGAATTTAAGAGCTTAACTGTTTTCTAATAAAGTATTTCAAGAGACGTCTGCTTTGTACATGTGAATTTGTAATAATCATGTGGTTTACAACTGTGATGTGTGAGAGAAAACCAAAATAACAGTTATCCTAGTGCTCCCATTGTTTTGTCTAAGCAACAGCAGCTACTTTGCTTTTGCACAGAATGTACTTTAATGTGAGACACAATTTTGCCTTCCCAGTTCTCACCGACTCTATTCCAGGAATTTAGTGCTATGGAATGATGGGAATGATCTGAGTCCTGGCAGTGCCAATAGGCCAGATAGTTTATTTTTATGTAACAACAAAATATGAGAAATAATGTGAAAATGTGTATTAGTACAGTGTAAAGAGATTTGAAAGACTTGCAGTAACTTTCGTTATGTAGTTCAGAGTCAAAAAATAATACTGACACAAATAGTAAATTTTACTATCTATCTATGAATTAAATTTATTGCATAATTAAACTGTCTTCTAACAATGTTTTTACTTAAAAATGATTTGTTAAAACTCTTACTGTTTACTTGCAGGTCTTTCAATTGATTATATCACAAACAAGCTATATTGGATCAGTTCTGGCACCGGAACTATAAACAGATGCAACCTGGACGGTTCTAGTTTAGAAGTAATCAGCTTAATGGCACAGTACTTAACCAAAGCAACAGCCCTAGCAGTTATGGGTAAGTATTCAAGCACTGAGATATAAGACTAATATGTTTTGCACTTTGTGCATCACTTAGAGGAGGAAATTCTTCCTTCTGACACTTCCAGAGAAAGGAAACACAAAAAAAAACTTATTCATGACATTAGTGAAGAAACTATGCTGTAACTTCATCCGGCATTGTTTGCATTAATGTACAACTTAATAATGTAAGCACTTTGAACTCTAATTCCATAAGACATAGCAGCAGAACCTGGCCATTCAGCCCATCGAGTCTGCTCCACCATCCCATCATGGCTGATCCTGAATCCCACTCAACCCCATACACCTGCCCTTTCACCATTTCCCTTGATGCCCCGCCCAATCGGGATCTCTCAACTTCCACTTTAAATAAATTCACAGACTAGTCCTCAACTGCAACTTACTCCAAAAATTGGTTTAATTGATTTTATTTGTACAAAATTTCAGAACTGGAGTTGAGCATGCCTGCATTTAATATGCTGTGTATTTACAACAGAAACATTCTTCCTTCTGGTCTTCTGTTTGCTTTATCAGCACGGGTTAAACTCCTCTCGTAGGACAGAGTGTAAATAAAACTATATCTTGCTGTTGTATAAAAAGTGATTGGCTTTTTGTTTGTACTTCTGAATCAGCTCTTTTCACTTCCAAATCTAGTTAAAAACACACTAACATGCCATCTTGTCCAACCAGTTTGAGGTGAAGTTTGTGCTTCATCCAGGCAATTAGCCTTAATCACATTTATATGGCCTTTTCCATCTCTGTGTCCAACACAATTTTGAATACTGTTAGTTCACCGCACAGCACCAATACTAGGATTCAATTTAACATCCCAATATATAAATGTTGTGAGATTTATCCTGCTCACTATTCAAAGTACCAGAATTTAGTGTTGTTTTTTTGGGGGGGGTGGGGGGTGGGGGCGGGGGGGGCATCAGTTATTTATTTATTTTAAAATACACTACAGAATAGGCCCTAACAACCCTTCAATCCGAGCTGCTAGCAGCCCCTGATTTTAATCCTAGCCTACTCATGGGACTATTTACAATGACTAATTAACCTACTAACTCATATGTCTTTGGACAGTGGGTGAAACGCTCAAATTCCACGGGGAGAACATAAAAACTCACAGAAGACACTGGGATTGAACTCTGAACTCTGACACCCAAGCTGCAACAGGGTCACACTAACCACAACAATGTTTACTTTTGCTAAAAACTGACAACATCTGATCAGTACCTTTGGGAATAATATGTTACTTTCTCTACTGCTTACTAATTTAAAAATAATCCTGAAGCTTTTCTAAAGTTATTGAATAACATTTGTTATTATCATTACTTGTCATTGTGGACAGATAAGCTATGATTTTGTTGAAATTACTCTTAAAGGGGATTTGTCTTCTGCTGGCTAGGTCAACATATCTTGTCCATTTCTTATTAACCTTGAATTAAGTGCTCTGTTAAGAGCATCGACATGGTTCTGAAGTTTCATGTGGCTTAAGAATCTGAATCAGGTTTATTATTACTGTCTTATATGATGTGAAATTTGATGTTTTGCAGCAGCAGTACAATATATAAACATAAAATTACTCTCAGTTACAAAATTAACAAATAGCCCTTGTTATGTTTTGTAACTTTAAAACATTAAACTAATGAAAAGGAAAATATGGGAGTCCGAAATGCAAGTTTAACTTCATCTTTACTTTAAGCCAGGCATACATCTATGACGTGGTAGCATGATTACGTATACAATTAATGAATTTTTATATATAACCTGTAATGAATTATTTAAGAACAAGAATGTTAAATCAACCAATGTACAGTGCCTATAAAAAGTATTCAGATCAACCAGAAAGAGAAACAGTAAAGTATACAGCCAGAGCCTTTTTCTCTCCCAGGGCAGCAATGTCTAATGTGAGAGGACATCTTTTTAAGGTGAGTGGAGTAAAGTTTAGAAGAGATATCTGAGTAGTGTCTGGAATTACTGCTGGGGATGGTGGATGAGCTGATACATTAGAGACTCTTAGATAGGCAAGTGGATGAAAGAAAAATGGAAGATCATGTGCTGTGTAGAAAGTAGTAAGTTAAAAGGTCTGCACAATATCATGCACTAAAGGACCTATACAGTGCTTTACTGTTCTATGTTCTATGAAATGAAGGATGCTATCTTCATGTGGCACCATTTATTGATGATGCCCTCAGTGCTTGGAGGGTTGTGCCCTGACGGAGCTGGATGAGTTACAAGCATTTGCATTCCTCTGCATTGGAAGATGCACATAAGGCTCTGATAAAACCATTTAGAATGCGCTCCATACTACATCTATAGAAGTTTGCACGAGTCTTTTGTGAAATGCCAAATTTCCTCAAATTCCTAACAAAGTAGAGACACTAGTGGAACTTATTCATGTTTACAGCCATGTGCTGGATCCAGGACAGATTCTCAGAGATGCTACCATCCAGGAACTTAAAGCTGTTCTGAAGGACCTCAGTAAGGGGAAGTCGAGAGAACACATTCCAATCCTCATCAAGAGATCAGAAGTGGAAAGAGTGAGCAGTTTGAAGTTTCTGTGTGTCAGCATCTCTGAGGATCTGTCCTGGAGCCAACATATTGAAGCAATTACAAAGAAGGCATCACAGCTGCCAAATTTCTTGAGGAGACTTGGTATGTCACCAGAGATGCTCGCAGATTTCTGCAGAAGTACCATAGAGAGCATTCTAACAGACTGCATCACCGTCTGGCATGGAGAGGCTGTCCACTGCATAGGATCGGAGAAAGCCGCAGAAGGTTGTAAACTTTGCCAGCTCCATCATGGTCACTGTGTGTTGCACCTTCAAAAGACAATGCATCAAAAGCTTAGCATCCATGATTAAGGACCCCCATCACCCAGGACGTGCCCTGTTCTCATTGCTTCTATCAAGGAGCAGGTACAAGAGCCTGAAGACACACATTTCTGAATAGATAATAAACCTATGAACACTACTTCTGTATATTTTTCTCCCTTTTTGCATTAACTATTTAATTTCATTTTCTTTCTTTATATACTTACTGTAATTTATAGTTTTTGCAATATATATTGAACTGTACTGCTGGTACAGAACAACAAATTTCACGACATATGTCAGTGATATTAAACCTGATTCTGATTCTTCCTGCTGCTGACCCCTCAATAAAGACTGGTCAGTGTTCTCCTGACTTCTCCTTCCTGAAGGCCACAATAAATTCCTTGGTCTTGTTGATGTTGAGCGTGAGGTTGATTTAGTTCTGTTTAGATTTGTATGGCTCGGGTGTTTTCTTTTACACACAGCTGAAGATTAATGATGCAATATTACGATTTTTCAAAGGACAATTTGTTCTGAAACAATTTCCTACTTGGCATAATTTTCTTTTGATTACTTAGATGAATAAGTATAAAACTTAAATTGGCCTCTTCTAGCTATTAACATGTTCCTTTCACATAGCTGAGCAGAAGAAAGTAAGCCCATGATTTGCTGGAAGGACGTTGACATCAGGATTCTTTCACACATCACAAAATTTTTATGTGCTTGCCAATTGATTATCATCTAAATACGATTGAACACTCTGCACACAGTTTTACTTATTGACGTTCATTTACTGTTCTCCATGAATGATGTCAGAGATGTAGCATCATCTAGTGCCATCTCATGGTCATGAAACAAAATTTTAGGCATATTTTGAGTTCAGAGCAAGTTGGAAGATGACTACATAGGCATTTCAGAGGAGCTCCAAAACATCTTATAATGTGATTATTGAAAGATCATATCATGTAACAGATAACAGCTGAACACATCATATACTGTATGATGAGATTATGCACAGAGACCACTGTGTATATTTGGGTGATATCCCTAGCAAACATTGCAGGTTTGATGTCATATTCAATTTCTAACTACAAATAAAAAGTTTTCAAGCGGTAATAACATCAAATGCAGAAGCAGATCTTTGTCAGAAGATGAAAGTGTCACTCTGGATTATTAAAAATAATTAAATCTTCTGGTTTAGGATTGTGTTACTGAAGATGGGCATGAACTTACTGGTGGCTCATAAAGCAAGAAATACAACTAATACTTTATTAATAGTGCTTTTTTCTGTGGAAAATTGGAATAAACTATCACCTCAAACAATGAAGGTGCAAGCGAAGGCAAGGCTGACTTGACGGTTGAGAAGTGCAGGTGAGATGCTAAGTTGGAGTGAGGTCGAGGCACGTTGAAGGAGAAGTGGCCAGAGTGAGTTCGGAGATGGGGTCAGCGAAGTGGAGAAAAGTTGGAGCGGAAGAGTTTCAGAGCCCATCCACCTAAACCGAGAGCGAGGACTGATCGATCTAAGTGTGGGCCGATTTGGAAAGGTCGGCTATGGGCTGGAAAGTGACACAAGGCCCAGGTCCAGGCTCAGAGCGTATCAATGTGATGGGGCTCAGGTCCTAGTGTGAGGGGCCACCCAATATTTGGATCATTTAAGCACTGGGTCAGATGGATTGAAATGGCAGGGTGTTGGGACCTGAGGCAAGGGTTTGACTGGTTCTGCTCGATGCTCTGCGACGTTTACTCTGCTGTCTGTAGCATTGTGGCTGAGGCTGCGAGTTGGCTTCGGTTGCTCTGGGCTTCATGTCTGCAACTCCACAATGATTTGCTCCGCTATGTAACGAACTAAGGATGAAGCTGTGGGTCTGCCCAGCTGCTCTGGGCTTCATGCCTATGGACTCGCTTTCATTCTAAATGCAGTTGCTTCCTTTTATTGCTTGCTTGATTTATATTTTCCTTCTCTCTCTCTGCGCATAGGGTGTTTGACAGTCTTCTTTCAATGGGTTCTTTCGGTCTTCTTGTTTTGTAGCTGTCTGTAAGGAGATATATCTCAAAGTTGTATAACTTATATGTATTTTGATAATAAATGTACTTTGAACTTTTGAACTTTGATCACAACATAGGAGCATAGAACTGAAAAATCCACTGGAACTAGACACCCATCTTTCTTCCAGGGTCTTCGGTAGGCTCATCCAAATATTTTTGGTTCTTGCCATGCAAGGACAAATTTGCTGAAAGTTGCTCCAGTAGTTCAAGGGCTTTTTCTGTTTTATAATTGCACACCATCAGGGATCTAAAGTTGTGCCTCACTTGTAACTTCTGATCTGGCAAACTCAAACAACATGTTGCTCTGTTCTGGATGACTGCTGATGGATCTGCAAATTAGCACTTTCACCCACTTGGTAACACGCACCTTATTTCAAATTTAATTATCACATCTACACCTCTTGTACAACTGCAACCTCACAACTTAAAATAAGCATATCATTGATTTAAAGTCACTTTTAGCAATTCTATTCAATTAACAATCTGCATATAGCTGACAAGTTCATGGTGACTGGGAGAACTGGCAAATAAAGTTTTTTTAAAATATAGACATCTGAAATTCAGTCAGTATAGTGTGAGCTAAACTAGCAAATATCAAAGAAGGAAACAGAATAATTGCATATCATTATGTTGTAGCAGTTTCATTTCCATCATGCCAGTAATATCAATAAAGATTTCATTGCATTTGACATTGAACATCATAACAAAATGCAGTTCATTTTTACCATATAAATCTATGTCAATATTATTTTCATGCACTTTTGGGAGCTCCTGTCATTTTACACATATTTGGAATAATCATTTGTGTGTTTCTCCTTTATCTAGACCCCTTATTATTCTTTGGCAGAAATTAACCCTTGTGTTTCATATAACTTTCTTTAAAGTAATATAGTCATCTAGTTAGCTCTTTCAACATAGAGAAAAAAAAATCATGCCCTACAGGGTTTTTACCATGCCAACAATATTAACATTTCCAAAAACAAATTGTGTTTAATCAGCGAAAGCTATTAAACCTTTTAAATGTAGAAGAATAATTTCAACATTAGAAGTAAATTAAAAATAGCTATCATCTGTAACTGAAAATAGTATCAAGCAACACACATCAAAGTTGCTGGTGAACACAGCAGGCCAGGCAGCATCTCTAGGAAGAGGTGCAGTCGACGTTTCATGCTGAGACCCTTCGTCAGGACTGAAAATAGTATGCTCTCTGACAAAATAAGACAGTATAAAGATATTAGTGAATTGTGATATCTTTTCCAATTCTTAATTGTACTGTGTTTGTCAGAATGGAAAAGGTGAAGAATAAAAAATAAAATCTCAACATGCAGTATAGAATTGTTTAACAGTGAGAAGTATAGACCAGAGTGTACGGGGGTGGGGGGGGGGTTGGTTTTCTGTGATATACTGTACTGTGTCTGCAATTCCCTACAGTTACTTGTGGTCCTGTTTAGAGCAGTTGCCATACTTGTGCAGACTTGCAGATGAAGTCAGAGCAGAATCTGGACACAGAGTAACGAATATATTGGGCGTAGAGTATAGGGGCAGAGAGCACAACCTTGTGGAGCATCACTGTTTAGACTAATCATAGTTGAGGTTTTGCTCCCACTACACTTACTGATTTTGGTCTGTTGGTCAGGAAGTCAAGTATCCAGTTGCAGAGAGAGGTGTTGACCTGAGCTTGGTGATGGGTTGGCTTGGAATTACAGTATTGATATCAGAGTAGTAGTCAGTAAATAATAGTTTGATGTCGGTGACTTTACTATCCAGATGCTCCAGAGTAGAATATAAGGCCAGGGAGATGGCATCCACCATAGACTTATTTCAGCAATAAGTGAATTGTAATGGGTTAAAGGTGCCTAGAAAGCTGGAGTTAATGCACATTATGATCACCCTATCAAAGCCCTTTGTGATGGTGGATCTCATTGCCACTGGACAGCCTGTATTAATAGCTGTCAGATTTAGAATTAAGGGCAGGTAAAAATTTAATATAATTTCTAATATAATTTCCATTCCTACCTAAATCTCTTAAGTGGTTAGAAATATCTTTTAAGAATGCATTATTAATCTACTTTTAATTGCATAAAAGGAATATTAAATCTAATTGATATCTTTACAGATGAACTGCCTAATAACACTTAAACATTGTATCTGTTAAAAAAATTGTCTGAAGCCATGATTATGGAATAATGGGGTGGACATAAAATTAAATCATTTAATGTTATAGTGGTATTTAATAGTACATTAAAAATAAAGGAAGAAAACATACTAAATTTCTTAAAAACTGAATTATGTGTCAAGTAGGCTTTAAGTAATCTGTAAATAAGACTATGGATTGCCATGACTGATTGATGGTTTGCAGTTTTGTACAATTTAGTTTTGTGATTCAAAAACAAACTAAGCTATAGATTTATTTAGTCCTTATGCTGAAACACACACAAAATGCTTGAGGAACTCAGCAAATAAGGCAGCTTCTATGACGTGGAATAAACAGTGGACATTTTAGGCTAGGACCCTCTGGACTGGAAAGGAAGGGGGCTAAAGCTAAAATAAGCATGTAGAGGGAGGGGGAGGAACTTCAAACTGGCATATGATAAGTGGAACCAAGTAAGGAGAAGATGGATGTAGTGGAGGTGGGGGTATGAAGCTGAGAGATGGTAGGTGAAAGAGTTAAAGGGCTAAGAGGAAGGAAGGAAGAAAGAAAGGAAGGAAGAGGGCCAGCAGAGGGAGAAAATGGACAGCTAAGGAGAAGAGAAGGGCTGAGAGGGGAAACCAGAATAGGAAATGGAAAAGGGGTGAAGATAGAAGTGGGTAGATATACCAGAAGTTAGAGAAATCAATGTTCATGCCATCGGGTTGGAGGCTACCCAGATGGAATATAGTCTTTCGTCTATTTTTATTTAAAGAAATAGTTGGTGTAATTGAATCTAAATGAGTCCTGTCACTTAAGTTCTGGCAAATCCATTTTTATGTGTTGCATTGATAATACTGACCTTTGTGCCACATATTTCCATACAGCATATTCCAAAAGGAGGAAGTCAGTGCATGTATGCTATGATATTAAGCCACTAATCACAGTCCCAGTCTTCATCTTTATGCTCTACTGAGTCTGCCATTCTCAGTAACAATCTCAGCCTCAGCTCAGATAACAACATTGCTTCTCCCGGTTTGTTTGTTAGCAAACCTCTGAAGTACTTTGGAATGTTTTACTAGGATAGCAATACTAGCTAAATGCTAATTACTGCTGTTACATAAAAGTAGCATTGTCCTGTGTCAGAAGGTTGTTAAAAGAATTGAAAATAAAAGCCTCAACTGTCCCTGCAGCATCCAGATAATAGGACTGCACAATTGGGTGTAACACATTTTGAATGGGATTTTGAACCAAGTCTTCCCCCTTGGGCTACGTCCACATTAGACCGGATAAATCCGCAACCGAAGCTTTTTCTCTTCCTTTTGACCTTCTGTCCACACTGAAACAGCGTTTTCCTCCCCCAAAAATAGAGCTTTTCTACCAGAGTGTTGAAATCTGAAAATGCCGGTTGGGCATTGTAGTGTGTACGGGGTAACCGGAGGTTTTAAAAAACCTGCCATCCCTTTCATCGGTGAAGAGACTATGGCTGTAGGAAATGTTTCCAGAGTGACCCCTCTGTAGAAGTAGGGAAAATGTTGGTGGGGCCATCCGGGGGTCTGTGTTCGTATGTGTAGCTATTGTAGTGACTGTGAGGCTGGTATTGTGTCAGTTCTTCAATGTTCGTCGTCAGCCAGGTCATACTGTCTGTGAACTCCCTGTCGGTTGCCTCCATACGCTCCAGTATTTGTTTTTTCAGTTTTAAGTCTTCCTGCGCGAGACCCAACAGCTGTCCATCATTTGGCAATTTCCTGTTAAGTTTTCTAGTCTGTAACTGGGCAAACGCGCACCCTGTATACCGTTTCCTCTTTGCTTGTTTTCTGTAGATGTGTCCTGCACATGCCCAGTAGAAGGAGATTTGCCCAAATACCCGTCTTAATATGGATGGAGGTATTTTGAGAAACACCTGGTATGGACGCCTATCGTTTTTACGAGAAACCGGTGTTTTCAAAATTATCCGGTCTAGTGTGGACGTAGCCTCAGATGAATGCAAAAGATGCCACTGTAAGAACTCCAAAGATCTGGATATATCCCAGATGTTTCCAATATTTATCTCACACTAGCAACATAAGTCCTTATTATCTAAAGCTGATCATCTTAAGTTAAAACAGAAAGTTCTGCACTCAGTAGCAGATCACTAGAAGTGAATAGTCTCTGACCTGAAATGATAACTGCTTCTCTTTCCACAGATGTTGCTCTCAGCATTTTTTGTTTCATTATCGTTCCATTAGTTGTTGGAGCTTGAGTCTGAATGACTGCCAAATTATAATTGTGACTACACCTGAGATATTCAGCACCATCTTTAAAATGTTTCAGGGTATTCCAAGTTACTGAAAGGTGCCACTTAAATGTAAATCTTTATCTCTGCAGTGTTGGTGGAGGGCACAGAATTACATAGTTTATAGCCCCTTATCTCAGAAAGGATGAGCTGGCTTTGGAGAAGTCCAGAGAAGCTTCACAAGAATGATCCCAGGAGTGAAATGTTCACCATATGAGGAACGTTTGACGGCCCTGGACCAGTATTTGCTGGAGTTTAGAAGAATGATGGAGATTCTCATTGAAACCTATCAAATATTGAAAGCCCTTGATAAAATGGACGCAGAGTATGTTTCCTGTAGTAGAGGAGTCTAGGACATGAGGTCACAGTCTCAGAAATAAAAGAATGTCCTTCTAGTACAGATGAAGTCAAATTTCTTTAGCCAGAGGGTGGTGATTCATTGCCATGGGCAGCTGTAGAGGCCACGTCAGTGAGCATATTTAAAGCAGAGGTTGATATTTCTTGATTAGTTAGGATGTCAAAGGTTATGGGGAGAAGGTAGGAGAATGGGATTGAAAGGGAATATAAATCAGACATGAATGGATTATGGAGTAGACTGAATGGGCCAAATGGCTTAATTGAGCTCCTACGTCTTATGGCCTACTCAACATGGAGAATGTTTGGTGTTGTAACTTAAGAATATTTTCTCCAAGCTTGCTGATTGCACATATCTGTCAATACGGCTCTTGAAGAAAACAACCAAAGAAAAAAATTGTGATACAAATTGCCAAAAATATCATGACCCTAGTAGCTTGGAGGGGGAATAACTATCAACAGTAACATTAATTTACATATCACTTCATTCTGGTGAGTACAGCAGTGCAGGTTGTGGGGCTGCTTCATAAATCCAGTGATCCTGGGTCCATTCCTAGAGTTGGTGTAGAATTTAGTATGTTCTCCTTAAGACTGCTTGGGTTTCCTTTTGTTTCTCTGCCTTACTCCCACATTCCATAACGTGCAAATTCATTGTCCTCTCGGGTGGTAGAGTTTCAAAGGGTGCTCATGGGACTGTGGTGAGAATCAAAAGATTAAAGATCAGTGCAAAAATAATGGGCACAAACTTGCTGGGCCGAAGGACCTGAATGTGCTGTATTTCTTGGTAACCCTATGATGCAAATGATATTTATCATTACTGTAGGATATATGCTCTACGATGAATGACCAATCATAAAAAATCTGTAATAATACTTCCATTGAATTCTGTTTCACTCACTTTCTTTCCACTCCATCTACAACTTTGATAGTTATAGGTGCATTTGGCCCCCTAATACATCTTATTCCACAGAGGAGCCTTGACAGTGTGTCAGCAGACCACAGTGGTTAGACATATCACAGCAAGCCCAAATCTGTTCTCATGTAGCATCCACATTAATAATGACAGCAAACCTGGCTGCTTTATCTTCTAACTTAGAAATACTGACACTGTGCAGTGAATCATGATGTCCACTTCTGATATCAGCTGACCCAGAAACATAAAAAGTAACAGGACTGGAAAATAAAAGCCTTTTGCATTGCCTCTGTGATAACCGTGTCAGTCGGTATTGTATTTGAGTTGCGCATCCTCATTCTGGGTCAAGGTGATTTGTCACGTGGGTTTGGGTGGCAGTTAAAGTGAACAAATGTAGTCACCTGCTCACCTGCATGGCGCCATTGGCAGCATGTGAGTAGAGGGTGTATATTTTTCATTGATCGCTTGCCTTTATTTGAATTTGATCCAATTACGCTCGCCTCACTCATTTTTGTTTTAAATGAATTACGGAAGAGTTGAATGATTTTATTGTTGGTATGTAGTGAAGGATTAAGCGTACCTTTTCGACCAGGAATTCAGTTAGTTGGAAGCATCCAGTGCAATACTCCCTCACTTAGCCTCTCAGCGACTTTTAGTTTGTCTTCAAGTAGTCGCTACAGCCTCTGTTGCACAGCTTGGTTCCATTGTTCTTCATATTTATGCCAAACTTCTATCTTATCATTCAGTTCTTTATTAGAAACCACGGTCGAAACCACAACCTTCACTCTTCGAGGCATTTTGCCACAGGATATGTACAGTCACTTTAAAATATAGTAAACCCATGCATTAGGGTTTAAAATATAGTAAACCCAAAAGATCAAGCGCGAGACTTTACTGCTTAATACTAGAATAAACATAAGTCTATCAAGAAGTGATTTAATTTTAGCAGGCACGATGAATAGTACTGAGCACTGGCCCATTAAGTTTAAATCACAGCCAGCCAGGTGGGGAATTTAACTTAAAATAATTGAAAATAAAAAAAAATCAAAAAAAAACTAAAGTAGTCATGAATCTGCTGGATTTCTGTAAAAACTTAATTTTATAATTTATTTTATTAAAGGTACATTGATCACTTCCAGGAAGGAGATTTACCATCCTTATCTTTTCTGGCAAAAATGTGACACTAGAGGCACCAATATGGTTGAGGTTAAAACATAGGAACATAGAAAACAGGTGCAGGAGTAGGCTATTTGGCCCTTCGAGCCTGCACCGCCATTCAGTATGATCATGGATGATCACCCAACTCAGAACCTTGTACCTGCTTTCTCTCTATACCCCCTGATCCCTTTAGCCACAAGGGCCATATCTAACTCCCTCTTAAATATAGCCAATGAACTGGCCTCAACTGTTTCCTGTGGCAGAGAATTCCACAGATTCACCACTCTCTGTGTGAAGAAGTTTTACCTCATCTCGGTCCTAAAAGGCTTCCCCTTTATCCTCAAACTGTGACCCCTCTTTCTGGACTTCCCCAACATCGGGAACAATCTTCCTGCATCTAGCCTGTCCAATCCCTTTAGAATTTTATACGTTTCAATAAGATCCCCCCTCAGTCTTCTAAATTCCAGCGAGTATAAGCCTAGTCGATCCAGTCTTTCTTCATATGAATGTCCTGCCATCCCAGGAATCAATCTGGTGAACCTTCTTTGTACTCCCTCTATGGCAAGAATGTCTTTCCTCAGATTAGGTGACCAAGATATTAGAGTGGTGCTGTAATGGGCTCTGCAACATGCTCAGGCTGGCTGGCAGGCACATTGGTGACACAATGGTGCTGTAGCTAGTTCAGCTGTCTCATAATTTCAGGGCCCCACTTCCATTCTGATCCGTGCTGTCTGTGAGGAGTATCTGTGTTCTCCCTGGGACTATATATGTTTTCCCAGGATGCTTGGATTCCTTCTACATCTCAAAGGTCATCTTATATGATGTGAAATTTGTTATTTGTAGCAACAGTACAGCACAAAGATGAAAAAATCTATAAATTACAAAAACAAATTGTGCAAATCGGAAGGACAAGGTATCTTTTTTTGGGTTTGTGGACTGTTCAGAAATGTGATGGAGGGGTAGAAACTGTTCCTGTACCATTGATTTTCAAGCTCCAGTATCTCACCCCTGACAGTAGTAACGAGAAGAGGGCATGTCCCTGACAGTGAGGGTCTTTAATGATGGACGTCTGCTTGAAGTTGTGCAAGTTGTTAAGTTTGTTGGCTGCTGTAAATTACCCCTTCCTCAGGTGGTTGGTCAGGAATTAGTGTCAGCATCAGAATCACTTTATTGCCTGTATGTGAAATGTACCAGAATTGATCGTGGTTAGGTGCCAAGCATAAAACACAGTACAATACTATAACAGACAACATAATAGCAACCAATAATTTACAAGATAATAATGCAAACAGCCATGAGCGATCAACAATGAGCACAAACATCAAAAATCAAACAAATAAATGTGAACATATAAACAGACTAAATAATTGTCAACAGGACAAGAAGAGCAGGAAATACCATTTAATAGATCAAAGTTGCTGGTGAACGCAGCAGGCCAGGCAGCATCTCTAGGAAGAGGTGCAGTCGACGTTTCAGGCCGAGACCCTTTGTCAGGAGTCCTGACGAAGAGTCTCGGCCTGAAACGTCGACTGCACCTCTTCCTAGAGATGCTGCCTGGCCTGCTGCATTCACCAGCAACTTTGATGTGTGTTGCTTGAATTTTCAGCATCTGCAGAATTCCTGTTGTTTACCATTTAATAGGTGTTGTGCAAGGACATTTGGGGTGTTACACTTGATTGAGTTTTGTTGAGAAGATGGATAGCCACACGAGACAAGCTTTGGAGATGACCTGAAGTCTTGGTGGTGTAGTGTCTCCCTGATGGGAATTTGCAGAATAGGTGTTTGCTAGGATGGGTGGGGTCAGCAATATTTTTTTCAGCTCTTTACTTTGCTCTGGTGATGAACAGGTCTGTTACTGTCAGTAGCTGACAGCCAATGATCTTGTCTGCTGAGTGGAGAACCTGCTGCAACCTGGACTGGGAGAAGAAGGAGGCAACAGGAAAACAAACAGTGATAGAGTTCGTCACAACACTCTCAATGATGGCTAAGTAAAATTCATCAGGATATGCCCTTATGAACACATTTGTGTGAATAGGTTACAGGAAAATGTGGAGGCATGTGATTAACAGAAATTTTTCCCGATAATAGCATGGAATGATGGATCAAATCGTCTCCCATAAGGAAATATGAAGTATATTGGATTGTTTTACCGCATCAAAAGAAGTCAAAGTATTACTATGAGTAAAACAAGGTTTTGTGATAAACTGCATATTATTCTATTTAAAAATAATAATCATCTCGTATTATTACATGACACACATACTGAAATTCAAAGTACATTTATTATTAATGTACGTTAACAATATTCAACCTTGAGATTGTCTACTGACAGCCAGAAAACAAAGAAACCCACAAGAGCCTATTATTTAAAAAAGACCGTCAAACACCCAATATGCAGAGGATAAAATAATCATGCAAAAAATAAACGGAAGCAAATAGCATTCTGAACTGAAGTCCACAAAGAGAGTCCATCCCCAGATCTTTAATTCAGTGCAGAGTCGAGTAAATGCTGTGGATCAATGAGCTGAACTGGACCATCCCCGGCCTTGGGCTCTGACACCCTGACCTTTTCAATCTCGCCCGGTGCTTAAGCCATCATCCAAACATTGGGTTCAGTTGCTTTAATACATTCTTACTTTGGTTCTGCAACATCAATTGCCTCCCGATCTAAAGGGAAGTTGCAGGCCATTGTTTGCGAAGATCATTTACCAGAAAAAGAGTGATTAGCAAAGTACTTAGTTGTTTCCTTTGTTTCATTGGTCATCAGCCATTGCCATCTTAAACCAATAGGCAGAAGTCGTGAGTGTCATGGAATAAAGATAAAAGCAACTTGAAACACATTCAAGAGCAAGATACCATTTGTAGCAATTCATTTGATTAGGACCACATCCCACACAGTAATCATTTATTCTTTTCACTGGGGAGTGCACCTGTAATGATGTGCATAGGTGACATGGACAGCACCCCTCCAAACCAATGACTTCCATCAACTAGAGGGGCAAGTACAGTAGAAGTATTTAGACACCATCCCAGCAGTTTCCCCTCCAAGTCACTCATCAAGATGTCCTAGAAATAAATCACTTTTCCTCCGTCATTGCTAGATCTTAATCTTGGAACTCTCTATGCAACAGCATTGTTGAAAAACCTTCACCCAACAAGGTACAGTGTTACAGTGATCTGGCTCACCACCACTTTCTTAAGACCATTTAAGGATGGGTAATCACGAGGAAATCTGCAGATGCTGGAGTTTCAAGCATCACACATAAAAGTTCCTGACGAAGGGTCTCAGCCCGAAATGTCCACTGTACCTCTTCCTAGAGATGCTATCTGGCCTGCTGCGTTCACTAGCAACTTCTATATGTATTGCTTAAAGATGAGCAATACATGCTTCTCTAGACTAGAATACCAGTATTCCCCTAAAACTATTTTAGAAGTAATTTATGACTGGACCTAGAAACTAAATGTTCTTTTATTTTTTTTCATTGCAACACTTGTGTTTATGCTGATTCAAGTACTGCACAATGTTTTTATATACATATTGCGACGGGCAAGACTAATGTAATCCCTTCAAAAAAAAGTAGCAAGCAGAGGCAAAAGAGGAACTACTTTATTTTTCCTGAGGTATCTGCCATAATGAAACTAGCTTTGCAATCAAAAGAGAAACTAAGTTGGTATGGGCCATTAATTTTGGAAAAATAATTGCAAATGAGAGAAAAAATCCAATTGTTCCACTATGCTGCAGATTTGTTAATTTATGCTTTCTAAACCTGATTTGACAGTGATGCTGAGCAACCTCACGCATAATTGGATCTTTTAACCAGGTCAGCAGTGCTGCTTAATCATGCAGTCTTGGCATCAAATGTTTTTACCTGAGGAAAAAAAAATCTAACTATAAAGTAATTAGGGCATAATTGCAGCTACAATTAAATGCAGTTTTATAATAAAAATTTTGGTAGTTTTTTTTGCTGACAGTGAGAATAATTGACACTTGCTTTGGAAACTCATTTTTGCTCATTTCTTTCTCAATCCCTGCTAAAACATTGTTTACATTGTTTACATTTACATTTACATCATTTATTATTGTATTGTAATTTGTCCTTTACTGTGCCTATTGTCTTGTTTATTAATTATTGTACTGTCTTGCACTGTTTTGTGCACTTTATGAAGTCCCCTGTAGGCCTGAAGTCTAATGTAGTTTTGTGTTGTTTCACATAGTCTAGTGTAGTTTTGTGTTGTTTCAGGTAGTCTAGTGTAGTTTTGTGTTGTTTCAGGTAGTCTCGTGTAGTTTGTTGTTTCATGTAGCATCATTGTCCTGGAGGATCGCTGTTTCATTTTACTGTGTACTGCACCAGCAGTTATGGTTGAAACGACAATAAAAGGGATTTGACTTGCCTTGACTTGACTTGAACTGGCCCTTTAGCAAATTCCAGTTAGCAATTGTAGCCCACTGAAAGTACTTAAATAAGAGAAAAAGTTAATGTGATTTTCCACAATGTTAGGTATTTTGTCTTTGTCAAATGCAATCTCTCTGCTTCATGTCTCTTCATGGAGGTAGCTGAAAGTTCCTTAAGAATGTAATATAAATGTTTTACTTTATATTCATTCCATGGATTTGTTCTCTAGACTGTCAGAACAATATCTGCACAATTAAGCAAGAACTGATCCTTCTCACCATACGTCATTAATTTGATACTCAATTTTTTCTTAGCGGTGCATTAACGGGCAAATGTTTTTCTGGAAAACATTGTTTATGACCTTAGGATGATCTGAAGTACTCTGCAGCCAAAGCAGAAAAATAGTACAGTGGTATTTTGAATATTTTGCGTATTTTCAACACTCTGATTCTTGCTCACGGAAATTATATAATAATGCCTTTGATTGCATACTTGTGTATATTAATATTGGTATTGCTCTCCATAGCTTTTCATAACTTTATAGCAATATCCAGTGTAATTTACTTGGTACACCTTTTCACTACTGGTCTACCTGTGATACAGCTTTCAATGAACTATGCACTTGTACTGCTTAACCACCATTTTCAATTACACTTCATGCTGCGTAGTATGAGGCATATGCTGGTTTGATTTTCCAAAATGAAAAAAAAAGTCCTTTATGATTTTGTATCAAAAGTAAGATAAAGACTTTGATGTGCTGAGATGAATAATGGATAGGCACCCCATAGTTTCCACATCAGATTTCCATGCAGTTCCACTTCCACAGCTTGACCTCTCTTCTGATCTTGGCCTTTTTTTGCTTGTCATTATCAGATCATATTTTAGTTCAATTTCCTGCTTCATCATTGGTTTGATGGCTAAAAACCTCTTTTATTGATCTCTCACAGCATTTCTAAACTGATTGCTTGCCCAAAAAATTATGACATTTCATTTATGAGGTCTTCCTGCATAAAATCCCTCATTGCAATTGATATTCTTCAATATAAGAAGCATTGTTGGTATTATAATAATTTTTAAGTTCTATTTTTTAATGAGTTCACGAGTCAATGTCAATTTAAATTTCTGGTGTTCTAAACACCTGGGTAGATAAGGAAATTATCAACTGTTTCTGTTGATGTTCTTTTGGGAGCATTGAAACGTTTCAATGGTGGTGCTCATTACTTCTCTGTTATTATTAATTTTTATAAAGTGCCTGATGACTTTCTGATTGATTAATATCTAATTCTATCCAAATACTGAATTTATTTTTCTACTCTTCTTCTGACTTGATACTTTTTTTTCTGAATCCTTTGGTCTTTAGGAAATTGTTTTTAACTAACATACAGAAATCCTACATGTTTTTCATTTAGTAAATCCAACAAAATACAGGACAAAATTGGTGCTACACAGATGAGGTATTCTCTACAATCTTTGGATATGTATGCTTTTCCCAATCACTTCCAATCTATTTTAGAGGCAATTTCAAATTAATATAGCCTCATGACTTATTCTTTGATAAGATGGGTCATAGGTAGAGTAAAAGAGCATGGAAACAGCCCTTTGGCCCAACTGATCACTGATATCCCATCCAAGCTAGTCTCATTTGCCAGCATCTGGTCCATAATCTTCAAAACCTTTCCAGTCCATGTACCTCTCACATAGTCCTTTTTTTTTATTATACCTACCTCAGTTACCCCCTCTGGCTGTATATTACATATACATGCAACCTTTGTGGTAAGTAATTTAAAATACTCTATAAGAGTGCCCCATAATCTCCTATATTCTGAAGAACAAAGAACTAGTCTAACTTCTCTGTGTAACTCTGACCCTCTAGTCCTAGTAACATCCTCACAATTTTGTTCTCCACTCTTTCCAGTTTAACTAGCATCGTCACCATTATGTCTCACGGCCATGATTGTTCTTGGAAAATTTTTGAACAGAAGTGATTTGCCATTGCCACTTTATGGGCAGTGTCTTTACAAGACAGGTGACCCCAGCCTTTATCAATACTCCTCAGAGATTGTCTGACTGGCATCAGTGCTCACATAACTATGACTTGTGATGTGCACCAGCTGCTCATATGGCCATCCACCACCTGCTCCCATGGCTTCATGAGACCCTGATTGAGGGAGGCTAAGCAGGTACTACATCTTGCTGAAGGGTGACCTGCAAATGAGCAGAGAGAAAGAGTGCCTTACACCTTTGGTGGAGATGTGTCTTCACCCCACCACCCTTAGTTTAGCTATACCTTTCCTCTAATAGAGTGGCCAAAACTGCTCATAGCACAATACTCCTAGTGTGTCCTCACACTTACACAACTGCAACATAATGTCCCAACTTCTGTTTTCATTGATTAAGACCAGCATGCTAAACACCTTTTCCACTCCCCTGTCCACTTTGATAATGGATTTCTGTTCAATTACACTCCATAGTGGCCTACCATCTGTAATACAAGTCATTTGCTGGTTGGATTTTCCAAAATGCATTGCCTCACGCTATACAATATCAGTGTTCCTTATAATCAACAGCCATTCAGGAAACAATATTGCAATTTGATCACAACAGTTTGTGCAAAACGAAGTTTAATATACCACATTGTCCTACATTACATTCATGCAATTATATGACAACTATGGGTTTCATTTATACTGATATCTCCCAATTTGTGCATGTGCTTCACTTGCTGAGCTACAAACCATTATTTGTTATGATATCTGTGTGGTCCAACTCCATAAACTTAATAACTGAAGGAAATTGATCTTGTATTCAGCAAAAATCTCCTCCTACAACTCAAAAAAAAGGTTCAATATTTGCCTTTGTTTATTTTTTCAGGATAAAGGGGTCACTGGAAAGACCAAGATTTATTTTCCATTTTTAATTGCCTTAGAGCAGGTGGGGGTGAGCCATATTCTTCAACTATTGTAGTGCCTATGGCGGAGGTATTAAAAGGAATGGAGTATTATATGGTGTGTTGTATGCCTATGTGTAAGGAAGAAGCAAACAAAATATAAAGACTGATACGAGACTCTATTCTCACTCTTATTCTGTCCCATTAGTGACTCCATCATTTTGAATATTCAGTGCTTTTCCCTTAGGTTTGGGGTCTGGGTATTAAATGAGATGACATATTCCTATTCTAGAAAAAAACACATCTTCTGTAAACAATAGAAAATGTTTTCAGATTTTAAATTAGGAAGGAAAATGTAAATTTGGATCCTTTGTGTAGAAATTCAGACTTTTGTTTCAACTACCTTAATTTTATTTATAGCGGGTAGTTTGGAGCAACTAAGGCAAATAGTATGTCCCAGTTTACAGGACATCTGGGGGCACCAACTATTATGTACTTGTGGATATGCTAATTAGCTGGCCTCATGCTGTGACAGAGGTGTGAACAAAGATGAGGAAATTATTTAGCCAGAGGGTGGTGAATTTGTGGACTTTGTTATCACAAGCAGCTGTGGAGACTAGGTCACTGGGTGCATTCAAGGCCGAGGTCGATAGGTTCTAGACTAGTCAGGATGTGAAAGGATATGGTAAGAAGGCAGGAGAATAGAGCTGAGAGGTTAATGGAACAGCCATAATGAAATGGCAGAGCAGACTAGGAGCCAAATGGCCTAATTTTGCTCCTTTGTTTTAGGTTTTCTGGAGAACTTCCTGCATTGCAAGCATTCCAAGAAATTCAGTTAATCTGCCTGTATATTTCTGGAATTGTGCTGTTAACCCCATTTTTTTAAAAATGTTGCAATCAGCATCAATCGGTTTTGTATTGTTGCTCTTTTGTAGACACCAAGGCTGAAGTTCTGCACTAGCAGGGCAGAGCAGCACATTTGTCTTCATTGGATTGATTTTGCAGCTTCAGCTCAGAATTTTTATTTTGTTTCTTTATTACTGGATGTGCAAGCTAGTAACAGCACAACAAAACTAACCTCCTCCACCCCCCAAGGATCTGAGTGAACAGGAGAATCAACAGAGTATCTCTTTGTGTAATGTGATTTAATGATTGGACAGTGAACAGATTGATTCAGATGAAGGTTGAATTACACAGGAAAAGGAAGGAAAATAAAGAGAAGGAAAGCTTGAAGTCTCACAGAAAAAAGAAATTGCCTTTTTATTGAAAAGCATGACAATGTACAGGGTGATATTTTTCCCATTAATCATTTATCATTGAAAGGGTGCCATTGATACTCGTTATTGATCTGTGCTGTGTTTGAATTCTCTACGTAAGTTCAGAATATTATACATATCTCAGTGGTGAGGCAAGGAGAGAGCTGATGTTTTAGCAAAACTAATGTAGAAAGGCAGAAAGGTATAACTCTGAGAAAAGACATTGGATATTTGCAACCGACTTACCCACCTCCCTCATCTAACCCCTACCCCCACCCCATCGAAACAGGTTCATATCTTCCTTGCCTGAAGTAACTCTTTCAGGAGTAAGTAAATAACAATAAATTCTATTGGTATTTTGTCAGTAAGTTCTAATGCATCAACTGCACTCTTATTCTCCAGTAAAAAGTGTTATTTGACATTGTCTTCATCATTTATTTATTGATCAATTATTCCTTTGGTTTCATCTCACTGCTGCTGGACATTTGCACAATGTTAAAGATATTTTAGAGCAGGGGCTCCCAACCTGGCTTGATAGTATTGGTCCATAACATAAAAAAGGGTGGAACCCATGTTTTTAGAGCAATGCCTAATCATTCATCTTCCTTTGAATATTTAAATCCTCTCTTGCATGGAATTATCCTAATCATTTCTCTTCCTTTGAATATTTAAGTGCTCTCTTGCACTGAACTAAGTCTTTTGGATATTGGATTTCTGAAACATTTTTTTGTCTTTGGGCCATTGTTTATAATAATGTTCAATTAAATTTTGCAGTAGTTCAAATGTTATCTGAGGAATATTAAACTAATTACTAGAACTGTTGAAATGATCATCTCATCTAGTGAAATTTCGTTTTGTTTAAATGATTGTTTTTTTTTAACTTGCCATACTCCAACAAAGTGTCAATGGTTTTCCAAGTAGAAATTTTGAGCTATGAAAGGCCAACAGAATTGGACAATTGTCAGCAAGAATTTGTCTTTATCTCTGAAATATCTGCTGTTGGTCGTTGCTTTTTATTCTGGAATATTCATATGCTTGGACCAACTTTGAAATCAATCTCTAACATAGATCTTTAATATTAGAAGAATATTTGATTGTGTTTAGAGCAGTGCTAATTAGTCACTACCGAATTAAAATTATTTCTGTACATTAGTAATTTTAGTCAGAAACAAAGTTATAAAGCCTGACTTAGAGATGTGTCCATTTTTAACACCGTGGCCTAATAGTATAGATCCCTTTGGAATTGTATGTTTGATCCCGGAAACCTGATAACAGGAAACAGCATTCACTGATTAGGGTGGTGTGGTTGATACAATCCATTTGGACCAGAGTATGACCTTTGAACTCCTATAAGTGAGGTTGGAGCCCAGAGGATTCAGTGCAATGGCAAATTGCATCCAAATTAAACTTTGTAGTAGATGGCTGAGAATGTTGTTTGGTGATCAAAAGTCTTTGACCAGCAGTGTACCAGGACCCAGTGCATGAATGTCAGTGGTGTAGTGGATTGTGTAGAAAGTTGTTATAGGTTACAATTGGACAATTACAGGGTGCAGAGTTGTGCTGAGAAGTGGCAGATGAAGTTCAATCCAGAAAAATATAAAATGATACCCTTCGCAGATCAAACTTAAAGGCAGAGTACAAATTAATGGCAGAATTCTTAGCAGTATTGAGGAACTGAAGGATCTTGGTGTCTAAGTCTATAGAATCCTCAGAATTGCCATGCAAGAAGGTGTATAGTGTCTTGGCCTTCATTAGTTGGGTGATTGCATCCGAGAGCAAAGTATAGTTGCAGCTCTGTAAAAATTCTGTTTAGAATGCCCTGGGAATATTGTGTTCAGTTCTGTTTGCCTCTTCATTGGAAGGATGTGGAAGATTTAGAGACAGTGCAGAAGAGATTTACCAGGAAGCTGCTTGGATTAGGGAACATGTCTTATGATAAAAGGAGAATGACAGGATATTTGATTGAGGGGTATAAGTTGATAGGGGCATAGATAGAATGGACAGCCACGCCTTTTACCAGGGCAGAAATGGTTAATATGAGACAGTATACTTTTGAGGTGATTGGAAGATTGTACAGGGTGAACGTTAGGGGTAGATTCTTTACACAGAGAGTGGTAAGTGCATGAAACACACTGGCCGTGGTTGTGGTAAAGTCAGATGCATTAGGGACATTCAAGAAACTCTTACGTAAACACATGAATGAAAGAAAAATGGAGGGAAATTTGGAAAGGGAAGGGTTAGTTTGGTCTTGGGGGTCGGTTAAAAGGTGAGCTGAAGGGCCTGTAAAGTTCAAAGTAAAATTTATTATCAGAGTACATGTCACCACATATAACCCCGTGATTTTTTTTTAATGACCATGCTTAGCAAATCTATAGAACAGTAACTGTGAAGAGGATCAATGGACAGCAAACTGTGTAAATACAAATATAAATAAATAACAAGCACAAAATAACAAGATACGAGCCCTTAAGTGAGTGTAATTAGCTCCTTTTGTTCAAGAGCCTGATGGTTGAGTGGTAGTAACACTCTTGAACCTTGTGGTATGAATCCTGAGGCACTTGTACCTTCTACTGATGGCAGCATCAAGAGAAGAGTGGTGAGGAACTGAGATGACGGATGCTTCTTTTCTGAGGCAACGTTCATGTGTAGATGTGCTCAATAGTTGGGAAGGTTTTACCTGTGATGTGCTGGGCCAAATCCACTACTGTTTGTAGGATTTTCTACTTGAAGGCATTGGTTTTGCAATACCAGGCCATAATGCAGCCGGTTAACACACTTTCCGCCACACATCTATAGAAGTTTGCCAAGGTTTTTGATGACATGCTGAATCTCCATGACTCCTGAGGTGCTGCAATGCTTTTTTTGCAATTATCTTTATATGATGGGTCCAGGACAGGTCCTATGAGATAGTGACACCCAGAAATTTAAAGTTACTGACCCTCTTCACCTATGATCATCCGATGATTACAGGCTAATGGACCTCTGGATCCCCTCTCCTGAAATCTACAATCACTTTCTTGGTCTGATTGACATTGAGTAAGAGGTTGTTGTTATTACACCACTCAGCTAAATTTTCAGTCTCCCTCCTTTTAGGCTGATTCATCACCACCTTTGATACTGCCCACAGACATGTCATCAGCAAGGCTGTATATGGTGTTGGAGCTGTAGTTAAACCACACAGTCATAAGTGTAAAGTGAGCAGAGCAAAGGACTATGTACACAACCCTGTGGTGCTCCTGTGCTGATGCAAATTGTGGGGGAAATGCTAACCCAGACTGACTGGGGTTTACAAGTGAGGAAATCAAGGATTTGATTGCTCAAGGATGTATTGAGGCCCACGTCTTGGAGTTTACTGATTAGTTTTGAGTGGAAAAAGGTGTTAAATGCTGAACTGTAATCGACAAAGAACATCCTGATGTGTGCAACTTTGCTGTCCAGCTGTTGCAGGGTTGTGTGAAGAGCCATTGAGATAGTATCTGTTGTAGACCTGTTGCTTCGATAGGTGAGTTGGAGCAGTTCTAAGTTGCCACTCATGCAGGAGCTGATATGCTTCAACACCGGCTTCTCAAGACACTTCATCACTGTGGATGTAAGAGCCACTGGGTGATAATCATTTAGACATGTTACCACGCTCAATAGAAGCCTGTTTGAAGCAGATGGGTACCACACACACCGCTGGAGTGAGAGGTTGAGGATATCCATGAATAAATCACAGTGGTCAGTACAGGTCTTCAGTACTTGGCCAGGTACTCTGTCTGGACTGGATGCCTTCCTTGGATTCACTTGCTTGAAGACAGCCTGCACATCATCTTCAGATATTGAGACCAAAGGATCACCGGGATATGTCGGGGTGTGCGATGGTTCCTTTCTGTTGCAGTGATCAGAGCAAGAATAGAAGGCATTAAGCTCATCTGGAAGCGAAGTTCTGTTGTCCCCTATATTACAAGATTTTACTTTGTAGGTTATGGTATTCAAACCTTGCCACAGCTGTGGAGCATCCCTCATTGATTCCAGTCTGGCTCGGAATCTCCACTTCACCAGTGAGATGGCTTTCTGGAGATCATACCTGCATCTCTTGTAGCACTCTTGATCTCCAGACTTGATTGCCTCTGATCTGGCTCTCAGCGGAGTTCGGATTTCCTTGTTCATCCAGGGCTTCTGAATGGGGAAAACCTGGAATTATTTTGTGGGGACACACTCACCCACAGGTGTTTTAGTAAAGTCTGTAATGACCCTGGTGTGGTCACTCAGGTCCTCAGATGAGTTGTTGAACACTTCTCAGTCCAATGACTGAAGACAATCCTGTAACCATTTCTCTTACTCCTGTGACGACTTCTTATTTGTCTTGATCTCTGGAGCCTTGTTCTTTAGGCTCTCACTGTATGCAGGAAGTAGGATCACAGCCAAATGAGCTGACTTGCCAAAATGTGGTTTTGGAAAGGAACATTAGGCCTTCCTTAACGTAGTGTAACAGTGGTCTAGTACATTGGGGCTTCTGGTACAACAAGATATGTGCTGGTGATAATTGAGTAGTGTTTTCCTCAAAAAGGCCGACGACAATTTGAACTGTGTTGGGATGGGCTGTTTCTTGCTTACAGACAACATTGTACAACTTTGTGAATGCTTGCTTATAATCGTCTGCTGGTCCAAGACCCTGAGTCCATGAATGTTGCAGAACTCTGCAGTCGAACACAAAATAGCTTGTCTTCTGCACATCACCTCCGTGGAGCACACTGACTCAGAAACCTCTCTACTGGGTGGCTGTAAACAAGTGGCACCGTGCCTGAGGCCCAGTCCTTGCTACAACCAAGCCATGCTGCTCCCCTGCCGTCCGCCAGTAAATCAGTGAATTGGACTTGCAGCATTCCACATTAACAATGTCCATCAGGGTCTTGTGATCACAAGAAAAGTGACTGGGACAATCATTGGCTGTTAGACTGCTCACTGACTTCCTCACCAATCCTCTGATGCCTCTCTGATATAGGCTGCAATATATTCTGTACCATGTCCGGCTCCTTCCATTTCTTTGCCAATGAGTAACTCACTGATGGGGTAGACCTGCAGAACTTTAAGTTCTTAATATTCAGCAGGATCTTGCGATCATAAAAAATAAGTCTGAAGAGGACGAAAACACCTTTGGTTGACTGCGTAGAAGCCACTGCAATCAACTGCGCCACATCTTATGACCATCGTGCTGTTTGATTCTATGGGTCTATGAATGATATGCGAATCTTCATAAGATTGCCCAGTATTGACTATGGTTTAACACATCTTTGGATGAAATTTTAGTTCTTAACCATGTTAAATGATTTTGTTTTAATGTCCTTATTATGGAAACTTTTATCTTGCATAAAATATTGTTTATATAAACTGCATTGCCCTTATTCTCCTTTCCACATAGTTCTTCAGCTCATCACCCTAGTGCTTGCTGATTGCACTGACTCATTCCTTTCTTCATAATGTTAAAATATAATTGTTTTCTAGCCCCATTTGAGATTTTCCTGTCTCCACACTTCCACCATATCACTAGTTCTGCTACATTCACCTTCTGTCAGACATCTGCATCTTTTCTAGTTTCTGGGCTCTTGTGCATCTCAAATTATAATATTTCCACCATAAGTAAAAGTACATTCTGTTGTCTTGTCCATAATTACCTCCCTAGAGCTCCAACTTACTTGTAGTATGTCAAGATGATCTTTAACTATACTTCTTTGAACAGGCCTTTGGTCCTGACATTGCCTACTGTGACTTGGTGTCAAAATTTTTAAAAATATCTTTTGAAAATGTTATATTCATTATGCTAGTGCATCGGCAGTGATGTCAAATGATTTTATTATTTATTTATTTGTTTAGAGATACCAGTGGAACAAGCCCTTGTGGTTCAAGAGCTGCACCACCCAACAACTCATCTATTTAACACTAGCCTAATCACAGCACAATGACTGTTTTTATTTCTGATTTCCAGTATCTGCATTTTTTCATGTTCCAACCTTTTGCTCCTCCCATCACTCTCTCACATTTTGCTGTTACTGAAAACTAATTTGTTTCCTCTATTTCTTAAGTCTGAAAAAAAGTCTTGCCCAGTCTGTTTACCTTTCCATAGATGCTGCCTATTCCACTGAATATTTCCAGCATTTTCTCTTCTTATTTCAGATCTTCAGCATCTGCAATGCTTTTGATTTTCATAATCTAGACAAATTCTGTCTTGCTGTTGGGAAACAATTGAAGTGCTTATAACATTGGGAAGGCAAAGAAATAATGGGACAAAGTATCAATTATTGAAGTACCATGAGGTTGAGAGACAAACCTGCAAAGCAAAGTAACAATCAGGCCAGGGAACTGATCAGACTGGGATGCTTTAGAGCAGGGGTTCCTAAGCTGGAGTCCACAGACCCCTTGCTTAATAGTATTACTCCGTGGCATAAAAATAGGTCACGAACCCCAATTCTAGAGGGAAGTAAAACATTCTGAATGTAGGAGAAAAGCCAGTGAAGAAAGTTCCATGATATAAATAGTTTAAATCAGAAGCATCTTTGTCTTCGACATAGAAATTTTACTACAGCAGGACTATCTACAGACCTCAGTGATAAACAGTTCAGAGAAATATTCTATAATTTATCTGAGCAGAGTAAGACAACCAATTTACACAAATGTTGGGACATCATCTGAGTCATTTCAAGACTCCAAGCAAAAGATTTAATGTGTGCGTGATGTAGCAAAATAACATTGAGACTTTTGTGGAGATTATGCAAATTCTGGGTTATACAGGTTGGGTACTCCTTATCCAGAATGCTTGGGGCTGGATGTGTTTCAGATTTCAGATTTTTTTTCAGATTTTAGAAAATATAATGACACAGCTTGGATCATCATTGTTTCCAACTGAGTTTATGTGCATTCGATAAGCAGGCTTTGACTTACACTTGTTCATCACACATATGTATTGATGCTGCCCTTCAGCATGTTAGGAGTTTCATCAGTGATAATACTTACAAACTCATTAATGAATTTCTCTGCTGCTTTGTGATTAGCAGATACATTATTCCCCAAATATTTAAAAATTTAATGCTGTGGCTTTTATTAAATTTCTATAACCAGCAGGCTTAATATTCACAATTACCTTCAATTTTCAGTTTGTTGTGCTGGATCTGTGCTTGTTTCATGATCAGCAAACCATTGTGAGGCATATGTTCACTGCAATGCTGGCAAATCCACTCCTTCAATACACAATCAAGATCTTTATTTTTCACCTCATGCAATGTTTTTCTATATTTCATTAATATATGTGAGGTCACTTCTCATAACTGTCTGTGGTGCACAGAGCCCTGCAGATTCCCAGCATCTTGTGGAATTTTCCATTTGTGACCATAAGATATATGGTCTTATGTTGTCCGTAGGAAGGCAGAAGTAAAGCCTCAACAGATGAAGCCAAAGTAGAATTTTCTGTGACTAAATTCCTGTTATATACTAATACACTGATTGCATTGTCAATTATAGTGGTTGGTAGTGCCATGAACATTCAGTTTTGTGTAAACTATTTGATATTTAGGAATATGTATTACAATACATTCACAGTTATTAAAACACTATGCTGAAAGAATAATTGTGGAACAGGTATATACAATGTCTATTCAGAGAACTGATCTACTGAAATAATTTGTGCATGGAATGGAAATTTAATTGTTATTAATTACGATTGTGAGAGAAATGTTTTGTACATTTTGTACAAGTCTTTTAATTATAGAATATAGTGATTTTTAAAAAAAATTATAAATGCAACAGTGTTTTAAGTATTGATATGATTTCACATTTTTCAGCATTTGACTGTCATTCTTGAATATGAATTGTTGACAGTTTCTGAATGTTTATTACCTCTTAATAAAGTTTGAAATAGTGTAGTATATGTAAAGAGTAGGTATACCTTTAACATCAAAGTGCAACGTGTGAAATTTGCTACGTTGTTGTATAGAGTAAGTTAAGAGCTGACTACAAATTTAGTTGTAGTTGTACCTCTGTTATTTGCCTTGATGAAGAACAAAACTGACAACCCATTGACCCTACTTTCTATTACATGCCTTAGGTGTGCCTTTGGCTTTCTGAGTTCTCCGACGCATAGTTATCACAGTGGCTGCAGTGCACTGGTGGATGACATCTGGTCTTAATTGGAGAAAATTGAGCATTATCTCGCAAGTCGATGCCAAGCAAATCTGGATCAAGAAGTCTGAAAATCTCAGTCAAATGGTTTAATTCCTATTTCCACAATATTCTAAATAGCTCACAATATCCTAAATATATTTAACTATCATTCTATATAATAGCAGAGATATCCCTTTACTCTTGTACTCAAATCTGGCAACAAAGGCTGACATCCGTTCAGCCTTGCCAATTACTTTCTAAACCAGTTTAGTAACTTTCAGAGATTTATGTCTAAAGATACCCAAGTTCCTCTGAATACATACAATTCTCAGTCTCTCGCCATCTGAAAGATGTTCTGCATTTTCAATCTTTTCTACCAGAGTGAGTAGATGTCATATTTATTCAATAATACTCCATATCCTCAACTATTCACTTAGGCTATATACATCCCCTTGAGTTGTCAACGCACCAGACCTCTCACTGTCACTACCCACCACCAGCAAGGCCAAAATTATCTTAAGTGATGTGGAGCTAAGAGGTTTAAGAGTAGCATACTGAGCCCCACTATAAACTTGATGGTTAACTATCAGTTACTATGTGCAACATCTCCATCTCCTATATCCAAAGGGATCCTACCAGCAAACATATCTTTACCTCCCCCTCCTCCCCTCCCCCCCACTTTCTACAGGGATTGCTCTTTCTGTAATTTCCCTGTCCATTTGTCCCTCCCCACTAATCTCTCTCCTGACACTTAACCCCGCAAGCGGCCGAGGTGCTACAACTGCCCATTCACCTCCTCCCTCACCTCGGTTCAGGGCCTCAAACAATCTTTCCAGGTGAGCCAACACTTCATATGCGAATCTGCTGTGGTTGCCTATTGCGTCCGCTACCTCTGATACAGCCTTCTCTACAGTGGTGAGATGCCTTGTAAATTGGGGGACTGCTTTGTTGAGCACATCTGTTCCATCCGGCAAAAGTGGAACTTTCCGGGGCTAAACATTTTAATTCCCATTCACATTCTTCCAACATGTCTGTCCATGGCTTCCTCTTGTACCAAGATGAGGCCAGCCTCAGGGTGGAGGTGCAACAACTATATTCCGTCTGAATAACCTCCAACCTGATGGCGTGAATATTAATATCTCCTTCCAGTAATTTTTTTCCCTCCCTCTCCACTCTTCCTCTATTCCCCACTCTGGCCTCTTACCTCTTCTTACCTGCCTGTTGCCCCTCCCTGAGTCCCCTCCTCCTTCCCTTTCTCCTATGGTCCACTCTCCTCTTCCATCAGATTCCTTCCTCTCCAGCCCTTTATCTGTCCTCCCTACATGGCTTCACCTATCACATTTCAACTAGTCCCTTTTCTCTCTTCCTCCCCCCCCACCACCTTTTTTTTCTGGCATCTTCACCCTTTCTTTCCAGTCCTGAAGAAGATTTGGCCTGAAGCATTGACTGTTTATTAATTTCTATAGATGCTGTCTGACTTGGTGAGTTTCTTCAGCATTTTGTGTGTGTTGATTTCCATCTCCTCTTAGCTTGTTTTCCTCTCCAGCAGAGCTCACTTAGATGCTTCCATGCTCCTAGCTTTTGTCCTTTCACTATATAAGACCTCTTCATCTGCTTGACTTGCGACTTCTCTCATCAAAGGCCTGGCCTTCTCCCATGCAACCCACCGTGGGATGATGTTTAGGCATCCACAATTCCCCAGTTTAATAATAAAAAGCTACATCGTGCAATATTAGAACTACCTCAGGATTATCTAACCTATTGGTGGTGGTTTACATACGAATCTAGGTGGCAGTGTGTGCTCTGATGTATTGATAATTTACAGGCTAAGTGAATATTCATGGACATGGCAGATTGAACCACCTCAGGACAATTCAACTGAGCGTGAGGTTTATGTTGATCATTCCATAAGCTTGTATTTTGGTCCAACTTGACTTTTGCCTCCTAATGTTTTTGGAAATCTAAACATTATTACAATGTTCTTACTGCTTAAGAAAGCCACCTTCATTCTGTATTGTAGAGAGAATAATCTGTATTTTAGTTTTGAAAGTAATTTTTGACAACTGCGACATTACCTGGATAAGTGCACCGGTTATTTTCCAATTTCTATCATGTAAGCATAGGGTAATGATGCAATTAATTAGGTTTTGACTGGATTGACTTTTAGGTTGGAAGTCAGATAAAGAACTAATACTTAAAGTTATCAATTTTGCTTTCAATTAACATTTCAGAATCTTTATGTCAGGAAAATGTATGATCCATTGACAACATATTTATCAGAGAATAATTGATCTCTATTTCTAAATCCTAAGAGAGCCATATGTTTTTGCTGCCAATTCCAACGGTGGGGGAGCAGGCTTCAGGCTGTAATGTCTGTATTTTCCATTTGTGACCCATTCCCTCTGACTTCTATTATGCAAATTGCCTAGTTAACTTTGCATATGTCTTGACATGGACTGTAAAGCATATAAAGTGATTAATAAGGATGTTATCACAAAGTGACATTTGTGACATGAGCTGAAACTCACCTTATGATAATTCTGACCTTTCTGCCGTCAGGGGATTCTGTAGTCTTCAGGGAGGTTATTCCATAAAAAGGCTTGCCTCTTATCAATTCATTCCTTACAAACTTCAGTATGGACCCGCTCATCTTCATATTGACCAATATGGTCTTTGTTGAACTTGCTGATAAAATATAGGCATTTGGATTTTTGAAACTTTAGAAGAAACAAACTGTGCTTTTGCCTTGACCATGTCAGGCTTGAACAAGGATAAGGCATCTGAATTAGTGCCATTGTAGATATATTCTTCATTCCAACAAAAGTTAACCTTGGGGAATCAAGAAAAAATTTGCAGTAATTTCTAAAGTACACTTCTCTGTAACTATATGTGATTTAAATGGCAGTTATGTCTTTTGGTCAAACCTCAAAATACGTTTACTGGATGGCAAGGGAATTCAAAATGGCTTCCAAGCTGTTGCTAATTTTTTATGCTGTATTTGTGGTTGATAATTAAAACCCATACAAACAATCATTCTATTGGTAAAAAGAATCACTCTTTAGGAAGAGAATGATGAATTTGTGGAATTCTTTGCCACAGGCAGCTGCGGAGGACAAGTCTTTATGTATATTTAAGGCAGAGATTGATAGATTCTTGACTGGTCAGGGCCTGAAGGCTGTAGATTGGGGCTGAAAGGAAAATTGGATCAGCCATGATGAAGACCATAAGACCATAAGACCATAAGACAAAGGAGCAGAAGTCGGCCATTCGGCCCATCGAGTCTGCTCCGCCATTTTATCATAAACTGATCCATTTTATCCTATTTAGTCCCACTGCCCCGCCTTCTCACCATAACCTTTGATGCCCTGGCTACTCAGATACCTATCAATCTCTGCCTTAAAGACACCCAATGACTTGGCCTCCACTGTTGCCCGTGGCAACAAATTCCATAGATTCACCACCCTCTGACTAAAAAAATTTTTTCGCATTTCTGTTCTGAAAGGGCGCCCTTCAATCCTGAAGTCATGCCCTCTCGTACTAGACTCCCCCATCATGGGAAACAACTTTGCCACATCCACTCTGTCCATGCCTTTTAACATTCGAAATGTTTCTATGAGGTCTCCCCTCGTTCTTCTAAACTCCAAGGAATACAGTCCAAGAGCGGACAAACGTTCCTCATATGTTAACCCTCTCATTCCCGGAATCACTCTAGTGAATCTTCTCTGTACCCTCTCCAACGTCAGCACATCCTTTCTTAAATAAGGAGACCAAAACTGCCCACAGTACTTCAAGTGAGGTCTCACCAGCACCTTATAGAGCCTTAACATCACATCCCTGCTCCTATACTTTATTCCTCTAGAAATGAATGCCAACATTGCATTCGCCTTCTTCACTACCGACTCAACCTGGAGGTTAACTTTAAGGGAATCCTGTACGAGGACTCCCAAGTCCCGTTGCATCTCAGAACTTTGAATTCTTTCCCCATTTAGATAATAGTCTGCCCGTTTATTTTTTTCTGCCAAAGTGCATAACCATACACTTTCCAACATTGTACTTCATTTGCCACTTCTCTGCCCATTCTTCCAATCTATCCAAGTCTCTCTGCAGACTCTCTGTTTCCTCAGCACTACCGGCCCCTCCACCTATCTTCGTATCGTCAGCAAACTTAGCCACAAAGTCCTCTATTCCATAATCCAAATCGTTGATGTACAATGTAAAAAGAAGCGGCCCCAACACTGATCCCTGTGGAACACCACTGGTAACCGGCAGCCAACCAGAATAGGATCCCTTTATTCCCACTCTCTGTTTCCTGCCAATCAGCCAACGCTCTATCCACGTATGTAACTTTCCTGTAATTCCATGGGCTCTTATCTTGTTAAGCAGCCTCATGTGTGGCATCTTGTCAAAGGCCTTCTGAAAATCCAAATATACAACATCCACTGCATCTCCCTTGTCTAGCCTACTGGTAATTTCCTCAAAAAATTGTAATAGGTTTGTCAGGCAGGATTTTCCTTTAAGGAATCCATGCTGAGTTCTGCCTATCTTGTCATATGCCTCCAGGTACTCTGTAACCTCATCCTTGACAATCGACTCCAACAACTTCCCAACCACCGACGTCAAGCTAACAGGTCTATAATTTCCTTTTTGCTTCCTTGCCCCCTTCTTAAATAGTGGAGTGACATTTGCAATCTTCCAGTCCTCCGGAACCATGCCAGAATCTATCGACTTTTGAAAGATCATCGCTAATGCCTCCGCAATCTCCACAGCTACTTCCTTCAGAACACGAGGGTGAATTCCATCTGGTCCAGGAGATTTATCGACCTTTAGCATATTCAGCTTCCTGAGTATTTTCTCTGTCGTAATTGTGACTGCGCACACTTCTCTTCCCTGCCGCCCTTGAGTATCCAGTATCCTGCTGTCTTCCTCAGTGAAGACTGATGCAAAATACTTGTTCAGTTCCTCTGCCATCTCCTCATCTCCCATTACAATTTCTCCAGTATCATTTTCTATCGGTCCTATATCTACTCTCACCTGTCTTTTACTCTTTATATACTTGAAAAAGCTTTTAGATATTATTTGCTAGTTTCCTTTCATAGTTAATCTTTTCTCTCTTAATAACCTCCTTGGTTTCCTTTTGTAAGGTTTTAAAAACTTCCCAATCCTCTGTCTTCCCACTAATTTTTGCTTCCTTGTATGCCCTCTCCTTAGCTTTAACTTTGGCTTTGACTTCTCATGTCAACCACGGTTGCATCCTTTTTTCACTCGAAAATTTCTTCTTTTTTGGAATATACCTGTCTTGCACATTCCTCATTTCTCGCATAAACTCCAGCCACTGCTGCTCTGCCGTCTTTCCCGCCAGTGTCTTTTTCCAGTCAACTTTGGCCAGTTCCTCTCTCATGCCACTGTAGTTTCCTTTACTCCACTGAAACACTGACACATCAGATTTCAGCTTCTCTTTTTCTAATTTCACAGTGAACTCAATCATGTTATGATCACTGTCTCCTAAGGGTTCCTTCACCTCAATCTCTCCAATCACCTCTGGTTCATTACACAATACCCAATCCAGTACAGCCGATCCCCTAGTGGGCTCAACAACAAGCTGTTCTAAAAAGCCATCTCGCAGACATTCTACAAATTCTCTCTCTTGAGATCCAGTGCCGACCTGATTTTTCCAATCTACTCGCATGTTAAAATCCCCCACAATTATCGTAACACTGCCCTTCTGACAAGCCTTTTCTATTTCCAGTTGTAATTTGTAGTCCACATCTCTGCAGCTGTTTGGAGGCCTATAAATAACTGCCATCAGGGTCCTTTTACCCCTGCTATTCCTTAGCTCAACCCATAAAGATTCTGCACCTTCCGATCCTATATCACCTCTTTCTAATGATTTAATATCATTTCTTACCAATAAAGCCATGCCTCCCCCTCTGCCTACCTTCCTATCCTTCCGATACACCGTGTATCCTTGGACATTCAGCTCCCAGAGACATGCATCCTTTAGCCAGGTCTCAGTGATGGCCACAATATCATACCTGCCAATCTGTAGCTGTACAACAAGATCATCCACCTTATTTCTTATGCTGCGTGCATTTAAGTACAACACCTTAAGACCAGTATTTGATACTTTTTGCTTTGATTTCACTGCAACTCATCCCAATGGCTACACATTTGCCCCATCACCTGCCTGTCTTTCCTGACATCTTTATTGCTCACTATCTTAGATTTATTTCTGTTTTCCCCTTCCTCTGCTCTATCATTCCGGTTCCCATCCCCCTGCCAAATTAGTTTAAACCCTCCCTAACAGCTCTATTAAACTTTCCCGCCAGGATATTGGTCCCCTTCGGGTTCAGGTGTAACCTGTCCTTTTTGAACAGGTCATACTTCCCCCAGAAGAGATCCCAATTATCCAAGAATCTGAAGCCCTGCCCCCTACACCAGTCTCTCAGCCAGATCCGAGTCAGAGCCAGATTCATCTGCCTGATCCGACTACTCTTGCCCTCGCTAGCACGTGGCACAGGTAGCAATCCCGAGATTGCTACCCTGGAGGTCCTGCTTCTCAGCTTCCTTCCTAACTCCTGGAAATCTCTCTTCAGGACCTCCTCCTTTGTCCTATCTATGTCATTGGTACCAACATGTACCAAGACAACTGGCTGCTCACCCTCCCCCTTTAGAATATTCAGGACCCGATCCGAGACATCCCGTACCCTGGCACCTGGGAGGCAACATACCATGCGGGTATCTCTGTCAGGCTCACAGAATCTCCTGTCTGTTCCCCTGACTATGGAATTCCCCACGACTACCGCATTTCTCTTCACCCTCCTTCTCTCCTGCACAACAGCGCCAGGCTCAGTGCCAGAGACCCGGTTACCGTGGGCGTCCCCCGTCAGGTCATCCCCCTCAACAGCATCCAGAACAAGATATTTGTTGCTGAGGGGGACAGCCACAGGGGTGCTCTCCACTATCTGGGCATTTCCCTTCCCTCTCTTGACAGTGACCCAGTGTTCTGACTCCTGTAGCCTAGGGATGACTACCTCCCTGTAGCTCCTGTCTATCACCTCTTCACTTTCCCTGATAAGCACTAGGTCATCAAGCTGCAGCTGCAGATCCCTAACACGGTCTCTGAGGAGCTGCAACTCAGTGCACCTGGCGCAGATGTGGCCATCAGGGAGGCTGGAAGTCTCCCAGGATTCCCACATCTGACATCCTGAACAAAGCACTAACCCTGCAGACATGCTATCTAATTCTACACGAATGAAACAGGAAAAATAAGTCTACTCACCCACTTACCTCGCCAAACAGACAAACTTTTTAAACCGTTAGCTGTGACAGCCCTGCTGTTCCTGTCTGTCCGGGCCGATTCACAAAATGGGTAGGGGGGGGGAGAGAAAAAAGAGTTGGCGCTTTGCTCTCGCCTCTTCCCCTTTATCGCCGAAGCCCGTTGAAGCCAAAGCCCTACACCCTGCTACCGCTCACTCCGCTGCCCGCTCCGACAGCTGCCTGCTGTATAGGGTGGTTGTCTTTTTAAACTCTCCACGTGGTCCTGCTGACGTCACGCGCCTGCGCAGTCTCGCCCTTCTTGCACTCGAAGGAGTTTTTAAAAAAAACTGCCTTCCTTCACAATTCAGCTCCCACGACGCTCTGTAGTCCCGATCCAAAGGAGAGCTGTTGGTAGCAACCTGCCTTTTTAAACTCTCTGCACGGTCCTGCCGACGTCACGCGCCTGCGCAGTGTCGCCCTTCTTGCACTCGAAGAAGTTTTTAAAAAAAACTGCCTTCCTTCACAATTCAGGTCCTACGATGCTCTGTAGTCCCGATCCAAAGGGCAGAACAGACCTACTGGGCCAAATTATTTAATTCTGGTCCTATACCTTATGGTTTTATGGTCAAAAAAAGGGATGGAAGCTATCAAAATCATATGCTATTTACTTTATGGTTGCTATTTACTTTATGGTTACTATTTTTGTCCACAACAAGATTACACTGATATCATTATTTCAGACCATTATATTTTGCTTTTAAGATTAGTAAAAGATCAATAAATTACTTAAAATTTCATTCTTTCAATGTAGTTAAAATACTTAACTGTGTACATACATCTACTGATGCTTCTGGACACATCTTCAGTGATGTTCCTGGAAACATTGGGTGTTTCGGGTCTTTCAACATCATACAACCTCCTCCAGGTGACCCAGCCGAGGCTGATCAGACCCCAGCTTGTGTTCAGATGGCTAGCTACTTATGACTCCATGACTCCCTTCTTTTGAGCCACAGCCATCTTGAGGCCCTCTCTGCCTCATCGGTGGTACTGCAGATGG
Source organism: Mobula birostris (assembly GCF_030028105.1). Taxonomy (NCBI): domain Eukaryota; kingdom Metazoa; phylum Chordata; class Chondrichthyes; order Myliobatiformes; family Myliobatidae; genus Mobula; species Mobula birostris. The sequence continues at coordinate 117,708,376 of NC_092374.1, read as the reverse complement.
CTCTCCTCTTCCTCTCTCCCTCAATGCCCAAAATGCTGAAGGCTCTAGCTAAGGAACGGTCTGCGAATACCCTGCAACCAACCTCCACTGGGAGACACCTCGCTCTCCATCCAGCCTGCTGACAGCTGCTGACCAGTCCTGCGTACTTGGAGAGTTTCCTTTCAAAGGCCTCTTTCAAGCAATCTTCCCGTGGGACTGTCAGCTCCAGCAGCACCACTTGCTTAGTAGACTCAGACACTAGGACAATGTCTGGTTGCAGGGTGGTGGCTACTATATGGTTGGGGGACTTCAGCTGCCCTTCGAGGTCCACTAACAGATGCCAGTCCCTTGCAGAGGTCAGAATGCCTGCAGATGTTCTTTTGGCAGGTATTGGCTGCTCCCCAGCTCTGACAAAGCCAATGGTCTGCTTGGAGGGTCGGGACCGCTGCACCCACTCAAATCCTGTGCTGATGGCTTCAGCGATGGTCTTCAGGACCTGATCATGCCTCCATCGATACCGCCCCTCACCAAGTGCCCTTGCGCAGCCGCTGAGGATGTGCTCCAGGGTTCCTTGCTTGGAGCACAGTGGGCACGCAGATCCATTACATCAGATGTTAAGGAATTATTTTCAATTAAATATACAAATGCATTTGAATCATTAAAACCTTAACATACCCTTATCATGCAAAATTATTGGTAGTTATATCCTTGTTTTGCATCTAAAATTTCTCAAATAATATGTTTTGTGGAATCAACAAGCCCCGAGGGATAAAGTATAATAACAATAGTTTAAAAGGAATATATGAAAACAAAAATCTCATTGCATTACTGAAACATTAATAAATGCATTGAAAAATAAATAGAGGTAAAATTCTAATTATACATTGTTTAAATTATCCAATCAATCTAAAATAATTATATTTCATTGCATATTTTTGCACAAAATATTAATCTGTGTGATTATCATAACACATCATTAAACAATTTATTTCTGGATTTGGATAGTAACAGCAATATTTTATAAAAGCTTTCTTCGTCAAAAACATGGACTTCAATTTCTTGTATGAAAGTTTGTCTTTGAACTTGTGCAACACACACAACAGCACGCCATTTAAAATTTATGTTAGCTAAAGTAAAAATGGCATTCTACTTTCCAGAAAGGTTCTTTGTGGTAAATTACATTTAGGATTTTAATGAAATAATCTACTTGCCTTTCATCATTACTGCCCATAATCATTTTGGCTCAGTTTTACATTCTCTGTTGATATAATCTGGCATACTATGCATATCCCACAACACATTACACAGACTTGAAGTTTAATGTTCCCATAACCGCTCCTTTCAATCCACCTGGGCTCACTCTATTAAAGATAATCCCACTATTCTACTCACCCTTCCCCGCACTTAGCTCTCTTATTTAAAACTTTCACTTTTTTCCTTTTTTCAGTTCTGATGAAGGATTATGACGGAAATATTAACTGTTCCTTTTCCCACAGATGCTGCCTGCTTTGCAAATTTTTTCCAGCATTTTCTGTTTTTATTTCAGATTTCCAATATCTGCACTTTGTTCTGATTGTTCTAGTGAGAATTAACATTGGTTGGTCTTCTATCCCAGAGCTTTAAAGTTCAAAGTACATTTTATTACGAAAGTACAGGTCCACAATCCCTTATCCGAAATCCTTGGGGCCAGTTGCATTTTGGAATTCAGAATTCTTCGGATTTCAGGCCCCACCCCCCCACCGATACCAAAAAAACACGTATGCTGAAGTCCCTTATTTAACCTGACTCAGTGCGGTGGACTTTAGGACCCGGTGGTGCACCAAACCTACGCACATCCTCCCGTATACTTTAAATCCTCTCTAGATTACTTATAATACCTAATAGAATGTAAGTGCTATGTAAATAGTTGCTATACTGTATTGTTTAGGGAATAATGACAAGAAATGTTTTTATTTCCAACAAAAATATTCAATAAAACATAAAAATATACAGCTTCAAACGAACCAAATCAAACACATGGTAAATGACTTATTGGAATAAATGTTGAATGTCACAGTCACTGTCAGTATAAAACTTCAGTTCTTGTCTTTCTGTTTATTTAAATTATATACAGTGGTAATTCCGACACTATTTTCTTCAGTAAAATGCTGCACAGACACACCACGATCAAGCTTCTGCAATAACTCCACTTTCTGCGTTATTGATAATGATAGATGCTTCCTTCTATTTTTCGCTTTGTTACCCATAGGGGTATCTGCAACTCTTTTTGACATTTTCACAGTGAAATTAAACACAAAGTCAACAGTGAACACAAAATATCAGCGAACAGCAAATGCACGTGTAACCAGTACAAGCTCTGAGCCACAACTGACGTCTGGTGGCCTCTGCTAGTGCTGCCACATCACACATGAATGACCTCAGCTGTTGGTAAAAAAAAAACTTTGGTTTTTGGAGCTTTTTGGATTTCAGAATTTTGGATAAAGGAATGTGCACCTGTACATAAATGTCACATATACTGTACAACCCTGAGATTCATTTTCTTGCGGGCATACTTGATAAAGGGCCAGCTTGTGGTGTAGTGGCATTAGCACTGGACTTCAAGGCACATGGTCCTGAGTTCAAACCCAGCTGGGTCCCAACCTGGGCAGCAGCAGTATCTGCGTGGAAGAAAGGCCCAACAATCTACTTCTGTATCTAGCCATGAAAACCCTATGGGCAATACAGTCCACAAGATCATGAAGAGTCGGACTTGACTTAACGACTGAACAGCAGCAATACTTGATAGATCTATAGAATAATAACCATAACCGAATCAATAAAAGACTGACCAGCTACAGTGCTCAATCAGAGTGCGGAAGACTGCAAACTGAAAATATGAAAAGAAGAAATAATAATAGTAATAGATATCAAGAACATGAGATGAAGAGTCTTTGAAAGTGAGTCCATTGGGTGGGAAACATTTCAATGATGCGGGAAATGAAGTTGGGTGCAGTTATCCCCTTTGTTTCAAGAGCCTGATGGTTGAGGGGTGACAACCGTTCCTGAACCTAGTTTCTTGAATCTTTCTGATGGCAGCAGCAAGAATAGTGCATGTTCTGGGTGGTGGTGATTCCTGATGATGGATGCTGCTTTCCTGCAACAACATTCTGTGTAGATGTGCTCAATGGTTAGGATGGCTTTACCTGTGATGGACTGCGCCGTATCCACTACTTTTGTAGACTTTTCTGTTCAAGGACATTGGTGTTTCTATACCAGCTGTGATGCAGTCAATATACTCTCCACTGCGCACATACAGAACTTTGTCAAAGTTTCAACTAGTTTAACTGATTTGTTTTCCTGTTGATTATACACATGTTCTTATTTATCAATTATTTTAAACAACTGATTTTTAATTAAGTCATACAGTTTTTCTTTTTCAATTTGAGGCTTTTATGTAATATAGATTGAGTAGTAACATTGTAATTTACATTAATTCAAGTCAAGTCAAGTCACTTTTTATTGTCATTTCAACCATAACTGCTGGTACAGAACATACTGAAAATGAGACAACATTTTCCAGGACCATGGTGCTACATGAAACAATACAAAAACTACACTGAACTACGTAAGAAAAAAAACACAAAAAATACACTAGACTACAGACCTATGCAGGCCTGCATAAAGTGCACAAAACAGTGCAGGCACTACCATAAATAATAATAAATAATAAACAAAACAGTAGGCACAGTAGAGGGTGTAGTAGGTTGGTGTCAAGTCAGGCTCTGGGTATTGAGGAGTCTGAAGACTTGGGGGAAGAAACTGTTACATAGTCTGGTCGTGAGAGCTTGAATATTTCAGTGCCTTTTTCCAGATTATGATTCTTGAATTTGATATATATTTTGCACATAAATGTAATTCAAGTTTCAAATTTCAAGGTGTCATTGGTTTGTATATTTTAGCAAAACTTAAGTTAAGGATTAGTCCTGTTGTTAAACTAGTTTATAATTTAAATACTGCAGATTTTCTTGTCATTCAATCTTCATACATTTTATAGACATTTATAGTCCACTATATACACTTCATGTTAAGTCAGAAACTGGGATGAGCAGTTTGCCCAGTGTTAATGATGCAGCAATTTTCTCTAAGTAGTCATATAATAAAACCATAAATAGAAACTAATGATCCATCAAAAATTGGTTCCTTGCTCATAACTTTACACAAAGTGTATTTAATGATAAGTGGTTTGGTGTCACAGTTGAATCTGTGCTAGCCAGTGCGCATCTTTATCTAGTTCTAATTGTCCAATTAATATTATTGCCACAGCGCAAAGCTATTCTGCAACCAAGGAATAAGGATGAAACAAATCTGCCACAGTCTGAACATGACTATTTCAATTTTATTCAGGACTTCATTTGCAGAGGGAAAATTGCTGAGTGTACTATAAATAATTATATAAAAATCTCACCAAATTAACAGATATACTTATTGCTTAACAAAAGATCATAAAAAATAGAAATTATAATTGTTTAACATAAAAACATAAGACATAGAAGTAGACGTAGGCCATTCGGCCCATTGAGTCTGCTCTGCCATTCCAACATGGCTGATTTATTATCCCTCTCAGTCCCATTCTCCCACACTCTCCTTGCAACCTTTGACTCCCTGACTAATCAAGAAACTATCGACTGCCACTTCAAATATCAAGTCAAAGTACATTTATTATCAAAGTATGTATACTTTATATAACCTTGAGATATGACTTCTTACAGGCAACTGCAAAACAGAGAAGCCCAATAGAATCCATTAAAACAAAAGAAGACTGTCAAGCACCCAACGTGCAGAGAAAAGAAAGGAAAAAAAAACATGCAAACAATAACAGTAAGCAAGTGACATTCAGAACTGAAGTTCACAACAGTGAGTCCACACTGTGATAGTTGCAAGCTGTAGCCACAGTTTGGTGCAGACATAAGTAAGCCTCACTGATCAGCAACTTGAACCGGCTCATGCTTTGCCTCACCTCCGGTCCTAACACCCTGTCCTTTTCAAACTGGCCTGGCACTTAAATCGTTGAGACTATGCACTCAGACTTGGACCCGGACCCTGCCACTTCGATATGCTCTTGAGCTGGTGCCCCACCACCTTAATATGGCCCGTATCCAACTTTTCCAATTCAGCTTGATACTTTAATCGATCAAACCTAGGGTCTTCCGAATCGAATTGCCTCTAAGTTCACTCCAGTAATGTCCAAACATTAGCTCATTCCCTGCTCTCCAGCCTGGAGCCCACTGCCTTGATCCAGCTATACTCCATGCTGCAGATGTCCTGTACCTTTGAGACTTCAGTTCACACTACAGGAATGCCAGGTCCTACAGGTAGTTCAAAAATTCAACTCCAACAGGGAAGTTACAGCCTATTGTTTGCAGTGATCATTTAGCAGAAAAAGTGTAATTAATAAAGTATTTAGTTGTTTTCTTTGTTTTATTTGCCACCAGCAAGCAGTTTCTGAGCTTCACAAGTACCATCTTAAACAGGAAGAATCCAGTGACTTGGCCTCTATAGCTGTCAGTGGCAATGAATTCCACAGATTCACCACCTTTTGGCTAAAGAAATTTCTCCTCATCTCTGTTCTAAATGGACATCCCTACAGCCTAAGACTGTGCCCTCTAGTCTTAGACTCTCTTGGTTGCCAGGCTGTAAATATTTGCTTTAAATTTTTAAAATTGATATTAATTTAAATTCATATATGGCTTTTCTGAACTATTCTAAAACTGCTTTGATAGTATTCAAACCAGCTAATCATTCAGCAGAAAAACTCTTATACTGAGGAAAATGCAAGCACAGAGGCAGGCTACTTGGCTGCATCTTTAATTTCTAATGCTCCACATGCCTGAGCCACAGTCCTCTGCTGTTTGGTTTTCTCTTTCTTTTCCCCTTTCAAACACATTTTGAGTTCTTTTGAAAGGAGCAATGTCTCAACATTCCAATCAATCACAAGGCAAAGGACTTTCTCCTTTTGGACCTATCATTAGATAACTTGATGGTAATTAATCTTGGCTGTTCTCCAAAGTGACAAATTACGACTGCATCTACTCTGTACAATCTGTGGAAATGTTCAGAGTCTCTTTTACTACATGTGCATGTTGTGTTTTGTATTGACTTCTAGTACGTAGATTCTGAAATTCAGTTCTCTTAAACTCGCTGGAATTGTGTACAAAGCAGAGCTACTGTTACTTATGTGTGTTTTGTACAAGGAATCTGTATACCTTATTGAGAAGATATAATGCTGTAAAAGTTATTTTCTTATTCATGGCAGTAACCAGTATGATTACACAAAATTCTTTGTGTTTGGAGGCTCGAGATCAATGCAAATGGTGGTAAAATACATAAATTCATTCTTGTAATGTATTTTATCCCCACTTCAGAAATTTCACGCAGATCAAGCCTAGACAGAAGCAATGAAAATCTGAATTCTCTGGCTGCTGTGAGGGTTATAAAAGTAATGAGTTTGACCAAGTTCCAAATGGGCTCAAGTCCACGAAGCACAGTGTAATATGACACTAATTATTACTAAATTGGCAATCTCTGAGAAGCTGCAAGAGTATCTTGATAGAAAATAGAAATGTCATATTGATGTAAAAGACTTTTACTGAGATAAGGGGTGCAGGGCCCGGGGGGTGGGGTGTGCGGGGAGGGGGGGCGCAGTGTAGTGGGGGGATGGTGGGAAGAGCAGAGAAAATCCTTCTGTAAAGTTCACCGAATATGGCTGAACATTGATGCTAAGAGTGAGTTAAAAGTTGGGAAATGTTTCCAGAGTTTATGGTTCAAATTGTGCTGATGTTGGACAGTGACTTTACTTCTGTTAGCATGCACTGGAGATGCATACCAGCAGAAGAGACTGGTGGAGACCAGCTTGTGGGAAATCATTAATCAGCTCCTACAACAAATGGGACCTGGTAAAGTTTAGGGAGTCCTTTTCATTCATGGCCTGGGATACAGAGAGCAGTATTTATTTTAAAATACAACTATTTATTTAATTGTAGTGACTTGAAAATGACATCATGATTGTTTTTCCATTCTTATAACCAGTTTGAATTTTGAAACCATAAATGTATTTGTTTTCAGAAGATTGGCAATTTTCTTTAAACTGATGAAAATCCTCACATTAGCCAAAGATAAAACTGAACCCTCAGCTTTTCTTTCTGTCAAACTCTGTCAGGACAGTAGTACATCAAGTCCTCAGGACCACAATTTCTGAGGCAAGTCATTGCTTTCAGAATCCAAAGGCCTAGCCAGATTCTGCTTACTTACTTGTACCAGCTAGATATGTTACAGACTGGAAATATATGACCTGAAAATAATCAGTATACAATATATCTGAAGGCTAAATTTGTGGCAACCCAGGTCTGTACTAGAAAACCAGGTATAACTTGTGGAGGGTTATCTTAAGGGCAAAGAGACAATTTCGAATGAGGTTGGAGGCAACATTGGATGTACGACATCTAGCAGGATTTGCATGATTGAGTTTAGGGAGTTAGACGCCAAGTTAAAGGACAGGACCTCCAGGATAGGAATCTCAGGATTGCTACCAGTGCCATGTTCAGGCGGGTTTAGAAATAGTGAGATAGAGCAGATCAACACTTGGCTGAAGACATGGTGCAGGAGAGAGGGCTTCGGATTTATAGATAATTGGGCAGTTTTCCAAGGAAGGTGGGACCTGTTCCGGCGGGACTGTTTACATCTGAACTGGAGGGGGACAAATATTCTTGCAGGTAGGTTTGCTAGAGAGGCTCCAGTGGATTTAAACTAGATACAAGGGGAGAGGGGAACAAGAGTGTATGAACAGATGTAGGGGAGAAGGAAGAAAAAAAAGATAGTAAAGTTGTTTGCACCATTAGTGATAAATAGAGAGTAAGAGATGAAGAATTTCTTAAGTGCATTTATTTTAATACCAGGAGCAGGGGAAGAAATGTGGATGAGCTGACAGTATGGATTGATACCTGGAAATATGATGTTGTAGTTATTAGTGGTTTCGGGGGGGGGGGGGTGTGATTGGCAACTAAATATTCCTGGATTTCGTTGCTTCAGGTGTGATAGAATTGGAGGGGCAAGAGGGGGAGGTGTTGCATTGCTTGTCAGAGAAAATATTACAGCGGTGCTTTGGCAGGATAGATTGGTGGACTCGTCTAGAGAGGCTATTTGGGTGGAATTGAGAAATGGGAAAGGTGTAGTAACGCTTATAGGGGTGTATTATAAACCACCTAATAGGGAGTGAGAATTGGAGGAGCAAATTTGTAAGGAGATAGCCGATATTTGTAGTAAGCACAAGCTTGTGATTGTGGGAGATTTTAATTTTCCACCCATAGACTGGGAAGCCCATTCTGTAAAAGGGCTGGATGGTTTGGAGTTTGTAAAATGCGTGCGGGATAGTTTTTTGCAGCAATACATAGAGGTACCAACTAGAGAAGGGGCAGTGTTAGATCTCCTGTTAGGGAATGAGATAGGTCAGGTGACAGAGGTATGTGTTGGGGAGCATTTTGGGTCCAGTGATCACAATGCCATTAGTTTCAATATAATTATGGAGAAGGATAGGACTGGACCCAGGGTTGAGATTTTTTATTGGAGAAAGGCTAACTTTGAGGAGATGCGAAAGGATTTAGAAGGAGTGGATTGAGACAATTTGTTTTATGGGAAGGATGTAATAGAGAAATGGAGGTCATTTAAAGGTGAAATTTTGAGGGTATAGAATCTTTATGTTCCTGTTAGGATGAAAGGAAAGGTTAAAAGTTTGAGAGAGCCATGTTTTCAAGGGATATTGGAAACTTGGTTTGGAAAAAGAGAGATATCTACAATAAATATAGGCAGCATGGAGTAAATAAAGAATGTAAAAAGAATCTTAAGAAAGAAATTAGAAAAGCTAAAAGAAGATACGAGGTTGCTTTGGCAAGTAAGGTGCAAATAAATCCAAAGGGTTTCTACAGTTATATTAATAGCAAAAGGATAGTGAGGGATATAATTGGTCTTTTAGAGAATCAGAGTGGACAGCTATGTGTGGAGCCAAAAGAGATGGGGGAGATTTTGAACAATTTCTTTTCTTTGGTATTCATTAAGGAGAAGGATATTGAATTGTGTAAGGGAAGGGAAACAAGTAGGGAAGTTATGGAAACTATGATGATAGTAATAACATGACTTCTCATTTTTTTTTCTAACGTAAAATTATAATTTAATTGAGAAAGTAGAATAAAAACATTCATGTAAAGAGGTGATCTAACTGTTTTTGAAGGAGACAAGCTCTGGTGGGCTGATCGGGCATCTGGATGGATTGGAATGTGCAACAAAGAGGACGGTTCAGAGCCTGTGGTCATGAGGAAAAATATTGCAACTGTACTGCATATGAAAGTCTATGGAAAAGAGACTCAACAAGGTAAGAAGAAAGCCAAAGATCATTTTTGTACTGCAGATGGTGCAGCAGAAACCATTGTTTTCCTAAGGGACAGGATGCTCCAGTGAGTCGTTCAATAAACAATTAACTCCAAAACTCAGAAGCTTTGCCTGAGGGCTAAAGTATTACAAGAATTAATTTGCTAAGCCTGTATCGGCAAATGTGGACCTGTTTATCATCTAAAGTAAGGAAAAGCTATCAATGTTCATTAGGTAAGAGACAAAGCCGTCGAAATATGAAGAGTTGCTCCATCAATCTCAGAGCGGCTTCATTGTGGCAGTAGATGAGGCTATGGACCAGCAAGGAATAAGGATTGGAATTAAAATGGTTGGCCACCAGGAAATCCTGCTTGTTGTGGATGGAGCAAAGCTGCTTGACAAAATGGTTCCCCAGTCTATATCAGATCCCAACGATGTAGAGGAAGCTGCATCGGGTGCAGCAGATACGGTAGCTATCCTTGACAGACTCGCAGGTGAGGTGTTGTCTCACCTGGAGAGACTGGTTGGAGCCTTGAATGGAGATGAGGGAGGAGATGAATGGGTTCCATTGATGTGGCCTGACATGCTGACTCCTTCCAACATTTAGTGTGTGTTATATAGATTGTTTTCTTGGAAAACCCAAACTCCAGATGCAGAAACTCTGAAAAACATTTCAAGAAGGGACATTGGATTGATACTTAGTTTAGTTCTTCTAAGTAATAACATTTTGGCTTTGAAGAAGTCTGCATTTAGATAAAAATAGGTTTAGCCACTTCTAGTGATGGAAAAAATGTATATTTCTTTATGGGGAATAAACTGTTTGAGTCTGAAAGGTTGGGTAGGTCCAAACAAGGTAATGAGAAAATATGAAAGTAAAGAACAATTTAATGTTTTAACAAGCTCTGCAGTTTACACATTGCAAGCTTTGGAGTCATAAAGCATTGGATGCAGGTCTCTTCAGACATTTAATTGGGTGCTGAAGATAATTAGCACCACCGCATCGAGGAAATAAATAGATAATTGGTTGCGATGTTATCCAGTTACTACTGTGACTTAAACCTTCCTTGTTTTGCTTTGGATTAGTGAAGAATTTTCTATGTCTGTTTTGTTTTCAATTTAGCCTGAGATTTCTTTTGCCCACTTTTTACTGTTTTTCCTGGGGATAATTCGTGATAATTAGGATGCAAGAGTGAGAGTCATGAGGTATTTGCAAAACACAGACAAAATAATATGCTGACAGTTATATCATCTTGGGTTAGAACTAGCTTGATGTGTGGTTCTCTGGACTTTCTGGCAGCAACATTCCAATGATTTATTGTCCTGCTGTTTAGAAATCCTGGCTCACTTATAACTGGAGCCTTGATTCCCACGATCCATTTAAACTCTGTGCACCATTTCCTGCCTCCATTAAACTCATGGTTTTTATGAAAAATTCAGTGCACTTCCACGTAACATTTAAAAAAAAAAATTAGAAGTATGTCATATTATAACATCCAATAGTCTGGAAAAATGATGGATTATCAAAGGTTTACCTTAGTTTGGCATAAAAAAATTGGGAATCCCTGGATTAGGGTAAAGCAAAAAAGGTTTGTTACAGCTGTAATTTTTATTGTCATTGCATGGCACTAGATATTGACTAACCAAACCCTCCTGCCTCAGCTATGTTTTTGTTTATGCACCAGAGAGAAGGAAGTACAAAGACAATAGAAAAAAATGTCACTTTATTTTAAAAAAATGAAGTTGGTGTACCATGAGCTGAGTTTGGACAACAAGCTGCTTTTGTCATTCTGTGTTTATTACAAATCCAATTTGGAAAGTTTCTCAGTTCTAGTTCAACTGTACAGATTTGGCCCAAGTATCTCAAATGGAACTGGCATATGTATACTGGAATTCGGAATAACATTGGCAAATTAAATTGACGACCCTCAGAAGCTCAATGATCTGTCATCAAGGATCACACAATGATTATTTTTAATTCAGAGTCGTAACTCCAAAATATATCTTTTGGCCCAATTTTGAATGTTGTCATCGATTGGGTTCATTTATTATGTGCCATGTCATTTCATCTGGGTGATCTTGTTTTTTTCCATGACCATTATTGTTCTTAGCAAATTTTTCTGCAGAAATTGTTTGAAATTACCACCTTCTGGGCAGTGTCTTTACAAGTTGGGTGACCCCAGACGTTATCAGCATTCTTCAGAGATTATCTGCCTGGTGCTACACCTCGTCCAAGGGTAACCTGCAGGCTAGTGGAGGGAAGGAGTGCCTTAAACCTCCTTTGGTAGAAATGTATCTCCACCCTGTCACCTTGATGGGGTATTTGTATTAAATGTTATTCCTACACAACTTTATTCACTACCAATTTGCACTTTTTTTATGTTCCTGGTGAGAACTGAACCTAACTTATCTCTACAGGAATTTATACTGTGAAGTAGAAGGGTCAAGATGCAGCAAAAAAAGAGCATAAGCACAACAGGACAATCATCATAATTTTTAACAACAGATAGGCTGATACCATTACTGCAGTTTGATTTAATGTTTCATTATTCTAACAAAGTGTGCTTTTCTGAGCTCTTACACGAGATATTTCAGTTCCTACTTCGAATGCAGTTATTTTCATCAATCATTTTGACGTAGATCATTGTACAGTCAGGAGAAATCTCATTATTCATGTAGAATATAGCTAACTGAAGTGATTGGTAGCTCCTGAGAACTGATTTTATATTCCCCATTTAGGTACTAATCTGTGCAGTGTTAACAACGGTGGCTGCTCTCAGCTCTGTCTGCCAGTCTCCGAAACAAGAATAACATGCAAGTGTACTGTGGGCTATAGACTGCACAGGGACAAAATGTCATGTGCAGGTAAGTGTTACCATCATTTGAATGAACCAACTCTGGTTTGAGCTGATGTTCAATTATTCTCTTAGTTCCTTGTTCTGGTCATGTCAAACCTGATTTAGAGTCATTCATGAATGCTTACTGCTGTTTTTCTTTGCAAGATGGAGCACTGTTCCTAAAATGGTATGGTAGCATAGTGGTTAGCACAATGTTTTACAGTACCAGTAACCCAGGTTCATTTCCTGCTGCTGACTGTATGTTGCAAGGACGTGGTGGTGGTACGAACCCAAGTGCTGAACACAGGCGCGGAGGCCAAGTCGGGAGGCATTGGTCTTAGTGAGTGTAGAATTGGTATCCAGAAAGAGTCTTTAGCCAAAGTCTTGGTTTTAGTAGAGAATTCAGGAACGATGCTAGACTTAGAACTGGTAGTCCCAAGAACCATGAAACAAGGTTACTCATACAAGAGTCAACCAACGAACTGGCAATTCCTTGTGGTCACAGGGTCTTTATCCTGCAGTTTCGGATGGGAAGCAGGTTTGTGTAGTTAGTGGAACCTGGGAATGATTGGAATTTAAATGAGGTGATTGAGGCCCAATTTCTGAGGTAAGTGGCATGGTAGGGGGATTGCCAGAAGGGACCATGACACTGTAAGGAGTTTGTATCCTACAACTGTCCAAAAACATACCGTTTGGTAGGTTAATTAGTCAATATAAACTGTCCCATGATTAGGCCAATGTTAAATTGAGGGTTGCTGGGTGGCACCCGCACAAAGAGCCCATTCTGCACTGTATCTCAAAAAATAAGGAAATAAAAATAAAGGTAGGTACACTGCTACAACATGAATTGACGAGCTTAGATTCCCAGCTTAACTCCTTTTATAGAGAGCAGAACGTTTAATGTTTTTAAATGATTTGTGTGGAGAGCTAGCCTTTAAAGTGTTAGAGTATGTACAGCTGAAAATAGAAGAAAAGAAGTAGCAGAGCAGACCTGGTTCTGGAATTTACTTCACCAGAGACTTGTTTCTGAACTGCCATATTGTTATTAAAGTGGCTTGCTTTAAAATGTCTGTAGAGTCAAACAGTTTAGATTCTGTTGATTACATCGAAGCCTATATTTTTGCAGTTGTGTTTTTCTCATTTTTTTGGTCTGTATATTTCTATTATGAAAGATGATACTTGTAGCTGGTAACCTGATCCTTCACTGTTGACATTTAGACAGCTTTGTGAAGCTTTATGAAACTTAATATAAGTTTTCCATTCTCTGCTCTTTCAATTGTGGCATTTGGTCACTGAACATCTTAATGAAACCAGATCAGCTTTTCATCATTGTACATGACTATACATCCCTATTAAAATAAAACAATAATCAAAACCTTCTTACTTTTGAAAATAAAAAATGTATTTTAATAATTATCTGGTGATAAACTCTTTGTATTATGAAAATAATCATTCAGACCATTAAAATAATCATTTGTTTCTCCCTGCTGACCAATAAACAAAACAGATTCAAGCCCATGTTAAATGTGAAGCATATTGAATCACATATCATTATTGGCTAGGGGATAAAACTGAATAAATGTTGTCAATCAGTGCTTCGAACTGTTTTCTGTTTGAAGGTTATTTCATATTATTCGAGGTCAAGAACTGACATTGAATGCAGAATATCAATGAAAAGAAGGAAATATATAGCTAAATGGGAGCTTACTTTCTAATTTACATATAGAAAATAAAGAGGAGAAATTTATTTATCAGGTTTGGACTCTTTCCTGATGTACTCTGTTCATGAAGAAATCCGAGGGATATCACTGGAACCCAATGATAGATCAGATGCCTTGCTGCCAATATCGGGGACATCGCTCACAGTAGGAATAGACTTCCATGCAGGTTTGTTCCTCTTCCATATTTGTCAGAGTTTGAAGTATTAATGAATTCCTATTCATTGGAGCTAGATAAACATAACAATATTGGACAATCAATAACTTTTCATCATATTGAGTCATAGGTTAAACGATTCTGAAGCAACAATATTTCTGAATAAGTATTCAGTATATCCTTTATGTTTTGTTTCATTTTGTTTTCTAAATGCAGGAGTCTTGTGTTTCAACAAATCAAAGTAACATAGAAATATATCAAGAGGCGATGGCTGGACAGATTCTTGTTTGAATGTGTTGTATGTGACAGAGATGTTAGTAAATGGCTGTTTGATTGACATATTGGCTAAGAATGTCATTAATGCTATTATTCACTGGATGGTTATTTCTCCTTGTTTGAACACGGGGTCAAAATCCTTTACTGACCTGCAAGTAAATTAGACATGTGAACAATATCTTGAAAGTATTACTTTTCATGGTGTGCATACAGTGCATACAGTTGTTCTGACATCCAGATAAGTGTTTGGTCTGTTATTTCAACCTGCCTATATATTATCACTCGAATTTAAATATTTGCTGTTCGCTCTTTAAACTTTTTTGTCAGAGAATTTGTTGTTTCTTTTCACTCTAAGTCCTAGATTTTAATTCAGTTCCACCTCTGTTCTACAGCAAACCATGCCAGTGCATTCAATCATTCCTCAAAGATAAAACCTTCCTGATAAAATTCTTGTAAATCCCCTCCTTATCCCTTCTATTACAATCATATCTTTTCCATAATGTGATGAGCAGAATTATAAATAGAAGTCACACTGTGATCTTATTTTGGATTAAATTATACCATAGTGCCTCTCATATTATTTGCCTTGACTAATAAATAAAGCACCATTTTGTAGTGCTTAGCGATGACCGTGTGAGTTTCCTCCAGGTGCTCTGGTTTCCTCCCACAGTGCAAAGGTGTACCGGTTGATAGGTTTATTCATCATTGTATATCCTCGCATGATTAAGCTAGGGTTAAATTGGGGCTTTCAGGGTAGTGCAACCCAAAGGGGCGGAAGATCTTACTCCGCAGTGTATCTCAATAAAGAAATAAGATTATTTATCTTATTAAGATAAATATTCCGACAGTAAAACATTGTATAAGTGGGACAGTATATTGACTGGTTGCATCATAGCCTGTTATGGAAATACCATACAATACCACACCACGCCTTTGAATAGAAAATCCAACAAAAAGTAGTGCATGCAGCACAATGGCCAAGATATATGATCATAACCCTCAAGGAACCTTTGCTTCTCCATTCCTCTAAATACTCTTCCATTTATTATATAGTCCCTTCCTTTGTTTACCTGTAGGTTATGTTTTCAACCTAACTGTCTTTTTCATTGATATACTCTGCCAAAGCACTGCACCTCACCCTCAAGCCAATTTCCATGTCATATCAGGTATCACAGTACTGTAGTAGTTAGCGTGGCACTATTACAGCTCAGGGCATTGCGGTTCAGAGTTCAATTCTGGCATCCCCTGTAAGGAGTCCATATGTTCTCCCTGTGAATGCATGGGTTTCCTCCGGGTGCTCCAATTTCCTCCCACAGTCCAAAGAAGTACAGGTTAGGTAGGTTAATTGGTCATTGTAAATTGACCCAGTTAGGATAAGGTTAATTCGGGTAGTATGGCTCCTTAGGCTGGAAGGGCCTGTTCTGTGCTGTACTTTCAGATAAATAAATAACTTCCAAACTTCCTAATCGCATCCCCTAAGGCTGAATTCTACCTTATTAATGGTCACTGCAAAAAGGAGCCCAACTGGAAATGACCTACCCAGTCACCTTTATCCTTCGGGGTAGTGAATACAGCTGACAGATTCTCTCTCAATTCCACAGGTTACAGCTTGTTGGTGACTGTTTAAGCCTCAGTGTATATTGGAATACCATCCTTGTGCAATACACACAAAATTCTGGAAGAACACAGCAAGTGATGTGGTATCTATGAAGGTTAGGTGACCCAGGTTGAGGAAACAAGAGTGCGACAAGACCACTACTTCCGAACACCATGAAGAATTTATCATGAAACACAGACAACCCCCCCAGCCCACCTTTTTGCCGCCTTCAAATCAGCAGTCTAATCCATTCGGTGGATTGAGAAGCCCTCAGGTCTTACTAACATATCTGGCTTGTCCAGAGAGAGTCACATCCCCATAAAGCAGAGAATGCAGCAATTCCTCATTTCCCTCTCAGACAGCAATTTTGTCCTTGGGTCCTCAATCTTGTTCTCCAGTGACTGCATATTTGCTAATAAGATGCAGGGTAGAGGAAGTTTTACACTTCAACGTTTTAATCAAGCTTGGAGCCTTCCTGTCCCTCCTCTTTTTCTGCTTAAAGGTGTCCTACCTGCATTCCTGAGAGTTAAGTCTGCTGAGTCCTTCAGAAGATCATGAATATGCTAGTTTTGTTGAGACGGTTCAAAAGTACATTACTTGAAAGAAAATTACAGGCTGCAGATTACAGTGAGAGTAGTTCGGAAGAAGTATAAGCTTTGTAAGCTGCCCGCAAAGTATTGCTGTGTGTCATCAGCACCATGTTGATTGTTTTGCAACAATCTTACACTCAACAACAAGACCAAGGAATTGATAATGGACCTTCAAGGAAAAGGTCCTGAAGTCTTCAGGAAGACTTCTTCTATTCCATTTTTTAATAATATCATAGTCATTATGGATGTAGACTCAACTTCACATTTCCACCTAACTCTAATGCTTGAATTAAAAATAAACATCCTGTTTTTGCTGATCATTGAAGGAGAGAGTTCCAAAAATTTGCAATCCTCTAAGAGAAAACATTTTGCCTCATTTTTGTTTAAGCCGTGTGAATTCATTATTTTGAAAAAAAGTGTTGCCTCGTTTTCTCCCAAGGAAATATCCACTCTGTGAGAACCTTATGTAACACCTGTGTGGTCTTGTCTCATGTGACTGGTTGCTGCACTCTTTATGAGAAAATCAAATTACATAGTACTACACTAGGTAATAGTAGGCCACAGAAGCTCTAGATATCGGAAGGAGGCAGTAAATAGATAACATACACTTGTAGAGGTATTTTTGTTTATAAAAATAGCAATATACAAAATGTTTATGAGTAAGAACAATTCAAAATTGGAACATTCTGTCTAATCAAATTCCTTTTTAGTGAGAATCAGTGAGATTCATTACAATAACTTTTATTTCTCCAATTTCTCTAATTAGATCTAATGTTATTCCCTTTTTAAAGGCATACAAATAAACTCCTTTCATGACAATTCTCCAACATCAGAACCTTTAAACAAAGTATCTCATTCAGTAACTTATCAAAGTCTTTGCAAAAATAATCAGTACTCCAGAAAATCAAATTCAGATCCTTCGAATGAAAACTAAACTTATTCATCCAATCGTATTATATCCTCTACGTCTTGAAACATTTGTTCCCATGCTGATTCTTCGATCTTGGCTGGCTTGTCATCCTGTTTCTTGATTTGTAGGATCAAATAGTGGGTCATCCCCTGATAGCTGATTCACAATACTTCAAACAAAAAACAACTTGTCCTCTATATAACCCATAAGTTCTTATCTGCATTCTATTTTCTATTTCAGTGTACTAAGTCCCCTCCTTTACTCCCTGTATACGCAAGACTGTGTCGCCACCCACAGCTCTAATCTGCTAATTAAATTTGCCGACAGCACTACACTGATTGGCCTTATCTCAAACAATAACGAGATGGCCTACAGGGAAGAGGTCATCTCTCTGACACAGTGGTGTCAAGAAAATAACCTCTGCCTCAATGTCGTAAAATCAAAGGAGCTGGTTGTGTATTATAAGGAGGAATGGAGATGGGCTAACCCCTATTGACATCAATGGATCTGGGGTGGAGAG
The DNA here is from genome assembly GCF_030028105.1 of Mobula birostris. Classification (NCBI taxonomy): domain Eukaryota; kingdom Metazoa; phylum Chordata; class Chondrichthyes; order Myliobatiformes; family Myliobatidae; genus Mobula; species Mobula birostris. The sequence continues at coordinate 117,690,399 of NC_092374.1, read as the reverse complement.
GGTGAACAGCTTTAAGTTCCTTGGCATAAACATCACTGAAGACATCACATGCTGTGTGGTGAAAAAGGCACAACAGCACCTCTTTCACCTCAGACGGTTGAGGAAATTTGGTATGGGCCCCCATATCCTAAGAACTTTCTACAGGGGCGCAGTTGAGAGCATCCTGACTGGCTGCATCACTGCCCGGTATGGGAACTGTACCTCCCTTAATCGCAGGATTCTACATATCTATAGTTGTAAACGTCCCATGATTCAGGACATTTACAAAGACAGGTGAGTAAAAAGGGCCCGTAGGGTCATTGGGGACCTGATTCACCCCAACCACAACCTATTCTAGCTGCTACCATCCAGGAAACGGTACTGCAGCATAAAAGTCAGGACCAATAGGCTCCGGGACAGATTCTTCCACCAGGTCATCAGACTGATTAACTCACGCTGATTTGAGCATATTCTATATTACACTGACTGTTCTATTTATTACAAATTATTATATATTACTATGATTGCACATTTAGACGGAGATGTAATATAAAGATTTTTACTCCTCATGTATGTGAAAGATGTAAGAAATAAAGTCAATTCAACTCAGATTAACTCAATATCACACTATCACTTCCAAACATTTCTCAATTACTACACTACTCAACAAATTTCACTCACAAATTATGCACTCAGTAAAATTCTAAAAGTAAATTGTAAAAGGAACAATAAAAGTCTTTTAACTCACCATATCCCTTGGTATGATTTTACAGAATAAATTCCTAATTACATGGGAGAGATCTTGGACACTATTCTGCCGATACTGTCTCACTATCGCTGCTGTTTGTTATAGCTGAGCTTCAATAGAACTTTTATCAATATCATCTCTCCTCCAGGCATTTCACCCTGAGGTTTTCAAGCAAGTAAGGTAGAGATGCTTCACTTTTAAGAGTTTATATCTTTAGCTTCTAATAGTTTGTCTCATTTCTATCGCTTGACCGTGCCTGCATCAACCACGCCTTGTTCTCGCATAGCTTTTTTCCCCCCAAGTTCTCTCTTTTAAAAAAAAATCAATAAACCTTGTTTTCATCCCTCCACAGGTGAAGCTTTCTAACGTTACATATTTGGGTTTAATTAACCTGTGTTACACTTATAAAGGCTGCTGAGGATCGTAAATGTTTTGATTGTTCCCTCTGACTGAGCCTAGCCAGCACACCATTCAATCATAAGATAACCACACTTAGTAAACTGTCCTGAAATACTTCCAACAAGTTAACATCCTTCCTTAATTAAGGAGTCTGATAATATACCTAGTACACCAAATATGGTTCAATGTTACTCTGTACAGCTGAATTATAATCTATCTACTTCTTTGCCAATTCCTCTAGAAATAAACAATAATTCTCTTCTCATTTCCATCTGTAATAGTTCCAGCATACAAATCTTTGCTCAGACACCAGGATCCCACTGCACCTGAATCACTGAAATATCAAATCATTTATTCAGAATAGCCTTTAGGACTTTCCTTCAGGACTTGGATGTTGATGGGAAAGATATCAGAATTATCAGACATTTGTATTGGGAACAAAGAGCAGGAATGAGAGTTGAAAAAGCATAAGTGATTTTGTCCAGATTAACAGGGGAGTCAGATAGGGTTGTGTTTTCTCCACCGATGTATTCAACCTTTATAGTGAGATGATCCTAAGATAAATTAGCAGTATTCCAGGCATGAAAATTGGTAGATACAATTTGAACAACCAATTATATGCAGGTGACTCAGTGCTGATAACTACTTCTAAAGAGAGGCTTCAAGAACTACTAGATAAAGTCACCGAAAGAAGTGCAAAGAGAGAATTGACCATCAACTGCAAGAAGACTGAATATATGGTTGTCACAAAGAAAATGAAATACAAAAATGCCGACTGAACAATTAAACAAACATGAAAGTCAATTACTTAGGGTCAGGTTGTTGGTGAAATTAGAAGAAGGATTGGGGTTGCTAAATGCACATTTGAGTGTTTGAGCAAGCTACAAAAGAAATGTAGGATTTTAGAGATAGAGAGAGGACAATCTGCAGAAATGTGGTTTTTGAGAAGAATAACGAAAATATTGTGGAAGGACAGAGTAACAAATGAGGAAGTGTTGTGAAAATCCAGCATAAGAAGAGAGCTGATATCAATCAGGGAGCTGCAGCTGGAACTTCTGGGACATGTACAGTGCCTATAAAGAGTATTCACCCCCTTGAAAGTTTCCATGTTTTATTGTTTTACAACTTTGAGTCACAGTGGATTTAATTTGACTTTTTGACACTAATCAACAGGAAAAGACTCTTTCATGTCAAAGTGAAAACAGATCTCTACAAAGTTATCTAAATTACTTACAAATATAAAACACAAAATAACTGACTGCTTAAGCATTCACCGCCTTAATGCGACACATCAAATTGTCACTGGGGCAGCCAATTGGTTTTAGAAGTCACATAATTATTTAAATGGAGATTATCTGTGTGCAGTCAAGGTGTTTCAATTGATTGTGGTAAAAACACACTTGTATCTGGAAGGACCTCCTGTTAGTAAGTCAGTATCCTGGCAAAAACTACAACATAAACATGAAAAAACACTCCAAGCAACTCCGCAAAAATGTTATTGAAAAGCACAAGTCAGGATACAAGAAAATTTCCAAGTCAATGAACATCCCTTGGAGTACAGTTAAGTCAATCATCAAGAAATGGAAGGAATATAGCACAGGTGTAAATCTGCCTAGTGCAGTCCATCCACAAAAACTCAGTGACCATGCAAGAAGGCGACTAGTGAGGGAGGCCACCAAGAGAGCTATGACAACTCTAGAAGAGTTAAAAACTTTAGTGGTAGAGATGGGAGAGACTGCGCATCCAACAACTTTAGCCCGGGTGTTTCACCAATCGCAGCTTTATGGGAAAGTGGCAAAGGGAAAGCCACCGTTGCAAAAAAAGCTCACATGAAATCTCGGCTAGAGTTTACCAGAAGGCATGAGGGAGACTCTGAAGCCAGCTGAAAGAAGGATCTATGGTCTGATGAAACCAAAGCTTTTTGGCCATCAGACTAAATGCTATGTTTAGCGTAAGCCAAACACTGCACATCATCAAAAACACACCATCCGTACCATGAAACATGGTGATGGCTGCATCGTGCTGTGGGGATGCTTCACTGCAGCAGGTCCTGGAAGGCTTGTGAAGGTAGGGGGTAAAATGAATGCAGCAAAACACAGAGAAATCCTAATGAAGTCTGCAAGAGAACTGCAACTTGAGAGAAGATTTGTTTTCCATCAAGACAGTAGCCCCAAGAATAAAGCCAAGGCTACACAGGAATGGCTTAAAAACAACAAAATTTATGTTTTGGAGTGGCCAAGTCAGAGTTTAGACATCAATCCAATTGAGAATTTGTGGCTGGAATGGAAAAGGGCTATTCACTCACAATCCCCATGCGATTCGACAGAGCTTGAGCAGTTTTGTAAGAAGAATGGGGCAAAGTTGCCTTGTGCATATGTGCAAAGCTGATAGAAACCTATCCACACAGACTCAAGGCTGTAATTGCTACCAAAGATGCATCTACTAAATACTGACTTAAAGCGGGTGAATACTTACGTAATCAATTACTTTGTGTTTTATATTTTTAATTAATTTAGATCATTTTGCAGAGAAAACTTTCGGGGGGGTGGAATTCACTGCACTGGGAAAAGTGAAGTTCAAACATCTTGCACTCTCAGGAAAAAATTGATGAATGAAAGAGTTGTGGTCAGCAGTGCATGACATTTATGTGTTGCATCAAGGGATGAACAGGGAAAAATTTTGAAGAGCCTATTAGAACTTCTTAGATTAAAGACACATGAAAGACCATGATTGCCTACGTCATACAACATAGCACATAATGATTGTTTTTCCTTGTGGTCCCAATGGAAGCATGGATACATCTGCTTTTTTGGTTTATGCCTACTTTTCATTAAAATAGTGGGAGGAAACTGTGATCTCTACACTGGGTGTGATAGTAGGAGAATTGGAGGGAGGCGATTGTTCCTGCAAAATGGAATCACCTGAGAATAAACAATTCTATTCAACAGACTGAGTCCAGTTTATTGCAATGTTTAAAGCGTTGCTCTAGGTTAGGAACCTGGGCTCCCCTTAGGAATGTAGAATTATCCACTATAGATCAATATTTACATACTTCTCCTACCATCATACCGATACTGTGGTGTGAAAAGAGTCACTCACATTGTCCATTATTCCTGTTGAACAAAGCTTGTTTATTTCAATTGAGCTTACAGTTGAAAATGGGAAACATTTGTTCATGCTTTCTCTCCAAATGTACAGATACTGATATTTTTATGCATAATCAGAGACAAAAGTACACCTTACAATATTTTCATCCACTGCACAAACATACTCTTAAAGCCAATCAAGTTGAAAAGACCTCATGATCATCAATCGCACCTGTAGTGTGGGAAAGGAATGTATTGTTCTTGCCTTGTTATTGTCTAGCGCTGTATAGAAACACACTGTCTTCACTTCAACAATCCTCCCACGGAAAACTTGCTGGTGCTACTTATGTGTGTGGCAAACACAGTCTCAGCACTCTCTCTAAACCATTCCTTAAAAGTTCAAAGTAAATGTATTGTCAAAGTACATATTTGTCACCATGTACAATCCTGGGATTCATTTTCTTGGGGGCATACTCAATTAATCCATAATAGAATAATAACCATAATAGAATTAATGAAAGACCGCACCAACTGCCTGTTCAACCAATGAGCAATAAACAACAAACTGCAAATACAAAAAGAAATAAATAATAATAAATAAATAATTGAGAGAACGTGAGATGAAGCGTCCTTGAAAGTGAGTCCATACATTATGGGAATGTTTCAATGATGGAGTAAGTGAAGCTGAGTGAAGTCATCCCCTTTGGTTCAAGAGTCTGATGGTTGATGGATAATAACTGTTCCTGAACCTGGTAGTGTGAGTCTTGTTGTTCCTATACCTTTTTCTTCATGGCAGCAGTGAGAAGAGAACATGTCCTGTGTGGTGGATGCTGCTTTCCTGTGACAGAGCTCTGTGTAGATGTGCTCAGTTGTGCGAGGGCTTAACCTGTGATGGACTGGACTGAATCCATTACTTTCTGTAGGATTTTCCATTCAAGGTATTGGGGTTTCCAGACCGGACCGTGATGCAACCAGTAAATATACTCTCCAATACACATCTGTAGAAGTTTGTCAAAGTTTTAGATGTTATGCTGAATACTTGCGATTTCTTAATGGACAGGTCCTCTAAAATAATGACACTGAGGAATTGAAATTTGCTGATAGAAGAGAGTTCACATTGTCTGACAGACTCCAGTAAGCGTGTGCATTCACTGGTTTTATTCATTACAACATAATGTTATATCTCATTGTTTTATCTTTCCTATCCATCCTTATACCTGTCCTATTCACACATTGCAATAATACATTAGTAAGAAGCTTCTGAGATATTGTACGTATTCCATCTGAAATATTTTGACATTTTCAAATATCAACAATTTACCTGGAGTGATTCATGCAGAAAGTCAATATCTCTATTTTTGATGTGTCTTCTCTCTGGTACATACTTAACGACAAGACTTTTAACCAACGTGGAATTGCATCTGCAGTCATGTTTTTGAATCTCATTTTTGTAACACACCTTTCATTAAGAAGTATGATGCACTTAGACACTGAAGACTTAGAATATTAAATTTTTTCTCCATTGCATTAAACTTCCTAGCAGCCACTTTAATTGTGGCCACTTGATGGGATTTTTTCCCGTTAACATAAATGGAATATTGATGAAGGGCTACAGTCAGTTCCAGAGGTCATTTTAAATTTTGCCACTGGTCCAAATTAATTTTTGCTAGTTGGTTAGCAGAAGAACATTTGCAGTTCAACTGACCATGTCTGGGAATCCTGATTAAGAAAGCAGAACCTAAATAAAGGTTTTCCTAGTTAATTCTTTTGAACCCCTAGATTAATAGCAGGTGCCTTGAGCGCAAAGGAAATCTGTAGAATTTGAATATGTACATATGTCTTGTTCAAAAATGTAAGTAAATTGCTTTGCTGTGTGCTTGGTGTCTAATCAATTTGTTATGAGTGCATTTGCCTCAGTGCAATGCAAGAGAAGTTCAACTACATCTTAGGTGCAATTAAATGATGTAATTGAAATACCATTGCTTGCCTTCTACAAAGTCCTTGTGAAATCTTACTTTAGTGAAAAATCATTTGCTTGTGTCGGTACATTTTTATTTAATGAAATGTAGTGAGGCTAGTCCTAAGCAATATACTGCAGAAATTTTCATCTTATATGCAGAATCATAAATTGTTCTGAATAAAGGCTTCAATACATGGGACTATGTCTGTAACAGGAATACCTATAAAACCATTGACATAGGAGTCAAATTAGGCCTTTTGGCCCTTCAAGTCTGCTCCATTATTCTATCATGGCTGATTTGTTATATCTTTCAACCTCATTCTCCTGTCTTCTCCCTGTAACCTTTGACACCCTTACTAATTGAGAACCTACCTACCTCTGAAAGCACACCACTTAGTAGAAAATGAATGCACAAATAATAAAAAATGGATATGATCTCAATTACCACAAAGAAATGGGTGCCAGGTGACCAGTGCTATAAACAAATGTTCTGGTGTGATTGACATAGGCAGAAATCAGAAAGTGCTGCAACAGTTCTGAAAATCGATATTGATGTTAGAAATTAATCTGGCTCAGAAAACCAAGATAGGGAACCTTGGTTTTCAAGACATGTTGAGGCCCTGGTTAAGAAAAAAATAAGGAGGTGCACAGCAGGTATGAGCAGGTAGGAACAAATGAAGTGCTGTGGAGCATAAGAAATGCAAGAGAACACTTAAGAAAGAAATCAGGAGGGTTCAAAGAAGGTGGTTTGAGTTATAAGGAAAGATTAAATAGGTTAGGACTTTATTCCTAAAGGGTGAAAGGTGAAAAGTTTAAGAGGAACATGAGGGGAAACTTCTTCACTCAGAGGGTCATGAGAGTGGAACGAGCTGCCAGCACAAGTGGTGCATGCGAGCGTGATTTCTATGTAAAAGAGAAATTTGGAGAGGTACATGGATGGTAGAGGTATGGAGGCTATGGGGTACCGCAAGGCTCAGTGCTGGGACCCCAGTTGTTTACAATATATATTAATGACTTAGACGAGGGAATTAAATGCAGCATCTCCAAGTTTGCGGATGACACGAAGCTGGGCGGCAGTATTAGCTGTGAGGAGGATGCTAAGAGGATGCAGGGTGACTTGGATAGGTTGGGTGAGTGGGCAAATTTATGGCAGATGCAATTTAATGTGGATAAATGTGAGGTTATCCACATTGGTGGCAAAAACAGGAAAACAGATTATTATCTGAATGGTGGCCAATTAGGAAAAGGGGAGGTGCAACGAGACATTATACACCAGTCATTGAAAGTGGGTATGCAGGTACAGCAGGCGGTGAAAAAGGCGAATGGTATGCTGGCATTTATAGCAAGAGGATTCGAGTACAGGAGCAGGGAGCTACTACTGCAGTAACTCCCCACTAAAGAGATCAGGAGGTATGGAGGGAAGGCTGGTACAGGGTTCTGAGTTGGATGATCAGCCATGATCATACTGAATTGCGGTGCAGGCTCGAAGGGTTGAATGGCCTACTCCTGCACCTATTTTCTATGTTTCTATGGTCCTGGTACAGGTCAACAGGAGCAGGCAGCTTAAATGGTTCTGCATAGACTAGATGGTCCAAATAGCCTGTTTCTATGCCATATTTTCCTTTGATTTTATAAGGATTCAGCTTGGCTGGCAAATCCTCACAGCAATGTAGAGTATAAATCAAAAAGCAATGGAGACTTGCAAGGAAAGTATCACCATAATCATCTGTGAATTCATTTTCATATGGATTTAACAAACCAAATTGCCAGAAATTGAGTTTGTAGGGTGTATCTGGGATGGTTTCATAAGCAAAAGGGTCAATGGTGTCAAACCAAAGGGCAACAGGCTATTATAAATCCGATCATGTGTCATGAGAGAGGAATAATTGATGAACTCATTGTTAAGGAATATAATCAGAAATTTAAATCTGCTGTTAGTGTCATAAGTATAAATTAATCATAAAGGTATGAAGGTAAATTTGAAGATCGTAAAAGAATTGATGCAAAAATAATGTGTGCTTGGGTTGTCAAATTGTTTAACTCTGGAAAGATCTCCATCGATTGGAAAACAGATAATGTCAAGGAATTGCCAGAGGAGAAAGGGGGGGGATACCAAAGCAGGAAGTAACTGGCCATTTTGCCTAATATCTGTCATCAGACAAAGGCTGAATTTCATTATCGAGAGAGTAGGAGCAGGACAAAGAGGAAATTATAATATAACAGAGTCAGCATGGTTTGAATATAGGAAAATAGAATTTGACAAATTACAGCTCTGTGAGAATGGGTAGACGTTTGTATGAAGTAAGTTGCAGGAAGCAAAAAAGAATATTAAGTTATGAGAGTGGACAAAAAATTGGCAGTGTTGTGGAGAAATGCATTACCTTGAAGAATAGAAAAGCAGAATGTTTCTTTTTAAATGGACTGAGATTATAGAATGTTGTGGCATAGAGAGAACTGAGTGTCTTTATACATGAAGCACAGAATGTGATTAACAAAGCCAATGCAATGGTGTTCTTAATTGCAAGATGTTTGGAGTGGGAGGAGATGGGAAATTTTGCTACAGTTCTACAGGGCATTAGTGACATCTCATCTGGAGTGCCACATGCATTTTTGATTTCCAAATTTAAGGAAGATATACTTGCACTAAGTACAGTTTAGATAAGATGTAGCAAATGAAATTCAACATCGACTGAGCCCAATTACCAGTCAAGATGGCACCAACTGCAGTCTCCATCAAGGTTGTGGCTCAGAATTAATTGTTTTTGTAGGTCCATGGGGATGGTTTTGGGACAGAGAGAGAGTTAGGAAGTCAGATTAAGGTTTAGGAACAGGGGAAGTTGGGGGTCAGGCCTCCCACTCCACCCTTCGTGTTTGAAGTCCAGAAAGACATCCAGAGTCCAAGCCTTCGCTCCTCACTCTAAGGACATGCATCTGTCTATGTCACTGGCACGGATATCTATTTGCCCCTGGTCAGTGAGTCCCAGCATTGGATGTTCATGTGAGCAGGAGGCAGGAGGAGGCATGAGGGTCAGTCAGTGAGAGTGGAGCTTGAGTCTGGAATTTGGGGTTTTGTGATTCTCTAGTCCGGAGGTCGATACCAAAGATGTACAAATGTCGAAATACGAATGCTGGAGACTGAAGGCCCTGAGGTCTGCTGTAGAGTTGGAGGAATATTTATCTGTGTGGGTGGAAAATTTGTTTTGCTTGAGTTTTGCTGCTTGTTGTGTTCTGTTTCAGTGCATTCTATGTTGTTCTGTCAGGCATTGTGGGCATGCTATGTTGGTGCTGGAAGGTGTGGAGATATTTGTAGGTTGCTGCCAGCATATCCTTAGGAGTGTTAGTTAACATAAATGCAACATTCCTGTCACTCCTTGAACTAGCCACCAGAGGGAGGCAGAGCTGACAAGGCCGAACCTATCTGCTACCTGCCAACTGGGCTAATTATTAGTTCATGGTTATCATCTGTGTCTTTGTTTGTAGCCCTATAAAAGTTCTTTCCCTGTTGTTTCTTTGTTCAGTCTTGGAATCATCTTTTGTAAGTGAAGTCTTGACTTTGTAGGAAACTAGAGTCTCTGAAACTTGAGTTAATTTTTTTTTTGGAGTTTAATTTTGCGTGTAAGTTTCTTAGACCCTATCCCTGTACCTCCCCTCCTAAGGAATCTAGTAAAGCCTTGTTGGATTTTTTCTTCTAATCTTGCCTGACTTGTTTCTGTAATTGGGTTCACTACTATTCATTCTAAGGGAAGTTAAAACTGAAGAAGTTACCTGGTCAGCTGTGACAACTTCCATGTGTATGTAATAAATGAATCTGACTCTAAACTACTGTACTGTGAATTTTTGAAATGAGTAACAACAAGGGTAAGTTCAAAATACAGGCAGTGTCAAAGTAATAGCCATACAATTCAATCAGCTGTTAAACTGCATTTGCCATGACCTTCAAACAGACAAAGCTTTACACCTATTTGGCTGCATGATCGGAAACACAGCTCTCAATCGGCAATCTGTTCATCAAGTCAAATGTCTTTTGACAAATGTTTACATATCAATTGCTGTTTCAAGAATGTGTTAACTACATTTTACCTGACATTGTGGCAAGCCAGGTAGTCCTGCTACCCCACAGATCTAGATTGGGAATTGAGCCCAACCTTTGGTTCTGCCTGTGCAGAGTATTTACTTTCTCCCTGTAACCATGTGGAGTTTGGTCTCCTTCCACATCCAAAAGAAGTACTGACTGGTAAGTTAATTGGCCACTGTAAGTGATCTCTTGTATAGGTGTGTGTGGAAAAGAATCAGTGGGGAGTTGATAGGCCAGGCATGTGAAAAAAGAATATATGACTTGGGAAATAATTGGAGGAATGGGATTGCTCTGAGTGGCAGTGTAGAGCAATTGAACCCAAAAACCTTATCCTGTATTGCAAAAGGAATATGAGAAAAAAATACTGTATTTTTGAATATTCAAATCTGTCCATAAACTGTACATGTTGTTCTTTGTCTCTTATTTGATTTCAGCTCTTTAGAGAGTCTAGTTTATTTTCAAACAACCTGCATACTGCAGAATATTATGATTGCTTTAATTTTTAATCTCCTTAATTTGAGTTTTCATTGTTGGACTGTATAACATGAAAAGAAACTCACCAGGCTCTGCAGCAGGACTACATGTGCCTGCCTTCAGGCCACCAATTTTCTATGGTAACTTTGGCATGTCTGTCTGGCTGTGACAATGGGAGTTTGGCAACACATGAATCAATCTGACATCTGCTTTAAGGATTGTTGTAGACAGTCCTCATTCTGTGAATGACATTGTTCATAAAAGTCATGGTCACCCCACCATCAAATTTTCCGGTCTACCTACTTGAATATCAACATTGGGATTAATAATATGATATGTGCACAAAGGCATAAATGGATAACTAATGCTTGATGATCTTGTTGCCTGTTGAATATCAACAGCAGCATTCCATAATGCAACATTTTACAAAGTACCACAATCAGTGATAATCCTGATTCGAAGTGGAAAATATGAAGCATTCAGCATGTCAGCTAGTATCCGAAAGCAGGATGCAGAATTGATGTTTCAGGTCATTACCTTTCATTGGCCTGAAATGTTAACTCTGTTTCTTTCATGATTTAAATCTTCATGATTTTCTCATTTTATTTCAAATTTCCACCATCTATAGCTTTTTGTAATTTTTTTTGTGGCCAATTAAACTAACCTCTTCTGCTTACATAATGCCTATATTCTTGCATTTCCCTCACATTCATGAGTCTATCAAAATGTTCCTTAGAAGTCTCTCGTATATCTGCTTCTCCCACCACCCCAGGCAGCATATTCCCGGCACCCACTACTCACTGTCTTAAAAATTAAAAAAAAACTTGTTCCTCACATCTCCTTTAAAATTACCCCTCTCACCTTAAGTGCATAACCTCTAGTATTAGATATTTCAGCCCTGGGGAAAAGATACTGATTGTCAACTCTATCTATGCCTCTCATCTTATAAACCTCTAGTAGATCTCCCCACAGCTTTTGCCACTCCAGGGAAAACAAACCAAGTTTGTCCAACTTTTCGTTATAGCACATTTCCTCTTATCCAGGCGGCATCCTGGTAAACCTCTTCTGCAACCTCTCCAAAACCTTGACATCCTTCCTGTAATAGGGCAACCAGAACTGTAGGTAATACTCCAGATGCAGCCTAACTAGAGCTTTATATAACTTCCTGCAACAAAACTTCCTGACATTTGAATTCAATGCCTCGACGAATAAAGACAAGCAGACCATACTGTATGCCTTCATACTGTAACCACCCTATCAGACTGCGTAGCTCCCTGGAAATGGCTATGAACTTGGACTACAAGATCCCTCTGCTCATCAACACTATTAAGGATCTTGCACTTAGCAGCGTGCTGAATTTTCTTTTGACCTACCAAAGTACATTTCACATTTGGCTGGGTTAAACGACATCTGCTATTTTTCTGTCCATATCTGCAACAGATCTATATTCCGTTGTATTTTTTGCCAGTTATCTACATGATCCATAGCACCGCCAATCTTTGTATCATCAGACTTATTAACCTACCCATCTATATTTTCATCCAGGTGATTTATGTACATCACAAACAGGAAAGATCCCGGTACAGATCCCTGTGGAATACCACTAATCACAGACCTCCAGCGAGAGTAAATCCCTTTGACCACCACCTCTGCCTTCTGTGGTAAGCTAGTTCTGAATCCAAACGGCCAATTCACCATTGATCCCATGCATCTTAATCTTTCAGATGAGCCTCCCATGAGGGACCTTGTCAAACACCTTACTAAAATCGGTCTAGACAACATCGACAGCCCTTCCTTCATCAATCACCCTTGTCACCTCATCAAAAAACTCTTATCAAGTTAGTGAAACACGACTTGCCCCATGCCGGCTTTCCCTAATTGAGTCATAGTTTTCCGAATGTTGATAAATATTATCTTGAAGAATTCTCTCCAGTAACTTCCCTAGCACTGATATGAGACTCGCTGATCTATAGATTCCAGGATTATCCCTGGTTCGCTTCTTGAAAAAAGTAGTTGTGTCCTTTTTGCTGTGGAAGGGAAGCAGATAGACATAGACACATCTTCAATTGCCTTCTTTCACAAACCTCAATGTCCAAAGAAGGTTGAGTTGATGAAAGAAACGTTACAATTTTCTGAAGAGTTCCATCATAACATAGTGTTGTACCATAAGCATTGACAGTAATACAAGATTTTGAAAGTAAAAACATAGAGTAAGTTGGAACCTATTAAGTGGAAACAAAAAAAAGTCTTTGTCTTTTTGGAAATTTTTCCATCTCTCTCTGTCACCCATATTGTACTACACCCTCAGGAAAATGTATTCTAGGTCAAACATGGTTATCACTTCATTCATTTTACCACGGCTCCTCACCTGCTTATGATTTCCTTTCTTGTCTCTTTATTTATTGATTGATTAATTGATACAGTGCAGAGTAGGCCCTTGCTGCAAGCATGGTAGTACAGGAAAGATTTTGGCATAGATAAAGCAGTGGCTGATTGGCAGGAGGCAAATAATGGGAATAAAGGGAGAATTTTCTGGTTGGCTTTTCGTGACTAGTGTGTGGCGTGTGGCCCAGTAGTTGGGGCATTGGACTAGCGATCTGAAGGTCGTGAGTTCGAGCCCCAGCAGAGGCAGCATGTTGTGTCCTTCAGCAAGGCTCTTAACCACACACTGCTCCAGTCCACCCAGCTGAAAATGGGTACCGGCAAAATGCTGAGGGTTAACCTCGCGATAGACTGGCATCCTATCCGGGGGGGGGGGGGGGGTGAATCTGTACTCTCAGTCGTTTCACGCCATGGAAACCGGCATAAGCATCGGCCTGATGAGCCTATAAGGCTTGGGACAGACTTTAACATAATTTTAACTTTTCATGAATAGTGGTGTTCTACTGGGGTCTGTGTTGGGACTGATTCTTTTTACTTATATGTTGGATGATAGAAATGATGGCTTTGTTGTAAAGTTTGCAGACAATATGAAGATAAGTGGAGGGGCAGGTAGTTTTGAGGAACTAGAGGCTACAGAAGGACAGACAGATTAGGAGAATGGGCAAAGAAGTGTGAGATGGATTGGAGAAGTGTATGGTCATGTACTTTGGTAGAAAAAATGAATGGGTTGACTATTTTCTGAATGCAGAGAAAATACAAAAATCTGAAGTGCATAGAGACTTGAGAGTCCTTATGCAGAATTTCCTAAAGGTTAATTTGCAGATTGAGTCTGTGGTGGGGAAGGCTAATGCAATGTTAGCATTCAGTTCAAAAGGACTAGAATATAAAAACAAAAATGTAATGTTGAGATTTTATAAAGCACTAGTGAAACCTCACTTGGAGTATTGTGAGCAGTTTTAGGTGCCTTATCTTAAAGGAGATGTTCTGAAACTGGAGGGGATCAAAGGAGGTTCAAAAATGATTCCAGGATTGAATGGCTGTCATAGGAAGAGTGTTTGATGGACTTGGGCCTATATTCACTGTAATTCAGAAGAAAGAGAGGTTTCAATGAAATCACCCATCAAATGGTGAAAGACTTCGATAGAGTGGATCAGAGGAGGATGTTTCCTATGGTGGGAGAGTTTAAGACCTGACGACACAGCCTCAGAATAGAGGGGTGACACTTTAGAATGGAGATGAAGAGAAATTTCTTTAGCTAGAGAGTGGTGAACCTATGGAACTTGTTGCCACGGGCAGCTCTGGAGGCTAGGTCTTTATGTATATTTAAGGCAGAGGTTGAAAGGGTTCTTGATTGGTTAGGGCATGAAGGGAAATGAGGGGGATGGCAGGATATTGGGACTGAGTGGAAAAGTGGATCAGCCATGACGAAATGGCAGCGTAGACTCTGGGCCAGATAGCCTAATTTTGCTCCTATATCTTATGGTCTTGTCGTCTTGAAGGTCTTGCTGCCCCAACAACTCCCATCAAACCCGATGAACCCTAAACTAGTTATGAGTCAATTTACAATGACCAATTAACCTGCCTGGTATACCTTTTGATTCTGAAAGGCAATCGGAGGAAACTGGACCACAGAGAGAACATACAGAGACTCCTTACAGAACGGCATCGGAATTGAACTCTGAACTCTGGAGTGCCTTGAGCTTTTATTGTTGTCACACTAACCACTATGCTGCTGTGGCACCTAAGTACGTGAACAATTGCATCCTTAGAGCAGAATAATTTTCTTGAAACCTGTGAAAATCAAGCTATCAAAAGTGTTGACATCCACCATGTCATCAGCTTCTTGAAGGATAATATGAGCAAAAGCTTACCTGTCATCTACCAATGATACCAACTTTCTGTCCTTGAAACCTTTGGCTCAGTGACTACCTTGGAGCAACGAACAACCTGCTAGAGGAACTTGGTATTTGTGTTTCTAATTATTCTTTGGTAATTTAATCTCTGAAATTTTATAAATATATCAGATATGTATCTATATGTCTATCTCTAAGCACATTAAGGGGGAACAATGTAATTGTAGTCATAATTTGTACTAAATAGACCTCTAAACTTGTGGAGCCAACAGCAATAGACCAGCTTCCAATTTCTGTATCCATGTTTCAGTATCATACTTTTTACTGTCAAATTTAATATATGCAATCCCTTGCATTTTTAAGGCATCAGAGGAGCAGGGTCTTTGATGCTAATAGAATCATTTAAAATATGAAGACTCTGGAGCACTTCTGCATCACCGACTATGGAATATACTGGTCAAACAATGTTTTGCACTTCTCTTGCTTTCTATTATCAACAAAGTCTTCTCTTGCTGAGAACTTTATCTTTTAGCCACTTGTTCCAGCATTTTTCCCAACTGAACATATTCTATTTGTTCCTCAACCTCTGTCACCAAATTTCCTATGATATTTCGTGACATAGATCCACACATCGCCATCAGGGAGTTACTTCTTTAGTCATGTACATTCATTTATACTGTTTGTATTTCAGAAGAAATTCACAAAAAAGCGTGATTTCCATGTTCCTGCTCTTTGTGTCTTCCTGGCTTCCATGGTGAGCTCCATTCCTGTAGTGAAGGCCTCTCCTAGTGGCAGCTTGGAGTTTTGAATCAACGTTCTAGTTTGAATTGTAACGTTGGATCGTTTGTTGTGTGTTTCTCTTTTCCAATTCTCTAGCCTTTTTGCTTCATGTTTGTGTGCTGAACCAATGGCTAAATAGTGATTCTTGAGGGGAAAAATTGTGTGATTTCTTTTTATTATCAATTCCAAGGAGTGTAGAGATCAAACAGAATACGCTAGCCTCATCTTTCCCAGTGCTCTATTCGACTATGTGCATTGTGAGTAATTGTTCTCAGTTAACACGAAACACTTAGCAGGATTGGGCACTGTGTTGAAATGTATGTTTAACATTGCAAAATTTTATGAAATACTGTGTTTCCAACACAATAGCTAGTGTCACTTAAATGTGTGAACCCAGATATACTAATGACAGGGTTTCACTCTGCTTGCAAATCACTGCATTTCATGCTTCATTTTTGTCATCTGTTGTCCTTTTGATGTTTTTGAAGAATGTACCCAACCACTCTGGGTATGCAATTAATAAGTTGTGCTTTGATCATATTTAACAGGTTTCTTAATATCCCATATTCACCTTTTGAAGAATGTATTTGGTAAATTACTGCATACCTTTTACAACATTTCATTAATAATTGTTCTTGCTTCCTAAAGTCTTCATCTTGCATGTAATCTGTTTTCATCACCATTTCTATACTGAAGTCTTTATCACTTACATAGATAGAAAAAATATAGAACATAGTAGAACATAGAAATTTACAGCACATTACAGGCCCTTCAGCCCACAATGTTGTGCCAACTATGCACCCTACTCTAGAACCTGCCTAGAATTTCTTTAGCACATAGCCCTCTATTTTTCGAAGCTCTGTGTACCTATCTAGGAGGATCTTAAAAGACCCCATTGTATCCGCTTCCACCACCGCCACCGGCAGTGCATTCCTCACACCCACCACTCTCTGTGAAAAACTTACCCCTGGCGTCCTGTCGGTACCCATTTCCAAGCACCTTAAAGCTATGCCCCCTCGTGTAAGTCACCTCAACTGTCAACTGTGCCCCTGTAGAAAGTCCTTAGGATTTGGGGACTCATCATGCCAAACTTCTTCAACCAGCTGAGGTGAAAGAGATGCCGTTGTGCTTTTTTTCACCACACAGGAGGTATGTACAGACCATGTGAGGTCCTCGGTGATGTGTATACTGAGGAACTTAAAGCTGTTCACCCTCTCAATCCAAGATCCATTGACATCAATAGGGGTTAGCCTGTCTCCATTCCTCTTGCAGTACACTACCAGCTCCTTTGTTTTTGCAACATTGAGGGAGAGGTTGTTTTCTCGACACCATAGCGTCAGGGTGATGACTTCCTCTCTGTAGGCTTCCTCGTTATTATTTGAGATAAGACCAATCAATGTAGTATCATCTGCAAATTTATTTAGAAGATTAGAGCTGTGGGTGGCGACACAGTCATGGGTATACAGAGGTAAAGGAGGCAGCATAGGACACAGCCCTGGGTGGGTGGGGGGGCTCCTGTGTTTGAGGGTCAGAGGGCAGAGGTGAGGGAGCCCACTCTTACCACCTGCTGGCGATCTGACAGGAAGTCCAGGATCCAGCTACACAAGGCAAGGTGAAGGCCAAGGTCTCTGAGCTTCTTGTCAAGCCTGGAGGGAAATATGGTGTTGAATGCTGAACTCTAGTCCAAGAACAGCATTCTCACATAAGTGTGCCTCTTCTCCAACTGCGTAAGGACAGTGTGTGTGGGGCTGTGGCTATGGCGTCATCTGTTGATCAGTTGTGTCAGTAGGCAAATTGTAAGGGGTCCATTGTGGGTGGTAGCATACTGCAGATGTAGTTCTTGACCAGCATCTCAAAGCATTTGCTTATCATTGAGGTGAGTGTGACAGGACGCCAGTCATTCAGACATGCTACCTTGGTCTTTTTAGGTACAGGGACAAAAGTGGATGTTTTGCAGCAGGAGGGCACTCTACACTGAGAGAGGGAGAGATTAAAAATGTCTGCAAACACACCAGCCAGTTGTGCTGCACACATCTCGAGTGCCCACCCTGGGATGTCACCCGGTCCTGCAGCCTTGCGACTGTCCATGCGTTGGAAACACCTGCATACTTCAGCCTCAGAAATGACCAAAGTGCAAGTCACTTCAGCAGCTCTCCTCAGGGGCTCAGTGTTGGCGACATTGAACCAAGCGTCATTTGGGAGAGAGGCAGCGATGTTGGCAGCACTACTGCATTTAGCTTTGAAGTCTGCGATGGTGTGCAGACCTTGCCATAAGCTGCGTGTGTTGGTGGAGAGTTGTGTCTGGCTGTTGGCCTTGTATTGTTTCATTGCCATGATGGCTTTGTGCAGATCGTAGCTGCACTTCTTGAGTGTTGCTTGGATTTCCAACTTCTACAGATTTTCACCTGTTTGTGGCATTTTCTTAAGGCAGTAGCAACCAGCAAATGTTTAGTTAACAGTTTCATTTAATAGTTTATGGACATGCACTTATCTAAGGTGATTAGAACATAAAATGTTTTCCCCATAGTACTTCTAATCTGAAAAAAGGAACGTCAATCTTCCCTTCAGTTTTCTTTTGGATGTTCTGGTCACAACCTGTGAGTCAATTTCTTCTGCTTTATCACAACCTCTCTCATTATGTGCAAGTGCTCCACCAGGCAAAAGGAAATGAGAGGATGTAGAGATTAAGGGATTGAAGGGAAGTGGTAAGAATATTTTCACACTGTGCAACTCTTCTGGAAGGAATCAAATGCTGTAAGATTACAACATATCTTTAGCATTCAGTATGTAGTTACTGTCAGTAGTAAATTATTGTGCATCTGTTCATTTATATGACTTGTTAAACACAAACAAAATGCAGCCATTACAGAACTACTGTATTTCATGCCAAAGTATCATTTTTGATACAGAAAAAGCAACAAATGAGGCATTGATAACACTAAGCCTTTATTTACTACTTCACATACAATGCTAATGATACTGGGAATTCAAAGAACTCATCTTCCATGTATAAAAGATTGGAATAGTAGCACATAATTACACTCACTGCACTTACCATCACAGACTTGCAAACATGGATTTCATGGCTATGACTTTTTTATGCTATTTCATTTCTATCCAGGTATAGATGATAGCTATTTTATTTCTCCTTTAATTTGTTTTGTTTGAGAAACCCTGTCATTATAGATGTATATCACTTTTGAATTCCCATTTTACTGATCGGATTTTGCTAACACAATACGTTACACATACCAAATGAGAATCCTTTGGAAGGAAAATGGGAAATGCACAGTGTCTATATACAGCAAACCAGTAGAACAATGAAACATTGGCACAGGAGGAAACTGAAATAGTGAGCTACATAAATGGTAGAGTTGCAGTTTGCATGCCACTATTACTGCTTGTGGCGTCAGATTTCAGCCCCGGAGTCCTCTGTAAGGAGTCTCTGTATATTCTCCCTGTGGAATGCGTTGGGTTTCTCTGGGTCCTCCGGTTTCCCCCTACTTTCCAAAGGCATACTGGATATGTTAATTAGTTATTGTAAATTGTCCAGTGATTAAGTTAGGGGTAAATCAGGGTTGTCGGGGGTTGCTGAGTGGTGTGGCTCGAAGGGCCACAAGAACCTATTCTGCACTAGGAATCTAAATAAATAAATAGTATGAAGGAGCATCCTTGAGAATTACAGAAATGACAAAGTATGTCAAATTAAATTTATTATCAAAATACATATGTATTCACCATATACGACCCTGAGATTGATTTTCTTTCAGGCATTCAGAGAAGAACAAAGAAATACAATGGAATCAATGAGAAACTACACAGAAAGACTGACAAGTAGTCAATGTGCAAATAAAGACCATCTGTACTATTACAAAAAAATAAGTAATTAATAATACTGAGAACATGTTGTACTACAAGACCATGAAAGTGAGTTCATTGGTTGTGTTCAGTGTTGAGGTGAGTTAAGTTAACCATGCCAGTTCAGGAGCCTGATGGTTGAAAGGTAGCAACTGCTCCTGGTGGTGTGGGACCTAACAGTCCTGTGCAAGGCCTTGATGGTGCTGTAATATATGTAGATGAGGAGTAATATTTCATTGACAACCAGAAAGCACTATTTATTTTAAAATATATTGCTGCGTTCTTCCAATGTTTCCATATGTATAATAAAGTTGGGAATGACTGCACCTGCCTAGTTCTACTCTAACGTTTACAACAGTGACCACATAATTACCTGCAATGTTCTCACTTCCATGTTAGTATTTCTGCAATCACCCAATGATCTATTGTTAAATCTATTCATTTCTGTATTTAGAAAATAAACTTTATCTGTTATATTCTAGGTTGCATATTTGTTAAAATGGTATACTTTTTCATGATATTCAGAGCAGAATTGATCACAATTAGGATCAATGATTCTCAGCTGTCCAGCAATTTCCTGTGGCATTACTGGATTTTGAAGTTTGCCACGATAATGCAATAGTAACTTGGAACCATGGAGCATTTCCATGATGTTTTAACCATATTATCCTTTGAGTGCTGTGTTCCAATTTTCAAATAATACTGTGAAGTCAGCAACTGCCAGAGTTTAGGATTTTCTATGACAGACTTTTTCCATTACAACTTTATCTACATATCATAACAACTTCCCATTCAAAGTACATTTATTATCAAGCTGTGTATGCATTATACAGCAATGAGGTTCCTCTTCCCACTGTGACAAAAAAGGGTTACAAAAGTACACATAGACTAAAATGTTAACTGTCCTGTGCTAGCACCAGTGGGATCAACAGTTGATCTGCCACCTGTCTTCAGGACAGAGAGATAAGTAAGACAATGGAGCAGCATTTGGAAATGTTAATGAAGAAACGAGAGAGTTTAACGGAAGGAGACACTGTTCTGAGTATTGTCAAGACCGGCTCCTTTTGAACCCTGAACTGTTTGAAGTGTGATGGACATGTGATACCCCAGCAGGGGGATAAAAAGGGGCAGGTTTGCTAAGACATGACACACACGACACCATGAGGTAATGAGACCCTGGAAGCGGTGCGCCCCCACAAGTCGGTGGGAGTTTTTGGAGATCTAGTCGCGGGATCAGCCATAAACGCACAGGGTGGAAAGATACGGTCGGTGGGAACCTGGTGTGTGTCCACCCTTGCCTGGGTGCCGGGTTCACCGCTGAAGAACGATCGTGTCTGGAATGGACGGGTCACAGTCGGTGACCTCAGAAGACATTACCAAGGACTCGTCCAAAAGCTTACTGCGAGGAATATCGAAGGTCTGTGTGGAATCCGTTTTGAATATTCATTCGCTTTCGCTCTCTCTCCTTTTCCCTGCCCAATGGCACAACAGTGATTACTGTCAACTGAACTGAACTCAATTGAACTGAACTTTGCGTCACTTGAAACTGGTCATTTACCCTGAGACTGTGATAGAGCTTGATTGATCCTATTATCCTAGTTCTGTGTACATGTGTGTTTATTCATTGCTAACCTGTTGCATTTATATCCTTACTATTAGAGTATTGTGTTGCTTATTTCTTTAATAAAACTTTCTTAGTTCCAGTAATCCAGACTCCAACTGAGTGGTCCATTTCTGCTGGTTTGGCAACCCAGTTACGGGGTACGTAACATAAGTGGGGTTCTCGTCCGCGATTTTGAACGCTAAATTTGGGACGGGGTAAATTGATTGGGTTAAAATTCCCGAAAGAAAGAAAAGGCAAACAACAGAAATGGAGATTGAGGAATTTCTAAAGGCGCCGCCTTGGAGGCATTAGAGGATGCTAGGAAAACGGAATTGGCAGCTGTGGCCAAACAGTTGAATCTTGTTAAGGAGAAGTCGACAATGAGGAGAGAGGAGATACACAGAGCTATCGTAGAGCACTATGTATCTAAAGGTGTGTTTCCCCAAGGGGAGCTGGAGGTGATATCTATTGGAAAGCCTGGTGGAGACGCAGTACAGGTGCAGCTTGAAAAACTGAGACTCAAGCACGAGTTCCGGGTACGGCAGCTAGAACACGAAGAGAAACAGAGGGAATGGGAATTCGAGCTGGAAAGGTTAAAGGTGATGGCAGAGCAGGGGCCCATGCCGAACCAAGGTGGAGGGTTCAGGGCGACCCAGGAGGTTAGGCTGGTTCCCCCATTTGACGATACCGATGTGGATCGGTACTTTCTCCATTTCGAAAAAGTTGCTGCAAATCAGGACTGGCCGAGGGATAAGTGGGCTGTTTTGCTTCAGAGTGTACTTAAAGGAAAGGCCCAACAAGCTTACTCGGCTTTGTCTGTGGAAGATGCCCAGAGGTATGAGGTGGTAAAAGAGGCCATCCTCAGGATTTATGAGTTGGTCCCGGAGGCATACCGGAAGAGGTTCCGGAATGCGAGGAAGCAGTGGGACCACACGTATTTAGAGTTTGCCCGTGAGATGCAGACATATTGTGAGCGTTGGTGCACCTCGAAAGGGGTAGATGGGGATTATGACAGACTACTACAGCTGATCCTGATTGAGCAGTTTAAAGGTTGTGTCCCTGAAGGTATGAGATCCTACCTAGATGAGAAAGAGGCAGCCATGTTAGCTGCAACTGCTAAGTTAGCGGATGAGTACGCGTTGACGCATAAAATGAAGTTTGCCCCGAGTAAAGGCTACCAGAAGGGTAGTCAGGACAGCGGGGGGAGTCCGCCGGAAAAGTCAGTAAGTAATCCGGGGACTAGTGAGAAGGATAAGGTAGACCAGGAGCAGTCTGGTGGGAAGTCTCCAGGGGTCGTCTTTTATAATTGTGGGAAAGTCGGACACTTTGCGTCCAGGTGCTTTGCCCCAAAGAAGGAGACGGGAAAAGGAAAGGCGACATTTCCGACCGGCTGTATTGAGTTGGTAAACAAACCGCTAGGAGAGGAGAAGGCTAGCAAAGTTCAGGAAGGGCGCGAGAGGTTTATCTCGGCTGGATTGGTGTCGGTGAAGGAGGGGTTAAACCCAGTTCCAGTGCGGATCTGGAGAGACACGGGAGCATGTCAGTCATTGATATTGAACAGTGTGTTAGAGTTTGGTTCAGAGACCCAGACTGGGGAGGTCAGGGTCAAAGATATTGGGGAAGGGACAGAAGCGGTACCCTTGCACCAAATACACCTACAAAGCAACTTGGTCTCTGGACTTGTCACGATCGGGGTGAGGCCCGAATTACCGATGAAAGGCGTGGAAGTCTTGCTCGGTAATGACCTCGCCGGGGGAATTGTGTTCTCGACAGTGAGACTGATAGGTCAGCCTGCCAGTATTAAGGCCCCGCCCATGGACTCACAGGTTCATCCTGTTTGTGCAGTGACTCGCTATATGTCCAGAGAGACTGCTGAGACGTTTCTACCAGCCTTGTACCAGGAGGGGGTAGAAAGTGAAAAGAAGGAGTGTAATGAAACAGGAGGAAGTGGGGAAATTAAGGTAGATTTATCATTAGAAAAGAAGGACTTTATACAGGCACAGGAGCGAGACGAGGAAACAGCTCTCTCTGAAGCAGGATTAAAAAGATAGCCAGTAGGCTATTGTGTGGAGGAGGGAGTGCTAAGGAAGAAAGGGAGACCAAGTACCGTACCCGCAGATGAGGAATGGGGGATGGTGCCAAAAATCTATGGGGATGAGATCTTAACCTGGCCCACAAGATACCCCTCGGTGGACATTTTGGGGGAAGGGAAACAGTTGGCGGAATCATGAAAGTGGTTTACTGGCTGCACAGGAGGAAGGATGTTTTGACTATTGCAGACGTGAGTTAACACAGTTAGAGGCTATTAACATGTTAAAAGGCAACCACGGTCAGAGAACAGATCTAGCTGGTGATATCATGAAAATTAATGAAGCTAGGGTGCCACCTGATAAGGGGAAAAACCATTTTGAAAAGATGAGTATGGTACCGACCAGATGGGAGAAGGCTATTGTTTTGGCCAGCTCTGCTGATAAGGTCTCTCTCTTAATCCCCGACAAAGCGACCCTTTAGGAGAGCTAATTAAACGGCTCGCACACGTGTGTTTGATTGTCCTGAGGCGATGCAAAGAACTGGGACGTTGGGTGGTGTTTGTCACGCTAGGTCAGCCTAGTGAGCAACAACCCTATAGAATGAGTAATTCAGTGACGAAAGGGCTAAAGAACACAGAAGTGTATATTGGCGATGTAATACGGCTGTCTGAAGTCAGCTTGATAGTAAACCTTGAAAAAAATGAGTTTGGCCACGCGAAGGTCACTTATCTGGGAATTGTGGTAACACAGGGGCAGCTGGCAGCGATGCAAGCTAAGGTGCGGGATATCTCTGACATCCCAACCCCGACAGACAAGAGGGCCCTCAGAAGGCTCTTGGAGATGGTGGGGTACTGTAGGAAGTTTTGCAATAACTTTGCGGGTACTACCCCTCCCCCTACTAAGCCCTTGCGAAAGAAAACTGTCGGGATGGGACGACCCTTGTTATCGTGGTCCGGGACGAAACCCAATGAGAGGTTACACTGATCACAATTCATCAGTGTTTTCGGCCACTATGAAGTTTGTTAAGTTGGAGCCTGGTTTAGAGGATTATTAAAATAACACATATAAAAGGAACGGAAAGTGTGATTGCTGACTGTCTGTCCAGGTGTTGACAACTTAAAATTCTCTGTATTAGCCAAATAGCTGATGAAGATGTATATTTGTGTGTATCTAATAATGTATTCATGCTTATAATTTTTACCCCGGTAAAAATCCTTAAAGGAGAGGGGTGTGACGAAAGAGGGTTACAAAAGTACACATAGACTAAGATGTTAACTGTCTTGTGCTAGCACCAGTGGGATCAACAGTTGATCTGCCACTTGTCTTCAGGAGAGAGAGATAAGTAAGACAATGGAGCAGCATTTGGAAATGTTAATGAAGAAACGAGAGAGTTTAACGGAAGGAGACACCGGTCTGAGTATTGTCAAGACTGGCTCCTTTTGAACCCTGAACTGTTTGAAGTGTGATGGACATGCGATACCCCAGCAGGGGGATAAAAAGGGGTAGGTTCGCTAAGACACGACACACACGACACCACGAGGTAACGAGACCCTGGAAGCGGTGCGCCCCCACAAGTCGGTGGGAGTTTTTGGAGATCTGGTTGTGGGACCAGCCATAGACGCACATGGTGGAAAGATACGGTCGGCGGGAACCTGGTGTGTGTCCGCCCTTGCCTGGGTGCCGGGTTCACCGCTGAAGAACGATCGTGTCTGGAACGGAGGGGTCACAGTCGGTGACCTCAGAAGACATTACCAAGGACTCGCCCGAAAGCTAACTGCGAGGAATATCGAAGGTCTGTGTGGAATCCGTCCTGAATATTCATTCGCTTTCGCTCTCTCTCCTTTTCCCCGCCCAATGGCACAATAGTGATTACTGCCAACTGAACTGAGCTCAATTGAACTGAACTTTGTGTCACTTGAAACTGGTCATTTACCCCTAGACTGCGATAGAGCTTGATTGATCCTATTATCCTAGTTCTGTGTACATGTGTGTTTATTCATTGCTAACCTGTTGCATTTATATCCTTACTATTAGAGTACTGTGTTGCTTATTTCTTTAATAAAACTTTCTTAGTTCCAGTAATCCAGACCCCAACTGAGTGGTCCATTTCTGCTGGTTTGGCAACCCAGTTACGGGGTACGTAATACCACGTACACCTACAAAACAACGAAGCACCATGGAACCCGTTCAAAGAAAACATCAAACACCCAATGCACAAAAAAGAACAAAATTGTCCAAATGGCAAAGAAGAGCAAAAACACAGAATATAAAAGATCAAAAAGCAAAAGTAATTGAAACAATCTAGGAATATTCAGTTTAGTTCAGTTCAGTTCAATTCAATTTAGTGCAGCGTGATTTGTTGACTGCAGACAGTAAGCCAGTCTGCTATGATCAAAATCGCACAAAACAGCAATAAAAAAGTAACCAGAAGCACATCATAACATGAACTACAGAGTCTAATTCACAAACCACTTTGATTAAACTATTCCCAAGGCACAAGTCTCAAGCGCTATCCTCTAGCAGCACTGAGTGAGAGGGAGAGAGAGACTGGTCACATGCAGGCATCTTCCTCTGGCAGCAGTGGATGAGAGGGAGAGACAGACCAGTCAAACACAAGCAGATGGCACTGAACACCTGCTGCTTGCCATCTACTCTTGTCATCTTGATTTCAATCTTGCTTGATGCTTTGATTGGTGAGAAATGGAATCTATTCTGGGCTCAAGCCCATCTTCAGGCTTCTTGACCTCGAGGCCACATACTGCGCTTGAGCTCCCTCAGGGACAGCAAATTACCTGATCGCTCAATCAGCCCAAAGGCACATCATCAATTTATAAATTATTGGTTCCGAAAGAATCATATTTGAAAGAAAAAGTAGTAAAAATAGTTTTGTAAACTGTCTGAAGGATGTCACCTTTGCTCACCTGCACCATCTTCCTCAGATCTTTCATTCATCGTCACATTTGTTTCATTATATTTCTCATGCTGAATAAACTTAAATATTAGTTTGCATTGTTTTGTTGATTATTCAAGTGGGATGTAATGAGTCCTTAGAGTGGTGGTTATCAAATGGGGTAATTCCTAACACATTCATCATAGTTACATAATAATCTTCTGAAATTCATCAATCTAAAGAGGAAATGTTGGTTAACCTGAAAAAAGGGAAAAATAGATTAAAATGTTTGGTTGATAATATTCCATTCACTCTAATGGAAGGTCATCAACTCAAAACATCATCTCTTCTCTGTTCTATAGATGTGTCCTGTAGCAACAATTTCTTTTGTTCTTAGTAGGGAAATGATATTTTGTTTTGTGAGTAATATTAAAACAAATCACTTCATATTTGACGAACAGAAGCAATGATTATATTCAGCTACATTATGATTAATGTAGATAAAAATCACCAGATTAACGCAAGAACATTAAAATCTTCTGAGCATATTTGGGACACCAAATAGTATTTCATCTGTAAAACACTGAATGCTGCTGTTTCAATGCAGCAAATTATGCAATATGGGAAATAACGCACATTTATCATCATTGTTGACAAGTACAATGCTGCTATCAAACACATGTTAATTAAGCATCAACTGTATCATCAGTCACCCTGGCTTGAAACATTTAGGTCCGCAATGTGTGGTTAAAATTGCTGTACTCTATATCTGTCACCCCATTTGGGTAATATTTCATATCTGTCTTCTAAGCATAATTCCATGTTGGTGAGAATAATATATGGGTATTGTTATTGTAAAGTCTTGCCTTTTTTCTTATTTTAATAATTAAACTGATTACTTTCTATTTTTATCATGCGTCTATCCTTCTCCCTTCCCTCAAGTGACATTCTACCAACAAAATTCTATTCATTGCTATTAGAGCAGAAGGATTTAATTCAATCTAAATAGACAAGACACTCCTTATATCTGTTTACAATATAAATACAAATAAATTGGATGCTAAACTTGCAGGTAAGAGTAAACCTCAGTTAAAGTGAGAAAGTTAATTACCCTACCTTAAAAGACAATGTAATAGATCAATACATAAATCTCAAAGTGAGCTGATACTTGTGGGTTGCGTAATGGTTAGCGCGACGCTCTTAAAGCTTGGGGTGTCGGAGTTCAATTCTGACGTCGTCTGTAAGAAGCCTGTGCGTCCTCCCTGTTAATGTGTGAGTTTCCTCCCATAGTCCAGACGCATTTGCTGGTAGGTTAATGGGCCATTGTAAGTTGTCCTGTGATTAAGATAAGGTTAAATAGGAGAGTAGCTGGAGGTGCGGCTCAAAGGGCTGCAAGGACCTTTTCTATGGTTTACCTCTAAGCAGAAATCATTATGGGAAAAAGTAGAAAAGTGTGTCATGCATGGCCGCTCTTTGAAAGAACCAAGATAGGTATGGGGGACCAAATAACTTCTTTCTTTGCTGAGTTTCCATGGTGTTGTTATGTTATTTGCATTTTTCTCATGGCAATTACAGAAACAAAATGAAAAGTAGATCAAACTTGCCATTAATTTGATACCAACTCTGTCTTTGTCCGATCTGGAAAAGAACAAATTGTGCTGCCAGGATGGGTGGTCCTCTATAATTAACTATTTCCAACAGGCTGTACTTGCTGGCTTAATTTATGAGAGACAAAATAAGTAATAACATTTCTATGTCTATTGTCATGGGTTGTAATTCTTTTCTTTTGCCTGTTATGTTGCTGGTATTAAGGACAGGAATGAAGGTCTCCATCTCTGGCAGTGTTCATGGCTTCCTTCATCGTGTCAGTAGCTTCCTCTCAGTTTACTGTCAGTCATGCAAATCCCAGGTGGAGACTTTGGAATATCATTGTACACAGATGTAGAAGGAGTCTTCATTGCAGTTTCTGTAACAGTTTTGGTTGACCAGTCAGGGCCGGTAGTTCTGAGCGGAGCTCCTGAACCTGGAGGGTCGGTGGACCACAGTCAACCACTCTTAGTCTGGCCTCTACCCTTTAACCTGTTTGGCATGGGAGACCCTACCAAGAGGCAAAGCATAAAACATTATTTCCTGCCAACATAGCCCTTCAGGTCACTGAGGCAGACAAAATAGAAATACAGAGGCAATCTAGCACATTAGCATAGTGGTTAGCACATCATTTTACAGCATCAGCAGGAAAATTGGATTTGATTCCCTTTGCTGTATGTAAGGCGCTTGTGGCCAAGTGGCAGAAATGCAGACACACTCAGCCCTGAGGCACCAGGTAAGGTTGTTTGATTCCAAACAATTGGTTTATTGATCATTACAAAATGTCTCACTGGTGCTTCCTGCTCCCTTCCTCTCCCTTCTCCTTTTCCCAACCATGATCTCCCTGCCCCTTCCCACTCTCATTCCACAACAGAGACCCATCTCAGAATCAGGTTTATCATCACTCACATATGTCATGAAAATTGTTAATTTTTTTCATACATTACAGTGCAATACTTAAAATTAGTAAGCAATACATACAAAATGATGGAACTCAGCAAATCAGGTCGCATCTGTGGAAATAAATAAACAGTCAACGTTTCAGGCCGAGATCCTTTTCCAAGACCGTACTTGCGTCCAGCACAATCCTTGATGATTTGATTTGATGCAGTGCATCTCACTGCATGTTTCAATGTTCCTGTGACAGATAAAGCTAAACTTTATCAAAAATTCTCTTTCTGGCCTTGTACTGGTAGGAAAGCCTAACACAATCACCTCCATGCACTATATATCAACAAAAGCTATCAGATTCCATAATGGCAGGTGCTAAATACATCAAAGTAAATAATTGTTCCATCAGTACTCTTGAGGGAATTGTGTTTGTGGTTTGTACTAAAGCCAGAAGCTCACTACTGTTGCATAAAAATTCATCTTGTTTTACCAGAGAAGTCAATGTCAACAATATGTGGTTTTATGCACTTATGCTGACAGCCTCTGCCCTTGATGCTGGAATGAAGCCATCCCCAGAACTTGCAATCAATATCAAGGGCTGGATGTTGGTTATTTGAGTACCAAACCATAGTTCATTGAAATTTATCTCTGTTTTGAACATGCTCAAACAGATGGGAGTGGAAAAGGTAGGGTAAAATGAAGATTTGTTTTACTTTTTTCCATAGATGCTACCTGGCCTGCTGAGTTCCTCCAGCATTTTATGTGTATTGCTCGGATTTTCAGCACCTGCAGATTTTCTCTTGTATGAAGATTTGTTTAGCTCGTTCTCAGATCAGAGTTAATTTTTACATCGGTTTTGAGGCATTGGAATGCAGCAACATTTGTTTGCAAGAGAGAAATGATATTACATTTGTAAGAGCAACTTAGCGATAGATTTTAGATTTCTGATGACATTGCAAGCAATTGCAGAGTAAATACACTCACTCTATTTACTTACAAAAGTTGTTGTTGTTGTATCTTGGTCTGTGTAGCTTATCTTGGTTGGATCCAAAGGCAGTAGCCCATGGGATGGCACAGTGGGACTTTGATTTCTTGCTCTTGTTGCAGACATACAATTTGGGGGGAGGGGGCAATTGACCACTGTGAATTGCCATTTGTATTTAGATTTGATGGGAATGTGGGCAGAATAACACAGGTTATGTTATTGTGTAAATAGTCTTATTGGTCTGAAAGCCTTATTTCCGCATTGTAGAACTTGCTGACTCAAAGTGAAAGTGCATTTACTATGGAAGTATGTATACTTTATACAACCTTGTGTTCCACCTTACAGGCAGCCACAAAACAAAGAAACCCAATAGAACCCATTAAAACAAAAGAAGGCTGTCAAACACCTAACGTGCAGAGAGAGAAAAAAAGAAAAAACATACAAACAATAAAAGTAAGCAAGTAACAATCAGAACTGAAGTTCACAGAAGTGAGTCTACACTGTGATAGTTGCAGGCCACAGTCACAATTCAGTGCAGAGATGAGTGAACCTTGCAGAGCAATTATTTGAACTGGGCTGTGTCTCGCCTTGCACCCTGACACCCTGTCCTTTTTAATCTGGCCCGTACTTAAATCGTCTTTCTTTCGTACCCGGGCCCTGCCGCTTCAACGTGCTCTCGGGCCGGTGCCCTGTCACCTCAATTCCGCCTGTATTCAACTTTTCCAACTCGGTTCAGTGCTTAAATTAATCTTTCCTTGCTCTCAGGCCTGGGTCCGGACTCCACCGCATTAACTCTACATTGCTTCTGCTCTTCTCAGCTTGGTTCTGCCGAGTCAAATTTCCTCCAAGTTTGTTCCAGGAATGACAAACATTGGTCCATTCCCTGCTCTCCAGCCTTAATTCAGCACCTTGATTCAGCCAATACACATCACACCATAGCTGTCCTGCACCTTTGAGACTTCAGTTCCCACTGCAAAAAATGCTAGATTGTACAGGTGGTTCAAAAGCTCAACTCTGACAGGGAAGTTACAGTCTATTGTTTGTCATGATTATTTCACAGAAAAAGTGTAACTAATGAAGTATTTAGTAGTTTTCTTTTTTTGATTTGCCACCAGCAAGCAGTCACTGAGTTTCACCAGTGCCATCTTAAACCGGAAGATTTTCCCTGCCAACTTCAAAGACTTTTGGATAGTTTAATGTGTACTTTGGACGTCAGATTGTTCTGTCAAATTAGGCTGACAATAATGTAACATTGTAGGCTCGTAGATGAGAAACAGTGAAGTATCTGGATGACTGGTTAAATACACTTCACAGGTAATTGAAAGAAAATTGGTGCAGAATAGGGGAAAGTGAACAATAATGGGCTCTTGGAAAATACTGTCTTGTTTAGATTTGATTGATGAAAAGATCCTGGCAAACTGTTGCTACTCAGAATTTTAATTTGTTTTTTTTATTTACAGCAAATGATACAATCTACTGGACAGACATGGGAAGGAGTACAATTAACAGGGCTAAACGAGATCAGACCTGGAGGGAGGATATCATAACTAATGGCCTTGGACGGGTTGAAGGCATAGCAGTGGATTGGATAGCTGGTAGGAGAGCTTCTGCTCTTTTCTTCTATTACTTACTAATGCTGTTGTTTGTTGAAACATTAACATTTATCTCTTCTCTATTTTTTCTCAGGCAATATATATTGGACAGATCATGGCTTCAATATAATAGAAGTTGCAAGATTTAATGGGTCCTTTCGTTATGTAGTCATATCGCAAGGGCTTGATCAGCCGCGCGCAATAGCTGTCCATCCAGAGAAAGGGTAAACGAGCAATAATTTTATAAAAGAAGAAATTAAGATGGACATATTCAGTGTTCTGCCATTAATTTCATCTATGTCTGCTCCTTTGAACAATGTAATGTACAATTTCTTATACAGTTCACAACACAGAGCTTTTTATTGGTTAGTTTTACATAAGAATGTAATTGATCTGTATGTTTAAATATACAAACTATCTTACTTTTTCATAATTTGAGAAACATAAAAAAAAATGATAAACATAAATTAACACAGGCTTTTAAACATCCTAAAGTGCCATGAAGTATGTTTTGGGGAAAAACAGAATGGTGTTGTTGAATTGAATTCTATTTCCATATCAACTCATATTGTGCATGTGTGTTAGGGAAGCGTGTGGAGTGGGGGCAGGAGGTGTTGAGTTTCAGAATTTACAGAAGTTGATGGCAATATGGAAAGTATAAAAACAATGGGCAAAACAGCCTGTTAACATGCTGTATATATCTATGACACGGATTTGAAAAGCAGTGCTGGATTTGCTCCTGAGACTGAAATAAAAAGGGTAAGCTGAAGACCAGATCAGTTTCATTTTAATCTTATGTTCAATTTTAAGTAATGTATTCTTTATCCCCAACAAAATCTTCAACTTCCTCTAGTATGGCTTATCCCTAAAATAATGTACCCATTAACCACCAAGAACCCAAGCCCACTATTACCTCTTTTAGTATGATTTATCTTGTACTCTGCACTATTCTAATGTCAACACACATTAATGTCTACCTTGAAATCAAATGAGCTTGCCTTTATTAGTGATGACACCAGAGACGAGGCGTTTCTGCTTTGTCATCAGGTTGGTATTTGTCCTAATAGATTTTGTATTGTTGACCTCATTATTATAGTTCAGATGGATCCTATCTGGGAAACATCTCCTGTTAGCTGCTACTTTCCCTAGAGTCATGGTGGCACACAAGAGGAGTTTGCTCGTTCGAAAACACGTGGAGTTTTTGTTTGCCACAGGAATGAAGTTCAGATGTTTCTAGGGTAGATAAAGCAGTGCCTGTTCTGTTAATGTTTTGAGGAAAAAAATCAAAGGAAGTTACAATTGGTGCTTAAAATAAAAATTATGTCCTTTACTTGGAGTACTGTGTCCGGTTCTGGTCACCTCACTATAGAAAGGATGTGGAAGCATTGGAAAGGATACAGAGGAGATTTACCAGGATGCTGCCTGGTTTAGAGAGTGTGCATTATGATCAGGGATTAAGGGAGCTAGGGCTTTACTCTTTGGAGAGAAGGAGGATGAGAGGAGACATGATAGATGTGTACAAGATAATAAGAGGAATAGATAGAGTGGATAGCCAGCGCCTCTTCCTCAGGGCACCACTGCTCAATACAAGAGGACATGGCTTTAAGGTAAGGGGTGGGAGGTTCAAGGGGGATATTAGAGGAAGGTTTTTTACTCAGAGAGTGGTTGGTGCGTGGAATGCACTGCCTGAGTCAGTGGGGGAGGCAGATACACTAGTGAAGTTTAAGAGACTACTAGACAGGTATATGGAGGAACTTAAGGTGGAGGCTTATATGGGAGGCAGGGTTTGAGGGTCGGCACAACATTGTGGGCCGAAGGGCCTGTACTGTGCTGTACTATTCTATGTTCTATGTTTATCATCGGATACTAAGGTACATGTTGATATTCCCTGCATTCAATGGGGCAATATCCTTTATGTAAAAAAACCTGACTTAAGATCTCATTTCAACATTATCACATCACAATATGAAGTGGACTTAATTGTTAGAATCAGCAGTTTCAAGGAGTGAATCCTGGTAACAGTAACAATGTGTGAAGAACAAACAGTGATCTCTATTGTTTGAATCAGCACTATATATTTTATATTTATTGAAGAGTACAAACGTTATTTAATTAAAGGTGTTGTACTATCCATCAGGAATTAAATAGTTATTTATCCATGTGAAAGAATTCTTAAATTCGAAAGCAATATCTCCAGCGTATCTCCAGGGACACTGTGAGCAGCAGTTTAGAATAGGCAATAACATTGAGCACATAAGAGATCCAGCCCAACTTTATTTGTCAGGGCAAACAAAGCTACAATTGCATGACCATTTCAACTGGAAATGAAAGTTTCTAACATAGACATTTGTTTCAGTAAGCGAGATCATTTGATTAATTTTAACAATATAACTTTGCTTGCCCTATGATTCAGAGCCTTTCAAATTAATTCATGCTAAGATGCTAATCACACTATAGGTAAGCAAGCTTCAATTTGTGCAGAACACTACAGTTCAAAGTTCAACGTAAATTTATTATAAAGCTTCCTTTTGATGCCCTCCATTGGTCAGGATTGACTATGGACATTACATCCTAGCTGTATACATGATATCCAGGCCTGGGCAGTACAATATGGAGAGCAAGCTGCTGCCCATGTAGCAGGCTCCCCCTCTCCATGCAGCTGATGAATCCAAAGCAACAGTAGAAACTGATATAGTTAGGCACCAATGGCATTGCAGGAGTTGCCAATCAGCATTGAGCTCAATGTTGGACTGCTTCGGGGACTCCAGCCCTTGATTTTTTCCCTCGGGGTTTACTCCCGAAGTCTTCTGTAGGAGTACGCATAGCCGCAAGGCAGTAGAGGTTTGAGATTAGAGTTTTCTTTCTCTCCTAGATCAGTTGCTAACCACTGTTGGCAAGCTCTATCTGCCCGAAACAACTGGTTTTAAGGTGTCAGTAATCCACCTTTGTCCCTTCTGTCAGTAGAAATGGTTCCGCTGGGCTTAGCAGCTGAGCCATATGTAAAGGCCAGAAACTGGACATGGTTGTCAGAGGCTATTTGAGTCACTCCATTAGGAACACCTAGCAGGTAATGGCAGCTTATCCACACTACCTCCCCCAGCTATGACAACCTGATGGAATCTTATATAATCACCATATATTAAGCTGAGATTCGTTTTCTTGTGAGTATTCACAGTAGAATAAAACAAAGTACATAGCAATAATGAAAAATTACAAACAGACAAAAAAAGCAATGTGCAAAAGAAGGCACTTTTCAAACGCCACAAGAAACAAATAACAAACAAACAAAAATAAATAAATACTGAGAGCATGAGTTGCAGAGTCCTTGAAGGTGAGTCATAGGTTGTGGAACCAGTTCAGTGTTGAGGCAAGTGAAGTTATCCACGTTGGTTCAGGATCCAGTCCAGGAACAATTGCAAATTGTTCACCAAATGAGCACCACCTTCTGGCATTCTTCATGTATAACAATTTCCTCTGAATTTATGTAAATAAATGTTAGCAAGTACAGGATTTTATATTTCTGATAGGAGTTTGTAAATTTAAATGCTTCAACCTTCCTTGTCTGAATTTATGAGTCTGCTTTTTATTAAATTATTACTGAATTTGGTTCACCTCCAGAAATGCAAGTATGTAGAAATGCTTCTGGAAATAAATCAGAAAAAGTGTATCTCAGGTGGTTGATGGTTGTTTTGACTTGTTCTCCAATTTTGGAAATTTACCTGCATATGTTTCATCACCATATGAGGAGACATCATCAGTATGCTGTTAATTGTGGTGTGTCCTCTGAATGCTTGGCCTTTATATACTTATCCATCAGCTGATTGGTCGTCATTTTGGAAATTCAATTGTACTGTGGGGAGGAAATCTCATCACTGGTTGGTTGTGTGGCAGAGGATTCCTAGAAGTGTAGATTTCCGTGAACAAACCTGTAAGCAAACACACAGACCTCAGTACTATTTATGAGCCATTGCAGGCAAAATTCCAGATCTCAACGCACAATGTTAGCCATGCAACCAATCAGTGACGAGATTTTCTCCTCACTTCACATTTCAGTTTCAGAAATGATGACCAATCATTGTTGATCATATAAAAGCCAAATATAAGGTGGACACACCACAATTGACATCACACTCTTGATGTCTCCTCATATGGTGATGAAACATTTACAAATAAATTGTCAAGATCAGAGAACAATTCAACCCAACCAGAAATGTTTCCACTCCTCAGGAAGATTGTTAACCCATTGACATACGGAGGAGGCATGATTTAAGTATGAATCCCCTATTTTTTTTCCTCTCTGTCCCTCTGTGTTTCTGTCTCAATAATTTTCAGTATACTAGGTCAAAAGCAATGACAGAAGAAGCATAGAGTAGTTGGGTTGTCTGTGTGACAAGGGGTAAAGTTGAAGGAAGTCCCGCAAGATAGCAGGAGGATTTGGGAATCAAATTGAGGTGAAATGGAAATTTGCAGAATTGGAGTCAAACTTCTTTACAGGAGTGGGTGGTGATACATTGTGATTAGGATTAGGGTCAAGATTGAAGGAAGGGATCTGGAATGTAATTGCCCATAATATGGCTGAGGGTTAGAGCGAGGAGATTACAGGAGCAAAGTTGGGGTGGTGGATGGATCTGGGCGGAGAAAAGATAGATTAAATAAAAATCATGACGGGGGCATATCTGTGAGGATCTATATGTCAGACATGACTACCAGATTCCAATTATGGATGTTGGTGCTCCTCTGCTGTCTGAGTGTTCTGCACTGTTCCTGAGCTATGTGCAAATTTCGCAAACACGAGGAATTCTGCAGATGCTGGAAATTCAAGCAACACACATCAAAGTTGCTGGTGAACGCAGCAGGTCAGGCAGCATCTCTAGGAAGAGGTACAGTCGACGTTTCAGGGCGGGACCCTTTGTCAGGACTAACTGAAGGAAGAGCTAGTAAGAGATTTAAAAGTGGGAGGGGGGGAGATCCAAAATGATAGGAGAAGACAGGAGGGGGAGGGATGGAGCTAAGAGCTGGACAGGTGATTAGCAAAAGGGATATGAGAGGATCATGGGACAGGAGGCCCAGGGAAAAGGAAAAAGGGGGAAGGGGGGGAAACCCTGAGGATGGGCAAAGGGGTATAGTCAGAGGGACAGAGGGAGAAAAAGGAGAGTAAGAGAAAGGATGTGTGTATATAAATAAATAACGGATGGGGTACGAGGGGGAGGTGGGGTGTTAGCGGAAGTTAGAGAAGTCAATGTTCATGCCATCAGGTTGGAGGCTACCCAGACGGAATATAAGGTGTTGTTCCTCCAACCTGAGTGTGGCTTCATCTTTACAGTAGAGGAGGTTGTGGATAGACATGTCAGTATGGGAATGGGATGTGGAATTAAAATGTGTGGCCACTGGGAGATCCTGCTTTCTCTGGCGGACAGAGCCTAGGTGTTCAGCAAAACGATCTCCCAGTCTGTGTCGGGTCTCGCCAATATATAGAAGGCCACATCAGGAGCACCGGACGCAGTATATCACCCCAGCCGACTCACAGGTGAAGTGTCGCCTCACCTGGAAGGACTGTCTGGGGCCCTGAATGGTGGTAAGGGAGGAAGTGTAAGGGCATGTGTAGCACTTGTTCTGCTATGTGCAAATTTGCTTTTTTTTTTGAGTGCCGTATACGTAATTTAATATCTCTGCGAATATCAAGCAAAAATATAGACAATTTATGTGATCCGCACACGAAAGATTAAACACAGGAAAAATAATGGCTGGGAGAATAATACTAAGCTAAGGATTTTTTTTTGAAAATATGGCAAAATGTAATATATTTGGTCTATTAATTAAATATCCCTAATCCCTGGCATATTTCAATTTATATTGAGTTGCGAGCAGTAAGGACCTAGCTCAATACAGGGATGTCTGCCTTTTGGGTCTCTACGAGCATATTTTGTGCAATGATGGTTTTTCATTCTCCCTTGCAGCTGTTAAAATAATGATGAAGTGTAGTTTTAAAGTTAATAATGTTGGTGTTGTTGGTTTGAAACAGTTGGGTAATATTTAATATAAAATCCAAAACTATTTTTGGAATCATACACTGAATAGTTAAATTTTCTGTCTGGTCAATTACTTATTTACCCTTAAAATAAATCTCAGTCACTATAACCCTCATTCATTGGTTAGTTCAAGCTATTTGCAGTTTAGTAATTTAATACAATATTTTGCTGGATTACATTTAAAGTAAATTACGTGCATTTCAATTTATGATTAAAATATAAATTGACATCATTCACTAAAGGTGCTGTTGGACCCAAAATCATGTTACAGCTATCACAATAACAGATCTGTGTTCATGGGCTGAAGCAAGGTAACACTTTATTTGGAATGAGTTACATTTTAATAAAATTTCTTAAAGAATTCCATAATTTGAAAGATACTACATAGAGGTATTTCTAATAATGCACATATTCTGTTCTCAGCAACTTTTTTTTTTATTTTTTAAAATAGGTTCATGTTTTGGACAGAATGGGGACAGAAGCCTTGTATTGGCAGAGCACAGTTGGATGGATCAGAACAAGTTGTCCTCGTGAGCTCCAACATTGTGTGGCCAAATGGGATTTCAATAGACTATGAGGTTTGCCCACAGACTTGCTCCAAAGAATGTCAACAACATTTTCCTTCAATTACATTTTAGGATTTTTTTTAAATAAGATGCCTCAGACTACTCACTAAAAAGTATGTTGATGTCTATTATTTGATTGATCCTCAGGAAAGTAAATTGTATTGGTGTGATGCCCGCACAGACAAGATAGAAAGAATTGATCTTGAAACTGGAGAAAACCGAGAGATTGTATTGTCAGGCAACAACATGGATTTGTTTTCCGTTGCAGTCTTTGGGGTTTACATCTTCTGGTCTGACAGGTAATTTATTTTCCCGTGAGTGCTAAGGATTCAAAATGTTCTTGCAGTTCCAGCTTCTCTATCCGTGTTGGATTAGCTCTTTCTTTGCAAGATCATATTGCAAGTCCTGAATGGATACCAGTTCCTGAGTAAATTATTTGTGATTTTTGAATTTGCACCACAAAATGGCTAGCTTGAGTGCATACTCCTCTACATTCTTTCTCTAGTAATTAAAATGGTTCTACTAATTAAGTGTCTTTCCTTTCAACAGGGCACATGCTAATGGATCCATCAAAAGAGGATACAAGAATAATGCAGTAGATTCTGTAACCATGAGATCACATCTCGGAGTAAACCTGAAGGGTGTGAAAGTATATAACAGAGCCAGAGAAAGGGGTATATTCATTTCTTAAACATCATTTTGCACAAAAGACACATTGTAGAGAATTGAAATATTCAAGTAAAAGTGTGAAACAATGTTCAAAGTAAATTTATTATCAATGTGTGTGTGTTTATACGTATGTATATGAGGGGTAATACCTGTTCCTGAACCTGCTGATGTGAGTCCTGAAGCTTCTGTACCTCTTTCGTAATGGTAGCAACACGAAGAAAGCTTGCCCTTGATGGTGGGGATTCCTGTTGATGGATGCTGCTTTCCCGTGACAATGTTTCATGTAGATATGCTCAATGGTTGGAAGGGCTTTACCTATGATGGACTGTGCCGTATCCACTACTTTTTGTAGGATTTTCTGTTCAAGGGCATTATTGTTTCCATACCAGGTTATGATGCAGCCAGTTAGTATATTTTCCAAACTTCTATAAAGTTTGTCAGAGTTTTAGAAGTCATGCTGGACCTTCGCAAACTTCTAAGGAAGTAGAGACGCTGCCGTGCTTTCTTTGTAATTGCACTTGTGTGCTGAGCCCAGGGCAGGTTCCCTGAAATGACACCACCACAGAGTTTAACCTTGCTGACACTCTCCACATCTGATCGCTCAATGAGGACTAGCTCACAAACCTCCAGTTTCCTCTTTCTGAAGTCAATAGTTAGCTCTTGTTTTGCAGACATTGAGTGGGAGGTTGTAGTTGTGGCACACTCAGCCAGATTTTCAATCTCCCTCCAATATGTTGAATGCCATCACATTTGATTCGCCCAGTGAATGTGATGTTATCAGCAAACTTAAATATGGCATTGGAACTGTGCTTAGCATCATGGTCATAAGTGTAAAGCGAGTAGAGCAGGGGCTAAGCACACAGCCTTGTGGTGCACCTGTGCAGATGGAGATTGTGGAGGAGAAGTTGCCAATCCAAATTGACTGGGGCCTGAAAGTGTGCAAATCAAGGACCCAATTGCACAAGGAGGCATTGAGGCCATGGTCTTGAAGCTTATTGATTAGTTTTGAGGGGATGATAGTATTGAATGCTGAGCTGCAGTTAATAAATAGCATCTTGATGTATCAACAAGTAAATTGATACATCGTAAAAAGAAGACGATGAAAAAATATCACGTAGTTTCAACTGCATTATTTTATTTGAAGGATTGCATCTGTTAATATTTTAACCAATTCTTCAATGCAGTTAAATCATAAACTTCCGTTTATAAATAATGTGTTAAAATTAGCATTTCACACTTCTTGCTTTCAGGGTTTCAACAATTTGTTTGACTGGCATTCCAATTTATCCAATTTATTAAAACTTCATCACAGACTATATAAACTGTGTATGTTTGCTTTTGATAAACAAGTATTTATTACCTGCTGAGTTTAAATAAGTGGACTTCCTAAATTTGACAATTTGAGCTATAGGTTCTTGTCAGATAATTATATTTATTGTTCCACAGCAGGAAGATGAAGTACATCAGAATCTATCAAAGAGAAATGTGGAATTATAGGGGACCTGTTCCAGTATAAATGACTATAGAATTGTATGAACAGATACTTTAAAGAATAACAATGCATAAACATTATACAATTCTTATATATTAATGTTATTTCTATATTCTTAATGTTAGTGAAGTTCTGGACAACTTTGTGGTAAACAATGATACATGATGATTTAAGTTTGATGCTGACTGATACTGCATGATTGATTTTGCTGGGATAACTTCTTCTATTTGCATATGAATAGTGGTTAGACTTTGTTTATCTTAAAGCCAGCAAGCATCCTTTGCCCAGGCAATCCAATGGAAGGATTTATGTAACTAAATATTGTGAGATTCAGCTGCATCTGTAGGAAGACTACAGTCATTAATGTCCATTATAGTGATAATAAAACTGAGTACAAAAAGTGACAGACGAGGGTAATTCTTAATCCTTGTTGCAAAGCAGAAGGAGAACTTATAGGTAGTACCAAGTCAGCAGGTCCTTCTCCCAATTTCCAAGTTTAAACAATAAATATCTGTAGATAGATGAAAAACTTGTGAAAAGTAATGTGAGGAGCCTATTGGAATTATTACATTTAAGGTTATTTTCATTTAAAACAATCCTAGTTCTATTATAATTAGGAGAAACCTGCATGGTTGTATGATGGATTGAGGCAGAAATGCAAACACTCTACAGAATAATCAAGACCTCCAACATTTATAGTCATAGTCATAATCATAGTCATAGTCACACTTTATTAATCCCAGGGGAAATTGGTTTTCATTACAGTTGCTCCGCAAAATAATAAATAGTAATAGAACCATAAATAGTTAAATAGTAATATGTAAATTGTGCCAGTAAATTAAATTAAATTATCCAGGACCAGCCTATTGGCTCAGGGTGTCTGACCCTCCAAGGGAGGAGTTGTAAAGTTTGATGGCCACAGGCAGGAATGACTTCCTATGACGCTCTGTGTTGCATCTCAGTGGAATGAGTCTCTGGCTGAATGTACTCCTGTGCCTACCCAGTACATTATGTAGTGGATGGGAGACATTGACCAAGATGACATGCAACTTAGATAGCATCCTCTTTTCAGACACCACCGTGAGAGAGTCCAGTTCCATCCCCACAACATCACTGGCCTTACGAATGATTTGGGGAAAACTTTACTTTGAAGGAACCTAAAGACACCTCAAGCTCTTGGATAAGAGGGATATTGCAAATTTTCTCTTTACTTCTGTCCATGTAGAAGCATAAATGTCTCTTTTTTAGATTTATATCTTGGGAAAGAAAGCTTTCAGTAAGTGCAGCTGGATCTTTTAAATTTTGCATCTTACATGTCTAACATTTAGGAATTTGAAAGGCAATATTATGAATAAAATTGGAATGTTATTGCTTAGGAGGAAGGAAAAGGGTATATATTATGTTTTATAAAGACAAAAAAAAATCTGCAGATGCTGGAAATCCAAGCAACACACACAAAATGCTAGAGGAATTCAGCAGACCAGGCATCATGCATGGAAAAGAGTAAATAGTTAAGGTCAAGACCCTTCATCAGCACTGGAAAAAACGTTGAGAAGATTGAGCGAGAAGGTGGGAGGAGAGGAGAAAGAAGTAGAAGAATGATAGGTGATAGGTGAAACCGGGAGAAAGGTAGAAGTGAAGTAAAGAGCTGGGAATGAGAATGGGAAGTAGAATTGAAATGGATGGCCACTGGGAGATCTTCAACCCCTCCCCCCTCACAGTTTCACCTATCACCTACCACCTTGTACTTCTTTCCTCCCCTCCCTCCACCTTCTTGCTCTAGCTTCTCATCTTTTTTTTCCAGTCCTGATGAAGGGTCTTGGCCTGAAAAGTCTACTGTTTTACTCTTTTACATAGATACTGCCTGGCTTGCTGAGTTCCTCCAGGGTTTTGTGGGTGTTGTTTATATTTTGTGATGTTTTTGCATGCATCATAAGTAGTTTGACATACCCAAATATACCTGCTGAACTCAACATACTAAGTTTATATTTGTTGATATTCGGGAAACTGAAAAAGCCTGTAGGAAATCTAGTTTAAAAGTAATTCATTTTTTTTCCTTCTGTTTGAGGAGTGTGAAGAAAACACTAAAGTATAAAATCAAATTCATCAAACATTTGTATGTGTTGGGTAATATTGAGTTCTGGGAGAATTGGATGTACTGGATTTGAACACAATTTTGTTTCCTGCTACGTGCGCTGCATACATCAAAGCTCATTCACTGGTACTAATGAAGTAACAATTGAAAATTGAATTTTGACAGGTACCAATATTTGCGCAAACAATAACGGTGGATGCCAGCAGCTTTGCTTATACCGTGGAAAAGGTCAGAAAACCTGTGGATGTTCCTACAGTGTCCTCGCAGAAGATTCAGTCAGCTGTCGTGATTATGATGGATACTTACTCTATTCGGAAAGAACAATATTAAAGAGCATCCATCTTACAGATGAAACTAATCTAAATCCTCCAATTAGACCATATGAAAAACCGGAATACTTCAAAAATGTGATTGCCTTGGCTTTTGATTACCGGCGAAATACAAGGGGGACTAATCGGATATTTATGAGTGATGTTCATTTTGGAAATATCCAGCTTATCAACGATGACTGGACTGGCAGAAGAGTAATTATTGAGAGTAAGTACACATCTAAAATGATTGAATATTGTACTCATTGAATGCATTTCTTCAATAATTAGTTACTTGTATTTTGACTCTAATGCTTAATCAGTAAAATGGGAAATCCATAGAGTGTATGAAGCTCACTTATTATAATACCTGGTGCTTGGGTATAACAGTATCTTATGTTATTGGACCGCCAGGCAGAT
Source organism: Mobula birostris (assembly GCF_030028105.1). Taxonomy (NCBI): domain Eukaryota; kingdom Metazoa; phylum Chordata; class Chondrichthyes; order Myliobatiformes; family Myliobatidae; genus Mobula; species Mobula birostris. The sequence continues at coordinate 117,647,648 of NC_092374.1, read as the reverse complement.
TGAATATATGAATTCATTTTTAAAGAGCAGGGAATAGAAATAGTGGTATTGATTAAGGAGACCACAAAACTGTAGCGGTGCAAACCCCATTTGTTCACAACTGTACTTCAGGGATAGAAGTTTTCTGATCACAGTTGACCACTGATAGTCCCATACCATTACAATAGTTCATTGTCTTTTCTCTGAAATGGCTTTGTAATTTGTTACCCGCAGTTCCAAAAAATGTTCAATTCTCAAGGGAACTTAGCTTTAGCCAATAGATGTGAGACATTACCAAACTACCTTACCAAAACTTTAAAGGAACATGTTGTGTTTGTATGTCATCGTTGTTTAATAAATCAAAAGAGAATCCAGTGACAAGTACACAGATAGTTCCTGGATAACCAGATAAATTTTTGGTTATGTTAGATATATGATCTGAAATGTGATTAAAGGGACTTTTTATAATTTTCAGTTCCACATATCACAATTTTGAAAACTTGTTTTCTGCAAACTTTGTAAATTTGCAAGTTTTGTAAAGATGGCTGTTGATTGTAAGATATATATAAATTACATTCTTTGATAAATCTACATTCTCTGAATACATCTTTTAATTAGAAGATGACTAATACTTTTTTTAATAAGGTAAATTTTGTCATTTTAACTTAATATTATCTCCTCCTCTGCTAAGAAATTTTCATTGCTAGTTGGAGACATTTCTGTTTATTGTAAATTGTTTGTGGTATTCACAAGGCTGAAGCATTGCTAATTTGTCAGAGAATACAAGATTAGGTAGTATAAAGGTTAATTTCTTGTGAGAAATTATAGTTACACTATGAAGAGTATCTTAAAATTCTCATTACTTTTCTGAGTATGGAGAAATAAGATCAGTTAAAATTTAACGTTCCTCAAAATTATATGTGAACAATTAGCCAAGTAGATGTTTACAATATTATTCAGGATACAGCTTAAAACCTGCTTTGTAAAAGAGGAGTTAATTTTTCATTGCCATTTGTGTTGATTTACTTCAGAGGTTCCTAACCTTTTTTTATGCCATGGACCCCTACCATTAATTGAGGGGTCCATCAGCCCCAGTATGGGAACTCCGAGTTTACTACTTCTCCATTTTTTTTTCACAGCAGCATAGCTACTGTATTTGTGTATAGCCCTTAATAAAAATAAAAACTGTTTCAATGATTTTCAATTCTTAGTCACATGCATTGCCCGTATCATTGCGAACTTATAGTGGCTAGAAATTTTATTTTACAATGCAGCGCTGTTGTGTAAAATATTGGAATTTTATTCTGTCTGCACATGTATCTTGAATTTTTACATAACATCACAGAAATGTTTGTGGCTTGTAATGTTCTGTCATGAATCTGCAATTTATGAATGCCTTGGCCCCAACTATAGGAATAGGCCTTGATATACTTAGCAGGCACAATTCTGAACCATTGATCCAGAGATGCTGGTGAATTAAAAACAATTATACAAAAATACAAAACAAATCAGTTTCTGTAGTGGTAAAGGTTAAAATATTGGATTATTGTATAGGTCTGTCTGGTTCATTTACATCTTCATGGACGGAAGTGGGGTTTTCACACCCTGTCCAAACTATATTTAATTCCAGACTTGCCAAGGCTATTGATTTTGAACTGCTTTCTCAATTCAGATACAATTACTAATGGATAAGAAATGTTGGCACTGCCAGAAAAGCCAGATACTGAGAAGGATTAAAACCACTGAGTGGGAAAACTAAAGAGTATTCAAGGCTGGAAGGGCATGATGAAGAAATTGAATGTTTCCAAAACTATGATAATTGTGTTGTACAGAATGAGAAAAACAAAATAACGGTTTACCTTGGTATTATGGGGACATTTTCATATGCCTTCATTCTGGGTTTTCTATTCAGTAAAGTCATCTTGGAAATGCCATTCTATAGTTCACCTTTTGACACATTTGTTAACATAACAAGAGATGCAGGAAAATTATGTAGGAGACTGTTGAGTGCAATCTACTCAAAATCATTGCTTGGGTCTACTTTATTGTAACATCTTTATGATGTGTAAATGGCTTTACCTTTTGTACATTTCCAAAAGGCTGGGAAAAATGGCCATGAATAATCAATATGTGTAAAATTTATAAGGTCATAGAGTAAAGGAGCAGTACTGAATAGCTACAGGCACTTCGACCCAATGAGATCATGCTGACCCTGGTGCCCACCCAGCTAGTCCCAGCTGTGTGTTTGGCCAATATCCATCTAAGCCCCATTCCTCCATGTACATACCTATCTTGATGTTGTTACTCTCTGCACCTTCTGGTGCATCAGATTGCAACTTTGCTATTTCTTTAGCATTTTCCTATTTTCTTTATGAGGCCAAGTTGCTAGCTCAGTACTCAACTCAGCACAGATAGAGAGCCAGCCAGCTTCGAACCTGGGACCACTTGCCTCGAAATCCGGTACGGACACCAGTACACAACCGGCTGGCTATGTACCTGTTAAAGTACTTTTTAAATGACACTGTTGTAGCTGTCTCAACCAATCCGTCTGAAAGCTCATTCCAAATTCCCCTCGGGTCCCTTTTAAGTCCCTTTTATGCTCCCTCATTTTCAATTCCACTACCCTGGAGTAAAATCTGTTCCCATTCAGCATTTCTATGCCTCTCATAATTTTCAACATTTCTATGAGGTCGTCCCTCAGTCTCATTTCAATGTTCTAAGGAATAAAGACGCAGCCTACCCAAATTCTCACAATGCTTGTTTGACTGTCCAAAATGCATCACTTTATGGTTATCTATATTGAAATACATTTGCCACTCATTGGCTCATTTTTTTTAACGTCAAGATCCCCTGTAAACTACGATAACTTTCTTTACTATCAACATCACCTCACAATTTTGTGTTATCCACAAAATTGCTGATCAAACCTTGTGCATTCACATCCAGGCAGGTAGGCATGCAGAGAGGTTGGGGTGGTTCCGTTTGTAAAAAATGAAATCAAATCCAAGAGAGGGAATTTGTAGAATGCATATAAAATGCTCTTTTAGAGCAGTTTGTGGTTAAGCCCACTATGAGAAAGGCAATTCTGTATTTGGTGTTGTGTGATGAATCAGATTTGATTAGGGAGCTTAAGGTAAAGGAACACTCAGGAGACAGTGATCATAATCGAAAAGAATTCACCCTGCAGTTTCAGAGGGAGAAAATAAAGTCAGATGTAACAGTATTACAGTGGAGTAAAGGGAAGTACAGAGGCATGAGAGAAGGTCTGGCCAAAGTTGATTGGAAGGAGACACTAGCAGGGATGAAGGCAGAACAGCAATACCTGGAATTTCTGGGAGCATTTCAAAAGGTACAGGATAGATTCACCCCAGAGAAGAAGTATTCTGAAGGGAGGATGATGCAATTGTAGCTGATAAGGAAAACCAAAGACAACATAAAAGCAAAATAAAGGGCAGATAATCTACCAAAAAATAGTGAGAAGATAGATTGTGAAGCTTTTAAAAACCAAAAGAAGGCAACTAAAAAAGCAATAAGGAGAAAAAAGAAGAAACATGACGGTAAGCTAGCTCATAATATAAAAGAGGATACCAAAAGATAATTCCAATAAAACAAAAGAGGGTCATTCACCTCCAATCAGCAAACTGCCGATTCACCTCCTCCCTCAACCTCCTTTATGGCCCTAAATAGCCCTTATAGGTGAGACAACATTTAATCTGCGAATCTGTTGGGGTCATCTGTTATATTCAGTTTTTTTGATGCAATCTCCTCTACGTTGGTGAGACCTGTCCAGATTTGGTGGACTACTTAGTTCAGCACCTATACTCCATCTGCCAAAAGCAGAATTTCCTAGTGGCCAACATTTTAATTCTATTTCCTATTCCTGTTCGTGCATATCGATCCATGGCTTCCTCTTATGCCATGATGAGGCCACTTTCAGGATGAAGGAGCAACATCTCATATTCCATCTGGGAAGCCTTCATCCTGATGGCATGAATATCAATTTGTCCTTCCAATGACATGTTCATTTCCCGCTTCCCTCTTCTATTCCTTACTCTGGCCTCTTACCTGTACTCGTATGTTTACTACCTCCCCTTGGGGCCCTTCTTTCTTTCCCTTCCCCAATGCTCTACTCTCCTCTCCTACCAGATTTCTTCTTCTCTGTCCCTTTACCTTTCACACCAACCTGGCTTCACCTATCACCTAACTATCCCCTTCCTGTCTTCCCTCACGTTTTTATTGTAGTGTCTTCCCTCTCCCTTTCTGTGTGACAGTGTCTCAGCATGAAATGTCAATTGTTTATTCATTTCCATAGATGCTGGCTGATCTGTTGAGTTACTTCAAAATTTTTTGTGTGTGTTGCTCTGGAGTTCCAGCACCTGCAGAATTTCTGCTATTTACCAAATGTGGGAGGGGATATCGGACTGCTGGAAAATGATGGAGAGGTAGTAAAGGGGAACAGTTAAATGGCAGACAAAATTAACAAGTATTTTGCATCAATTTTCACTGTGGAAGACATGAGCAGTATGCCAGAAAATCAGGAGAGTCAGTGGGCGGAAGTGATTGTAGTTGCTATTAGAAAGGGGATGCTGCTTGGGAAGCTGAAAGGTCTGAAGGTACCGTATACAACTCACCTGGACCTAAAGGACCACATTTCAGGGTTCTGAAAGGTGGATGAAGAGATTGTGGAGACATTAGTAATGATCTTTCAAGAATTACTCGATTCTCAAATGGTTCCAGAGGATTGAAAAGTTGCAAACCTCACTCCATACTTTAAGAAGAAAGGGAGGCTGAAGCAAGGAATAATAGGCCAGCAAGCTTAACTTCAGTGGTTGTGAAGATATTGGAGTCCATTATTAAGGATGTTTTTTTGAGGCACATGGAGGTACATGATAAGTAGGCCAAAATCATCATGGTTTCCTTAAAAGGAGAACTTGCCTGTCAAATATTTTGGAATTAATTGAGGAAATAACAGGCAGGATAGATAAAGGAGACTCAGTGGCTGTTGTTTGGTTGGATTCTCAGAAGGCCTTTTACAAGGTGCTGCACAAGCGGTTGCTTAAGCCTTATCTTAGGCATCAAGAGGACAAAAACAGCCCATTCATAAAAAATTCAGGAATACCTGTCTAATAATGATACCAGCAGAGGTAGTTGGGCATCAAAGACTTTACTGACAGTGGAAGAAGAAACAGTATTGACAGCACCACTGACACTTCCTTTCCTGATACTCTGAAGAACCTTTGCACATGCTTCGAGATTTGCAACACAACTCTGGCTATAAAAACTACCCACCTTCCAGGTGAGCAGCTGTTCTCGGGAACAGAAGCAGACACGAGAAGGACTCTGCAGAGAGTCAGCCCATGTAAGGCAGCCGGGTCGGACAACATCCCAGGCTGAGTAATCAGGGAGAGTGCACATCAGCTCACTGACATCTTCATGAACATCTACAACTCTTCACTCATCCAGGCTGCTCTTCCCACATACTTCAAATCAGCCACGACCATCCGTGTACGAAAAAACTTTATACCTTCAGAACTAAATGACAACCACCTAATGGCATTAATGTCAATCATCATAAAGTACTTTGAATGGCTGATAATGGCACATATCAAAAACATAGGCACTCACCAATATGTTTACCAGCAGAACCACTTTATAGCAGATACCATCGAATCTGTCATAAACCTGCTTCTGACACACACATACAAAAAAACACGGACACACAGTATCTTGAAAAAGTATTCAGCCTCGAACCTTCTGTTCACATAAATGGATATTACAAGTAGGGATTTTGATCAATTTAACTATGTATTTTTATTTGCGTATCATATGCTCCATTTTATTCACAGTAGAGCCCAAAAACACAGGGAGAATGTAAAGCATGAAAAACTAAAACGACAAAAGCTGAAAAGTCTGCAGCTCAAAAGTATTCCTTCCTCCTTTGCTCAGTACGTTGTTGCTCTTTTCTCGCTGCTGCCATCAGGTTGAAGGTACTCACACCACCTGATTCAAGAATAGTTGCTACCCCTCAACCACAGCTTCCTGAACAAGAGGTGGTAACTACACTTATTCTAATCCTGTTGTTCCCACAACCGATAGCTTCACTTTAAGGACTCTTTATCCTGTTGTTTCATGCTCGTTATTTATTGCTATTTATTTATATTTGCATTTACACAGTTTGTTGTCCATTGATCCTGTTTACAGTTACTGTTCTATAGATTTGTTAAGTATGCCCGCAGCAAAAGAATCTCAGGGTTGTATGTGGTGTCATGTATGTACACTGATAATAAATTTTACTTTGAACTTTGAACCACTTCTCGCAGCTATTACATCCATTAGTCTTTTTGGATAAGTCTCTATTAGCTTTGTAAAATAGGATGGAGAAAGATTTTCCCAGTCCTCCTTGAAAAATTGCTTAAGCTGTACCAGGTTGGTTGAAGAGTGGCAGTGGACAGCAATCTTGAGGTCTTGCTGGAGATGTTTGATTTGGTTAAGGTCAGGTCTCTGACTGGGCTACTCAAGGACATCAATTGAAGCCACTCCATTGTTGCTTTAACAGTGTGCTCTGAGATGTAGTCCAGCTGAAAGATGAACTTTCTGTCCAGTTTAAGCTTTCTGGCAGAGGCCAGCAGATTTTTATCCAGGATCTCTCTATATTTAACAGCATTCATCTTCCCATCAGTCCTGTTCAGTTTTCTAGACCTGAATGCTGAAAAGCATCCATGTAGCATGATGCTACCTCCACCATACTTTATAGTAGGGATGCTGTTCTCTGACTGATGCACAATATTAGATTTACCCCACATGTACCGCTTCGTGTTGAAGCCAAAATGTTTCACTATAGTCTCATCAGATCACAATCTTTACAGTATGTTCTATGTGACACTTTGCAAAGTCTTTATAGGCAATGATATGCTTTTTTTTCAGTCTAGGCTACTTCCTTGCAACTCGTCCATAAGTACCCTTTTTGTACAAAGCCTTAGAAATTATGAGGCCATGAACTCATCTCCACTTATGGCCACTGACTTCACACCCCCGGCACTTGAGCTGTTTGTCTAACTCCCATCAGGAAAGAGGCTAGTTAGCAACCATGCCAGGAACACCAGGATCAAAAACAGTTCTTTTCTCCAAACAGTAAGGCAGATCGACACCTCTACCATTACTTTATTATTTCCTGTCAATCAACTTTTAGCATCATTTTATTGACATGCAAACAATGTATATAAGCTATCTTATGTATTTATATTTATTGCTTTTTATGTTAATATTATTGTGTTCTTTGTCTTTTGCATTATTTTGTGCTGCATCAGATCCAGAGTACAATTATTTCATTCTCCTTACACTTGTGTAAAGGAAATCACATTAAACAATCTTGAATCTTGATCTTGAATAAAAGCAAGGGTGTAATGCTGAGGATTTGAACTGTAAGGCATTGGTCAAACCACTCTCAAGTACTGCAAATAGTTTTGGACCCCTTATCTAAGAAAAGATGTGCTAGCATTGGTGAGGGTCCAGCAGAGATTTATGAGAATGATTTCAGGAATGGAAGGATTAATGTGTGAAGAGTGTTTGATAGCTCTGACCCTGTACTCACGGGAATTTAGAAGAATGTAGGGAGATCTCATTGAAATCTGTCAAATATTGAAAGGCCTAGATATGGTGGATGTGGAGAGGATGTTTCCTAAAGTGGGGGAGTCTAGGATCAGAGGGTGAACTACTTTGAACTACTTTGTTTTGCTGTAAATCTGTTCCAGTATTACATTATCATATAGGCGAAAGTTTCTGTTTCCACCAAGCAGGTATTGATTCTTAAGTGTAAAACCAGAATTAAGTTAATGAAAATGCAGTTGTGTAATACTGTACATTCAATAACCTATATCCACATATGCTTAAGTAGTTTCACAAAGATTTGGAACTAGAAATAATCTTTGTTTTGTTATTTCCCTTCCCTGGGCAAAATAAAGCGTCCCAACTGGCTGAGAATATGTAATTTATGAATGTGTTTCTGACAATATGACTAAAATCTTATCTTGCAAAACTTCCAAGTTCATTTCACTACTGATTATATTCTATGTTGCATGTTTGCTCAAGTAGAGGATTTTATTTAACTGAGACTGAAACAATACTCTCCTCATCTGTCAATGTAAGGTATGTCTATAATTGAGGTAGGCAGCTGTAATATTATAATATTTCAAAGCCAAGACTCTGTATTTCATGAAATTACATTAATGCATTGGAATTTGGATTTTCTATGACATCTGCAACCATATACAAGACAAGGAAAGTTGTCCATTGCTGATTAACCTTAGTAAAATAATATTTATCAGAGTTTGAAAAAAAACAGTGAGAGATAAAACTACAGTTTAATTATATGCAACTATGTTATACAGAATAAGTTAACGATAGTTTTGTTGTTGTATCTGCTTTATCAGAAGTGAAGACATTGTTTATTATCTGAAATGATAGTTACCTTCAGTAAAATATTGGTTAACCTACAAGGTTTTGTAATACAAAAGCAAAAAGTTTTGAACATCCCTGAATGGTCTGGTGGTATCTGTGGAGAAAGAAAATGATGTTTCAGATTCAAGGCTTTTCTTCATAACAGGGAAAAGTTCAAGATAAAACAATGAAGCATTTTTTCTCTTTCCCGCTCTTAGATACTGCTTGAAATGTTGAAGACTAACCGCAAGCTCTGTTTATGTGTAGTAGAACGGTGAACTCAGTGCTATTCAGTGCTTGCTACATGTTTTGTGGCTTTTATCATTTGCTGTGTGCTTAATTTTTTTATATACATAGGGAATGAATATTATTGTTCATTTTATATGTGTCATTTTTTTATTCAATAACTTGGGATTTTATGCAGGATATAGAAGATGAAAAAAATACAACATTTTACAATTTTTTAAAATTTATTTAGCCATAGTTTAAACAATATTTCCAAAATATAACAATTACGACATCAATCAGGTGTCAAAGTAAAGACGTAAAAACATTAAAATTTGTTTGCCTGCATAGTACTGTTCAGTGTATCCAGGAGGGCTTATTAAATAAATATATGGATAGTCCAACAAGAGGAGGGTCTGTTCTGGACCTGGTGTTTGGTAATGAATCTGGCCAGCAGGCTGACCTTTCAGTGGAAGAACAGTTTGGGAACAGTGACCATAAGTCCTTAACTTTCAGGATAGCTATAGAAAAGGATAGGTATGGTGCTTGAGGGAAAATTAGTAGGGCATTAGGCAGGAACTAAGAAGAGTTCATTGGGAACAACTTTTTTTTCTGGCAAGTCCATATCAGATAGGTGGAGGGTGTTTAAAAATCAATTCTACTGATTATAGGAAAGGTATGCTCCTGTTAGAAGGAAGGACAAGAATGGAAAGCTTAGAGAACCTTGGATGTCCAGAGAGGTGATTAATTTAGTCAAGAAGGAAAAGGAAAAGTATGTAAAGCTTCAGAAGTTAGGATCAAATGGAGCACATGAGGATTATAAAGAAACAAGAAAAGAATTAAGGAAAGAAATTGGGAAAGCCAGGAAGGGCCATGAGAAGTCCTTGGTAAGTAGCACTAAGGTGAATCCCAAGGCATTCTATAAATACATGAAGAGAAAAAGGATTACTAGGGAGTGAGTAGGACAATTCAAGGATAAAGAGGGGAATATTTGCTTGGATGCGGAAAATGTGAGTGATTTACTTAATGAGTACTTTGCTTCAGTATTTACAGAGGAAAAGGACATGGATGACCAGGATATCAGTGCTGAATGTATAAATATGTTAGGGTGTTTAAAGGCCAAGAAGGAAGAAGTGTTGAGCCTCCTAATGAGTATAAAGGTGGATAAGTCCCCAGGGCTTATAGGATTTACTCCAGGTTATTGAAGGAGGCAAGACGCAAGATTGTTGGGACCTTGATCAATATCTTGTGTCCTCTCTAGGCACAAGTGAGGTCCGGGAGGACAGGTGAGAGGCTAATGTTGTACCTGTACTTAAAAAGGGATCAAGGGAAAGTCCTGGGAGCTATAGACTGGTGAGTCTCATGTCAGTTGCAGAAAAATTGCTGGAGATAGGATATATGAGCCTTTGGCAACTCATGGCCAAGTTAGGGAGAGCTAGCATGGCTTTGTGTGGGGCAGATTGTGGCTTACTAAATTTGATTTAGTGTTTTGATAAGGTGGTAAGAGGTTGATGAAGATCGGGCAGCAGATGCTGTCTACATTGATTTTAGTGAGGTGTTTGGTGTTTTAGTGAGTCCCTCCTGGGAGGCTATTCTAGACGATTAAGATGCATGGTGTCTGGGGCGAATTGTCTGCTTGGATTCAGAACTGGCTTACGCATAGAAGACAGGATCAAAGTTGAAAGGAATTTTTCAATCTAGAAGTTTGTAATTAGTGGTGTTCCACAGGGATCTGTGCTGAGATCTCTGCTGTTTATGATGTATATAAGTAACCTGGATGAACATGTAGAAGGGTAGGATAGTAAGTTTGAGCATTGATAGCAAGATCAGAGGAGTTGTTGATTGTGCAGCAGAGCGGCAAAAAATACAGTGCGATATAGATCAGTTGCAGATATCGGTAGAGAAATGACAAATGGAGTTTAACCCAGATAAATGTGAGGTGTTGCACCTTGGTAGGGCAAATGCAAAGAGACAGTACATTGGGCAAGACTCTTAACAGTATTGCTGACCAGGGAGATCTTGGGGTCCAAGTTCACAGCTCCACTACACAAGTTGATAGTGTGGTGAAGCTTATAAAATGTTCGCTTTCATTAGTTGATGTATTGAGATCAAAAGTCAAGAGATTTTGTTTCAACTTTATAAAACTCTGGTTAGGCCACATCTGGAGTATAACATACAGCTTTGGTCATCCCACTATAGGAAGGATGTTGAGGTTTCGGACAAGGTACAGAAGAGGTTTACCAGGGTGCAGCCTCATCATAGGGCATTTGCTATCATTAGGCTGGACAAACTAGGATTGTTTTCTTTGGAGTGGCAGGGGCTGAGGGGCGATCTGATATAGAGTTTTATAAGATTATGAAAAGCATAGATACAGTAGACAGGGAGTATCATTTTACTAGGGTAAAATATCTAATACTAGAGGGCAGGTATTGAAGGTGAGGGGTAAATTTTTTTACTCAGAGAGTGGTGGATGCTTGGACTGTGCTACCTGGAGTGATGGTAGAGGCAAATACTTTAGAGGCTTTTAAAAGGCATTTAGATAGGCACACAAATGTGAAGACGATGGAGGGATATAGACATTGTGTAGGTAGGAGGAATTATTTTTGGGTTTTTTTTTATTTACTTATTAGGTGGGTCAGCACCACATTGTGGGCTGAAGGGCCTGTTCCTGAGCTGTACTGGTCTTATAATTTGGTACTGTGGAGATCTAAGGCTGAAACATGTAATTTGCAATTAGTTAATTATTATCACATGTACAGTGCTTATAAAAAGTATTCACCCCCTTGGAAGTTTTCATATTTTATTGTTTTATACCATTGAATCACAGTGGATTAAATTTGACATTTTTTGACACTGATCAACAGAAAAAGGCTCTTTTGTATCAAAGTGAAAACAGATCTCTACAAAGTGATCTAAATTAATTATAAATATGAAACAAAAAATAATTGTATTCACCCCCTTTAATATGACACCAAATCATCACTGTTGCAGCCAATTTATTTCAGAAGTCACATAATTAGTTAAATGTAGATCACCTGTGTGCAGTCAAGGTGTTTCAATTGATTGTGGTAAAAATATACAGGTATCTGGAAGATCCAACTGCTGGTGAGTCAATATCCTGAAAGAACACTCCAAGCAACTCTGCAAAAAGTTCATTGAAACATCAGGAGATGGATACAAGAAAATTTCCAAGTCACTGAATATCCCTTGGAGTCCAGTTAAGTCAATCATCAAGAAATGGAAAGAATATGGCACAGCTGTAAATCTGCCTAGAGCAAGCTGTCTTCAAAAACTGAATGACCGTGCAAGAAGGGGACCAGTGAGAAAGGCCACCAAGAGACCTATGACAACTCTGGAGGAGTTGCTAGCTTCAGTGGCTGAGATGGGAGAGACTGTGCATACAACTGTTCCCAAGTGCTTCACTAGTCACAGTTTTATGGGTAGACTGGCAAAGAGAAAGCCACTATTGAGAAAAACTCACATGAAATCTCGGCTAGAGTTTGCCAGAAGGCATGCAGGAGACTCTGAAGTCAGCTGGAAGAAAGTTCTATGTTCTGATGAAACCAAAATTGAGCTTTTTGGCCATCAGACTAAATGCTATGCTTGGCATAAGCCAAACATCACACATCATCAAAAACTCAACATCCATATCCCTACATGTGAAGCATGGTGGTTACTGCATAATGTCACTTCACTACAGCAGGCCCTGGAAGGTTTGTGAAGGTAGAAGGTAAAATGAATGCAACAAAACACAGGGAAATCCTATAGGAAAACCTGCATACGAGGGGTGATTGATAAGTTTGTGGCTTAAGGTAGAAGGAGTCAATTTTAAAAAACCTAGCACATTTATTTTTCAACATAGCCCCCTCCTGCACTTACACACTTAGTCCAGTGGTCATGGAGCATACGTATCTTGGACTTCCAGAAAGTGTCTACAGCAGGGGCGATTGATAAGTTTGTGGCCTAAGGTAGAAGGAGATGAGTTAATAACTTCAAACTTTCTGCACGACTGCTGGACTAAGTGTGTAAATGTAGGAAAAATAAATGTGCTAGGTTTTCTAAAACTGACTCCTTCTACCTTAGGCCACAGACCTATCAATCACCCCTCGTAGATGCTGCCTGGCCTGCTGAGTTTCTCTGGTATTTTGTGTGGAGTGTATGTAAATTGGTTTATTATTGTTACATGTAAGGAGTTACAGTGTAAAACTTGCATACTGTTCATACAGATCAATTAATTAGAATAGGGCATCAAGGTAGTACAAGGAAAAAACAGAGTACAGGATAAGTTATTACAGTTACAGAGGAGGTGCAGCATAAGTAGACAATAAGCTGCAAGATCATAACAAGATAAACTGTGAGATCATTTGTCCATTTTATTGTACCGGGGAACCATTGAGGTGTTGTAACAGCAAGATCGAAGCTGTTGTTGAGCCTGGTGACACCTGCTTTCAGTCTGTTGTATCTTCTGCCCAATGGGAGGGGTAGAGGAGAGAATGTCCAAGGAAGGTGTTTTTTTTACTGAGACAATGTGAAGTGTAAACAGAGTCCATGGAGAGGAGGCTGATGTGTTGAGCAATGTCTTCAACTGTCTGTGGTTGCTTGTGGTCATGGGCAAACTGTTGCCATACCAAGCTGTGATGTATCCAGCTAGGACGTGTTCTATGGTGCATCGATAAAACTTAGTGAGGATCAAAGTGAACATAGCAATTTTTTTATAGTCTCCTGAGGACGTAGAGATGCTGGGGAGCTTTCAGGTCTTTGATGGATGCCATCTCCCTGACCCTACACTCATCTTGGGAGCATTAGTAAAGGTATCTACATTAGACTTGATAAGGGGAGTGCTGTTGTAGTCTGGCGTACTGACCTCTACCTTGCCGAGGTACAGCGACAACTCGCGGATACCTCCTCTTATTTACCCCTCGATCGTGACCCCACTAAGGAGCACCAGGCTATTATCTCCCACACCATCACCGACTTTATCCGCTCAGGGGATCTCCCATCCACTGCTACCAACCTTATAGTTCCCACACCTCGCACTTCCCGTTTCTACCTCCTACCCAAGATCCACAAACCTGCCTGTCCTGGCAGACCTATTATCTCAGCTTGCTCCTGCCCCACCGAACTCATTTCTGCATACCTCGACACGGTTTTATCCCCCCCTTGTTCAATCCCTTCCTACCTATGTTCGTGACACCTCTCACGCTCTTAAACTTTTTGATGATTTTAAGTTCCCTGGCCCCCACCGCTTTATTTTCACCATGGATGTCCAGGCCCTATATACTTCCATCCCCCATCAGGAAGGTCTCAAAGCTCTACGCTTCTTTTTGGATTCCAGACCTAATCAGTTCCCCTCTACCACTACTCTGCTCTGTCTAGCGGAATTAGTCCTTACTCTTAATAATTTCTCCTTCGGCTCCTCCCACTTCCTCCAAACTAAAGGTGTAGCTATGGGCACCCGTATGGGTCCTAGCTATGCCTGCCTTTTTGCTGGCTTTGTGGAACAATCTATGTTCCGTGCCTATTCTGGTATCTGTACCCCACTTTTCCTTCGCTACATCAACGACTGCATTGGCGCTGTTTCCTGCACGCATGCAGAGCTTGTTGACTTTATTAACTTTGCCTCCAACTTTCACCCTGCCCTCAAGTCTACCTGGTCCATTTCCGACACCTCCCTCTCCTTTCTAGATCTTTCTGTCTCTGTCTCTGGAGACAGCTTATCCACTGATGTCTACTATAAGCCTACTGACTCTCACAGCCATCTGGACTATTCCTCTTCTCACCCTGTCTCTTGCAAAAACGCCATCCCCTTCTCGCAATTCCTCCGTCTCCGCCGCATCTGCTCTCAGGATGAGGCTTTTCATTCTAGGATGAGGGAGATGTCTTCCTTTTTTAAAGAAAGGGGCTTCCCTTCCTCCACTATCAACTCTGCTCTTAAACGCATCTCCCCCATTTCACGTACATCTGCTCTCACTCCATCCTCCCGCCACCACACTAGGAATAGGGTTCCCCTGGTCCTCACCTACCACCCCACCAGCCTCCAGGTCCAACATATTATTCTCCGTAACTTCCGTCACCTCCAACGGGATCCCACCGCTAAACACATCTTTCCCTCCCCCCCTCTCTCTGCATTCCGCAGGGATCGTTCCCTACGTGACTTCCTTGTCCATTCATCCCCCCCATCCCTCCCCACTGATCTCCCTCCTGGCACTTATCCATGTAAGCGGAACAAGTGCTACACATGCCCTTACACTTCCTCACTTACCACCATTCAGGGCCCCAAACAGTCCTTCCAGGTGAGGCAACACTTCACCTGTGAGTCGGCTGGGGTGATATACTGCGTCCGGTGCTCCCGATGTGGCCTTTTATATATTGACGAGACCCGACGCAGACTGGGAGACCGCTTTGCTGAACACCTAGGCTCTGTCCGCCAGAGAAAGCAGGATCTCCCAGTGGCCACACATTTTAATTCCACATCCCATTCCCATTCTGACATGTCTATCCATGGCCTCCTCTACTGTAAAGATGAAGCCACACTCAGGTTGGAGGAACAACAACTTATATTCCGTCTGGGTAGCCTCCAACCTGATGGCATGAACATCGACTTCTCTAACTTCCACTAATGCCCCACCTCCCCCTCGTACCCCATCTGTTACTTATTTTTATGCACACATTCTTTCTCTCACTCTCCTTTTTCTCCCACTGTCCCTCTGAATATACCCATTGCCCATCCTCTGGGTCCCCCACCCCCTTGTCTTTCTTCCTGGACCTCCTGCCCCATGATCCTCTCGTATCCCTTTTGCCTATCACCTGTCCAGGTCTTGGCTCCATTCCTCCCCCTCCTGTCTTCTCCTATCATTTTGGATCTCCCCCTCCCCCTCCAACTTTCAAATCCCTTACTCACTCTTCCTTCAGTTGGTCCTGACGAAGGGTCTTGGCCTGAAACGTCAACTGTACCTCTTCCTAGAGATGCTGCCTGGCCTGCTGCGTTCACCAGCAACTTTTATGTGTGTTGCTTGAATTTCCAGCATCTGCAGAATTCCTGTTGTTTACATTAGACTTTTGTTCATTGACTACAACTCAGCCTTTAAGACAACAATTCCAAGCAAACATATTTCAAACCTCTAGAACTAGGACTCAACAGTTTGCAAATGTGTTCTTGACTGTTTGATAACTCTTCAATAAGGATGAAAATGATTAACATCGTCTAGCTCCATCTTAGAAGATTACAAATGATACCACCATAGTGGGCTGTATCAATGAATTGGGGTATACAGTGGAAATTGAAAGCCTACAGAATGACAACCACCATTTCCCTCAATGTCACCAAAGCAAAATACTTGATTTTAATTGATTTCAAAAAGGATTTCAAGCAACATTCAGCTGTTTACATTCAATGAAGCTGAGCCAGGCAAAGCTGATTGGAAGCTAATTTCTGGCATACTGCTAGTATCTTCCACAGTGAAGACATTGAGTTGAAATGTAGCATGCGAGAAAAATCAAAAAGGTCGATGAATACAGGACTGAAGGAATTATATTTGAATACACGAAGTATACAGAATAAGGTAGATAAACTTGTAGTGCGGTTAGAAATTGGAAGGTATGGTGTTGTGGGCTTCACTGAGTCATAGCTGAAAGAAGGTCATAGTTAGGAACTCAACTTCCAAGGATAAACATTATAGCAAAAGCCTAGGTCAGTGGGCAGAGGGGGTGGGGTGGCTCTGTTGGTAAAAAAAAAACAAATCAAATCCTTAGAAACAGGTGACATAGAATCAGGAGATGTAGAATCCGTGTGGAGAGAGTTAAGAAGCTGCAAGAGTAAAAAGAGCCTGTTGGGAATTATCTACAGGCTTCCAAACAGTAGCCAGGATGTGGATACTAATTACTCCAAGAGATAGAAAAGGCATGTAAAAAAGGCAATGTTACAATAGTCAGGGATTTCAAAATGCTGGTAAGTTGCGAAAATCAGGTTGGTGCTGGATGCTAAGAGAGAGAATTTGCTGAATGCCTATGAGATGTCTTTTTAGAAAGCTCTTGATTGGGTGTTGTGTAATGAACCTGATTTGTTCAGGGAACTTAAGATAAAGGAATGTTTAGGAGACAGTGATCATGATATGATAGAATTCACCCTGCAATTTGAAAGGGAGAAGTTAAAATCAGATATATCAGTATTACGGTGAAATATAGAGAATTACAGAAGTACGAGAGAGGAGCTGGCGGAAGTTGATAAGAATGCGACACTTGTAGGGATGACGGCAAAAGAGCAATGGCTACTATTTCTGGGATAATTCAGAAGGCACAAATAGAGTAGTATTCTAAAGGGAGGATGAGGCAACCCAGGCTGACAAGTGAAAACAAAGACAGCATAAAAGCAAAAGTGAGGGTATATAATATAGCAAAAATTAGTGGTAAGTTAGTGGGTTTGGAAGTTTTTAAAAACCAACACAAGGCAACCTGAAAATCCATAAGGAGAGGAAAGATAAAATATGAAGGAAAGCTAGCCAATGGATGTGGAGAGGATGTTTCCTGTAGTGGAGTGTTGAAGACCAGAAGGCATAACCTCAGACTACAGGGATGCCCATTGAGAACAAAGATGAGGAGGAATTTCTTTAGCCAGAGTCTGATAGGTTCTTGATTGGTCAGTGTGTTAAAAATCACGTAGAGAAGGCAGGAGAATGGGGTTGAGAGGAATAACAAATCATCCATGATGGAATGGCAAGGCAGATTTGTTGGGCCAAATGGCCTAATTCTGTTCCTGTGTCTGTGGTTTTATGGCCTTGTATGGCAACTGTTCTGCCCATGACTGCAAGAAACTGCAGAGTGTTGTGGACAGAGCTCAACACTTCACAGGAACCAACCTCTTCTCCATGGCTATGCCTACACTTCTTACTTCATTGTTCTAGCAGCCAACATAATCAAAGTTTGTACTCATCTGGGAAATTTTCTGTTCTTTGCAATTCTATGTGACAGAAAATACAGAAGTCTGGAAGCATGTATCACTGGCCTCAAGAACAGCTTCTATCTCACTTTTATAAGACTATTGAACAGTCCCCTAGTGTAAGATGGCCTCCTGACCTTACAACCACCTTGAACTTTTGTCTACCTGCACTGCACTTTCTCTATAATTCTTAACATTTTATTCTTCATTCTGTTATTGTTCTTGCCTTGAACTACCCGAATGTACTGTGCAGTGAAATAAGCTGTATTGACAATATGCAAAACATTTTTCACTGTGCCTCAGTGCATGTGACAATAATTAACTAATTTACCAATTTGTTAACAGATGGCCAGACACTTGGTCAAGGAGGTAGGCTTTCAAGAGAACATTTAAAAAGTAAGGATATGCAAAGAGTTTTAGAAGTGGAACTAAAGACTTAGAGCTTTTGAATGTGAAGTTAGAGTCACCAGAGGTAGAGAAGTTAATTGTGGGATCATCCAGAAGACTCCGTTGAAAGGAAACAATTATCTTGAAGTGTTGTAAAATTGGAGAGGATCACAACGACAAGGATATAATGATAGAGAGCTTTGGCGAAAATGGATGATTATTTAAAAATCAATGTGTTGTATAGGTTTGTAGGGTTTGATGGTGAATGGGATTCTTTGAAATGTGGAACATAAGCAACTGAGTATTTTGGTGATTTCATCTTTGCAGAGGATTGACTGATAACAAAGTCTGAAGTTTGTAGGAATTGTCAAGTCTGGAGATAACCAGATATGGATGAAGGTTTAAGCAATAGATAAGCTAATATTACAATTAGAGGTTCAGAGTCGGGGGTAATGAATTCACATTTAGAGATTGGGTAAATAAAACTGGAAACAGCAAAGCATGTTAAAGAAAGTTAAAGGATACAATAGGTAAGAGTAGACAGTTTTCCATAGACTAACCACTCTCCACTTTCCTCTGGCTGTAAGAGGTAAGCTGGTTACAATTTCATAAGACTTATGTATTGATTAAACTTGCCAAGGTCTCATGCTGCCACGGGCATCCAAAAAAATAACTCATCAGTGCAGTTTCCTTCTGGAGACACACTGCATGTTAAAATCCATTACATTAAGTATATTTTTTCTCACACTCTTTAAAAAAAAATGCTTGAAAATCATCTCAGCTTGGAGTTTACAAGAAGAGGAAATGAACGATGGCATATGTCTGTCTGAATATTACCACAGGCTGTCCTGGAATTGGCTAGAAGTTGATTCTCAACCTGTACCATTGATGTTCTGTATATAAATAGCTGTACTTTCTACTTCCGAAATTAATTCTAATTGAAGTCACTGGAACTGATTTCCAAGGCACTGGAGAATACACATTCACTACTATATACAACATCTATTGACCCAACTTGAACTTCTGTTCTTTGAAATTGTACAGAAGCACTCAGTTCACAGTTTGAGTGCTTACTGTATCATCACAGGAGAAAATAACAGCCCAATTAAAACATCACCCTTGATTTCAGAAGCTTTTAAATCAAGCTTTGATTGATAGCACCACCATTTCCGAAAAAAAAAACTTCCACTTGGCATGTCCTTAGCATTGTGACTTATCCTAGAGTATAAAACTATATGATATATGGGCAAAGGTAGGCAGTTCCACCCACCGAGTGCGCTCCACCATTCAATCATCGTGAATTTCTTTTGTAATCTAATTGTTTTGCCTTCTCTTAACCCCTAAGGCCCCTTTAAAGACAAATGAAACTAGATCCTTACATTTTCTATCAGTTTAAGTACCAAATAAAAGTGTATTCAGGTGGCCAATTCTGTCTAATTGGAGTAAGTTTCAAAATGGTAGATAGTTTTCAGTAA
Source organism: Mobula birostris (assembly GCF_030028105.1). NCBI lineage: Eukaryota > Metazoa > Chordata > Chondrichthyes > Myliobatiformes > Myliobatidae > Mobula > Mobula birostris. The sequence continues at coordinate 117,628,211 of NC_092374.1, read as the reverse complement.
CACACATAAAAGTTGCTGGTGAATGCAGCAGGCCAGGCAGCATCTCTAGGAAGAGGTACAGTCGACGTTTCAGGCCGAGACCCTTCATCAGGACTAACTGAAGGAAGAGCTAGTAAGAGATTTGAAAGTTGGAGGGGGAGGGGGAGATCCAAAATGATAGAAGACATGGGGGGGAGAGATGGAGTCAGGAGCTGGACAGGTGATTGGCAAAAGGGATATGAGAGGATCATGGGACAGGAGGTCTGGGAAGAAGGAAAAGAGGGAGGGGGGGAAAACCCAGAGGATGGGCAAGGGGTATAGTGAGAGGGACAGAGGGAGAAAAAGGAGAGAGAGAAAAAGAATATATATATATAATAAATAAATAATGGAAGGGGTATGAGGGGGAGGTGGGGCATCAACGGAAGTTAGAGAAGTCAATGTTCATGCCCTCAGGTTAGGGGCTACCCAGACGGAATATAAGGTGTTGTTGTCCAACCTGATTGTGGCTTCATCTTTACAGTAGAGGAGGCGGTGGATAGACATATCAGAATGGGAATGGGACGTGGAATTAAAATTTGTGACCACTGGGAGATCCTGCTTTCTCTGGCAGACAGAGCATAGGCGTTCAGCGAAATGGTCTCCCAGTCTGCGTCGAGCCTCACCAATATATAGAAGGCCACATCGGGAGCACCGGACGCAGTATATCACCCCAGACGACTCACAGGTGAAGTGTCGCCTCACCTGGAAGGACTGTCTGGGGCCTTGAATGGTGATAAGGGAGGAAGTGTAAGAGCATGTGTAGCACTTTTTCCGCTTATAAGGATAAGTGCCGGGAGGGAGATCAGTGGGGAGGCATCTGTAGATTTCCTCATGATAGTTTTCAGTATACGTTTACTACATTACATTAATAATAAGTTGAAACTCTTGCAAACACATATAGAGTTTTATCTGAGATTACTAGCACAAAACAAGTGATCACCTCCTGGCACTTGATTTCTTTGAAATCAAGGAAATTGAATATCAGGATGTTGATCAAAAATGGAGAATTAAATTAAAGATGAGAGATGATTTTTACCCCAGATACCCCTTCATTTTGTTTATCTAGTTCAGTGCCTTACATTTTGGGTGCTATTTTGTAAAAATTTATTCTTTCAGTTCTTAGCATTTCAGCTGACAGAGGTACTCTCAGAAAACAGAATATAGAAACATAGAAAACCTACAGCACAATACAGGCCCTTCAGCCCACAAAGTTGTGCTGAACATGTCCCTACCTTAGAAATTACTAGGCTTACCCATAGCCCTCTATTTTTCTAAGCTCCATGTACCTATCTAAAAGTCTCTTAAAAGACCCTATCGTATCTGCCTCCACCACCGTTACCGGAAGCCTATTCCACGCACTCACCACTCTCCATTTATAAAAACTTATCCCTAACATCTCCTCTGTACCTATTTCCAAGCACCTTAAAACTGTGCCCTCTTGTGGCAACCATCTCAGCCCTGGGAAAAAGCCTCTGACTATCCACACGATCAATGCCTCTCATCATCTTATACACCTCTATCAGGTCACCTCTCATCTTCCGTGGCTCCAAGGAAAAAAGGCCGAGTTCGCTCAACCTGTTTTCATAAGGCATGCTCCCCAATCCAGGCAACATCCTTGCAAATCTCCTCTGCACCCTTTTTATGGTTTCTACATCCTTCCTGTAGTGAGGCAACCAGAGCTGAGCACAGTACTCCAAGTGGGGTACTATTATTAATAATTATTATTATATAAATAATTATTTTGTGTAAAATGCTTTCATCCTTCCATTTCTTTTCCCTTGATCTCAAGCAGTGAGACATACACAAAATGGGTTATCATTTATCCAGTAGCTATTGCAAGTAAGTGAGATTTAATAATCCTGTTGCATCTAACTCAGCCTGTGGTAAAATTAATACTTTTAAGAAATTGGAGGAAGTAGATGAAAGTTTCTAAGTGCTAATTAATCGCGGATGATTGAAGCAAAAATATAGAAAAAGTATCAGCATTAACATCCACTGCCTTAATAGGTACAGACTTAAAAAGAAAATTATAATAGTCCAGTTGGAAGAAAATATGAATAGGAATAAACCTATAGATCCTGTAGCAGTCTGAACTTCGAAATTGCTCATCTCAGACCTTTAAAGTAGTAAGTTTTATTCTGACCTCTGTTAGAAGTCTGCTTGTGACAGATGTTTGATGTGGATAGGAATAAGAAATACACTGCAATTTTATATGATGGCAGCAGATGATTTCCTCTAAAATATTCTGTGATGTTTTAATCCTTTGTTCCTCCAAACCCAGCAATAAAGAACTTTTAGTGAGGAAGTGATGACATTTAGTTTAATCAAACTGATACTTTGTTTGAATGTTTTATACTTAATGAACTTTCTCAAAATGTACTTTCAGAACCAGGATAATGATTTCCCGTTAATAAGAAAAGACGCTTTGAGTTGAACTAGATTGAAGAAAAAATATATTTTTAGATATATATCTGTCCTGACATTGAGTCAGTTCCTCAATAGGCAAAGTGTAAATGATTTTTTTTGCAAGATTCAGTCATCCCTTTCAACCTTTCATTTTCGTAGGCAGTTGAGAAAATCTAGAATATTGGAAAATCTAGGAGTTTCTATCTCATTTGAATGGAACATTCACTGTAAGGTTAACAATGGGAATATCTAATCACAGAGTTACAACCCAAACTGCCCAATCATTCTGACTGGTGTCATCACTGGCAAAGTGCTCCTGCTTGCAAACATCTGTTGCCTTCCAGATGAATTTAGGGTTGACTGACTGCAAGCTCTTGTTATAACCCTTAACAGAGCCTGTTATGTTTTGTAACTTTCAAAACATTAAACTAATTGGTAAGAAAACAGGGAGAATTTAGAACGCGAGTCTAATTTAGTTTTTTACTTTATGCAAGGTAGCACATATCACAGAGCATCATGTTGTATGCAATTCATGTAGTTTTACATATAACCCATAATGAATTATTTAATATGAACAAGAATGCTTAATTGAACAATATATTTACAATATTACTCAAATGTTACTGAAATATTAAATACACAACAGACCCCTGGATGACTGCAACCACTTTCCCTAAACCGTCCCCACACCTTTACCCGCTCCCTCTCCCTCTCTTTCTCTCTCTCACTCTCTCTCTCTCTCTCTCTCTCTCTCACACACACACACACACACACACACACACACACACACACACACACACACACAGTCACACAGTCAATCTCTCTGACATGTGCGCGCACACCTTCTGAAAACTGGCTTGTTGTTCACTCATTCTTAGTTCTGTTGAAGAATCCAGGAAATGTTTAAATATTCCTCTTTCTCACCTAAATGTTACCTCACCTGCTGATTGCTTCCAGTTTTTTAAAATTTTCTTGCATCTTTTAAGATGCTGGAGATAGTCAACCATTTTTAGTTGCATTTTTAAATGGTCAAATACATCATGGAAATTTAAGCTCTACTTTTACTCCCTTTGAATGATGTCAATGAACAAGGCTCTGTCTGCTTGAAACCACATTTCTGCCTGTGGTGAGCAGCTGTTACAAACCTACAGGTTTTGTTTACTGTGGACTGTTGCTTTAAGAGTGCCTAAGTGAGGGGGGAGTATGACGTCGTCACAGGCTGCTGCAAACTTAAACTCATATACAGAGAGTGACCTTCAGTTGAGAGAGAGAGAGAGGCAGAGACTGGGGAAGCTGGGGTTTGGAACTCTCTTATGCCCACAAGGGTGGGATGAACATCGGCACGGAGTGCATGAAGAATGTGTGTCTGTCACTTTGTAAAATCCAAAGGAGTGGATTTTTCAGGATATCCTGTGGAGACCACTATGTGTTAACCCTTGCCTGGGTATGTTGTGAGGCAACCACTTGAAAACAATACACTGTGACAGGTTACTTTCAGTGATAACTCGTATGTGGACTTGGAACAACGCGACGGACAAGACTCAAGATCTTTGACGACGATACTTTAGTTTACCTGTGGAATTCGACATAACCACCTTTTGTCTACGTTTCACCCTGGATTACAAATATCTCTCTCCTATCATTTATTCTGGGGATGTCTGAACTTTCCTACTTTACCATCTCAAGACTCTAAGCATTGTTTTCCCAAGCTCAACATAGTTTGGGAGCTGTATTTACACACATATATACACATAACACTGTGAACATTTGTTCATCTTAGTTAAATTACGATATTATAAGTAGATACCAATAAAAATAGTAGTTTTAACATTAAAACCCGACTCAGTGTGAAATCTCTTGCTGCTGGTTTATTTCTAAATGTTACAGTTCGTAACACAGCAAAATGTGTGCACTAATGTGTAAGCATTAATATCCATCCAGGAGGGCATGGGCTTTGGTTGTCTTAGGTCCCCTTTGTCATGAGCTCTGTGGTGAGTTGTAGAGTGTGGGCTTCTAGGCTTCTCAAGTACCTGTGTTTGGTACAGTCGTTAAGCCCTGTGCTCGCTCTTTAATCTTTTCAAGTTAGTTGTGACTAGCATGAGTTTTCTGTATTTGGCAATTATAGATCAGTGCTCACTGCGGGGTCCTGTGCAGAGAATATTTGTCTCGCAGTGTCGCTTGTTCAGTTGTGCCACTGACGTTCTGTTGGAGTTCCTATTTATAACCTTCTGTTTCCTCTCTACATGGGAGTCTACCATTCCTCTACACTTGGATTCAGTCACTGCCAGTGCTCACCATGACACCCTTGCCACGGGATTCTGTGAAGATAGTTTGCAACAATCACCCTATGTTAAAAGAGACTTCACACAGGCAACTTGCTCTCCACCAAATGAAGTTTTGGATCTGGAATGTCAGGACACACACAGACCATCCAAACATTCCTAAGAAGATTACAATCAGTTTCAGATTTCTAGACTCAGGGCCTAGCAGAGGAAAGTCACAGTGGTAAGGTCTCTGGCACTGAGTCTGGCTCTGTGACTCTGAAGGGAAAGGAGAGAAGGGGTGCGCTGTGGTGATAAGAAAATCATTAGTTGGGGGAAACAAAAAAAGAGGTTCTGTGGACGAGAACAAGATTCCCAAATGGTTTGTTGCCTCCCGAGAGCCAGGGTCCAGAATATCTCGGATTGAGTCCTCAACATTGTTAATTGGGAGGGTGAGCAGCGAAGGTTCAGGGTCCTTGTGGATACCAATGACATAGGTAGGAAGAATGATGAGTTTCTGCAAAGTGAGTTCAGGGAGTTAGGTGCTAAGTTAACAACAAGGCCTCCAGAGTTGTGATCTCAGGATTGCTACCCATGCCATGTGCTATTGAGGCCAGAAATAGAAAGATCATGCAGTTTAACAAATGGCTAAGGAGTTGGTGTAGGAGGAACCACATGAAATCTTTGGATCACGGGGAAGTGGGACCTGCATAGAAGAGTTGGGTGCACCTGAACTGAAGAGAGACTAATATTCTAGCAGGAAGGTTTGCTAGTGCTGCTCAGGAATGGGGGCAAGTTTCAACTAGAGTTGCAGGAGGATGGAAACTAGAGTGCCAGAACAGACAGTGGAGAGGTTGTGGAGGAAGATGCTGTTAAGACTTTAGACAAAGTCTGTCATCAAAAGATTCAGCATGTTCTGAGCTGTGTATATTTTAATGCACAAAGTATTGTTAGAAAGGCAGATGTACTCAGGGCATGGATCAACACATGGAATTATGACATTGTAGCCATTAGTGAGACTTGGTTGCAGGAGTGACAGGAAGGCAACTCAATATTCCAGGGTTTGGTTGTTTTAGTTGCAACAGACTGGGATGGATTAAGGAGGAAGGGTGATGCTACTAGTCAGGGAAAATGTCACAGCTGTGCTCAGTCACGACAGACTGGAGAACTCGTCTAGTGAGGCTTTATGGATGGAACTGAGGATTAAAAAATGTATGACCACGCTAATCAGGCTATATTGATGCTAGCAAGGAGAGGCTGTTGATAGGGCAAAACTGCAGTCAACTGGATGAGTTACAACATAAAAGGTGGACAAAATCGAAAAAAGGTGAATACAGGACTGAAGGTGTTATATTTGAAAGTGTGCAGTATATGGAATAAGTTAGATGAAGTTGTAGCACGGTTACAGATTGACATTTATGGTGTTGTAGGCATCACTGAGATATGACTAAAAGAAGATTATAGCTGAGAGCTTAATGTCCATGGATACACATTGTATCAAAAGAACAGGCGGGATGTCAAAGGGGGTGGCAGTGTTCTGTTGGTAAAAAATGAAATTGAATCTTAGAAATGGGTGACATAGGTTCAGAAGGTGTTGAATCATTGTGGATAGAGTTAAGGAACTGCAAGGGTAATAAGACCCAGATGGAAATTATATATGAACCCGCAAACAGTAGTAAGGATGTGATCTACAAATTACAATGGGAGATAGAAAATGCATCCCAAAAGGGCAATGCTACAATTATGATAGGGATTTCAATATGCAGACAGATTAGGAAAATCAGGTTGGTGCTGGATTCCAAGAGGTGAGAATTCTAGAATGCCTACAAGATAGCTTTTTAGAGCAATGAGTGGTTGAGCCCATGAGGAGATCAGTTATTCTGGATTGGGTTTTGTGCAATGATCCAGAATTCATTAGGTAGCTTAATTTAAAAGAATCCTGAATGACAAGTGATCATGATATGACCAAGTTCACCCAGAATTTTGGGAAGGGGATGCTAAAGCCAGGTGCATCAGTGTTACAGTGGAGTTAAGGGAATTACAGAGGCATGAGAGAAGAGTTGGTCAGAATTGATTGGAAAAGAACACCGGCAGGGATGATGCCAGAGTAGCAATGGTTTAAATTTCTGGAAGCAATTTGAAAGGCACAGGACATGTACATCCCAAAGAGAAAACAGTATTCTGAAGGCAAGATGACACGACTATGGGTTACAAGAGAAATCAAAGGCAACATAAAAGCCAAAGGGAAGACATATAATAGAGCAAAAAATAGTGGGAAATTAGAGGATTAGGAAGCTTTCAAATACCAACAGGAGGCAACTAAAAAGTCATTAAGAAAGTAAAGATGGAATACAAAAGTAAGCTGACCAATAGTATTAAAGAGGATAGCAAACGTTTCTTCAGATATAAAAAGTGTGAAAGGGAGGCGAGGTTGGAAAATGATGCTGGAGAGGTAGTAAGGATGGGACAAGGTAATGGTGGATGAACTGAGTGAATATTTTGCATTAGCCTTGACAGTGGAAGATGGTAGCAGTATAATGGAAGTTCCGGGTGTCAGGGGTCTTGAAGTGTGTGAAATTACCATTACTAGAAAGAAGGTTCTTGGGAAGCTGAAAGTCTGAAGTTACATAAGTCACCTGGACCAGATGGTGTATACCCCAAGGTTCTGAAGGAGGTGGCTGAAGAGATTGTGGAGTCATCAATAATGATCTTTCAAGAATCACTAGATTCTGGAATGGTTCTGTAAGACTGGAAAATTGTAACTGTCACTCCACTCTTCAAGAAGGGCGAGAGGCAGAGGAACGGAAACTATAGTCCAGTTAGTTTGACTTCAGTGATTGATAAGTTGTTGGGGTTGATTGTTATGATGTGGATTCAGGGTACTTGGAGGCACATGATAAAATAGGCCATAGTCAACATTGTTTCCTCAAGGGAAAATCTTGCCTGAAAAATCTGTCGGAATTCTTTGAAAAAGTAACAAGCAGAATAGACAAAGGAGAATCAATTGTTGTGTATTTGGATTTTCAGAAGGCCTTTGACAAGGTACCACACATGAGGTTGTTTAATAAGCTATGAGCTCATGATATAACAGGGAAGATTCTAGCATGGATAAAGCTGAGGCTGGCTGGACACAAGGCAAAGAGTGGAAGTAAAGGGAGCCTTTTTTAGTTGGTTGCCAGTAACTCATGGTGTTCCATAGGGGTCTGGTTGGGACTGATTCTTTTTACGTTATTTGTTAATGATTTGGATGATGGGATTGATGGCTTTATTGCAAAGTTTGCAGATGATATGAAGATAGGTGGAGGGGCAGGTAGTTTTGAGGAAGTAGAGAGGCTACCGAAGGACCTAGACTGATTAGGAGAATGGTCAAAGAAGTGGCAAGTGGAATACAGTGTCAGGAAGTGTATGATCATACACTTTGGTAGAAGAAATTAAAGGGTTGACTATTTTCTGAAAAAAAACGTTGTGCAAAAGGATTTGGGAGCCGTTGTGCGGGATTCTTTAAAGGTTAGTTTGTGATGCACCTTCAATTACCCCAAAAGACTGAAGTAGGGTAAATACTGAAAGGCTTTTATTCACAGTAAAGTATGACTTCCATGCTGAGTGTCTGCCCCTGGACTGAGGAGGAGGAGCAAGGCGAAATCACCTTTATTCAGGGTACTGTGGGAGGAGCCACAGGGGCAGTCAGCAGAGGGGCGTGTCCAGACAGTTAACCCAGTTACAACATATATATATATATACATATATATATATGGTTTACCACTGTTTGCAGGTTGAATCTGTAGTGAGGAAGGCAAATGTAATGTTAGCATTAATTTCAAGAGGTCTAGAATATAAAAGCAAGGCTGTAATGTTGATACTTTGTAAAGCACTGGTGAGGCCTCACTTGGAGTATTGTGAGCAAATTTGGGCCCCATATCTTAGAAAGGATGTGCTGAAACTGGAGAGGGTTCAAAGGAGGTTCACAAAGACGATTCCAGGTTTGAATGGCTTGTCATGTGAAGAGAGTTTGCTGGCTGTGGGCCTGTATTCACTGGAATTCAGAAGAATGAGGGGTGACCTTGGGGAGGGAGGGAACGTCGACTCAGACCATGAGAGGCCTGCGTTGGGCATTTTTATGCCTTACAAGGCGCAGATTGGAAGTCTATGTGGGGCACCACTCCTCGCACAGACTAGAACAATGTGTGATTAAGTGCCTTACTTCAGGGTGACCTTAATGGAACCTATCGAATATTGAAGTGGCTTAACTGAGTGAATGTGGAGATGTCCTATGGTGGGAGAGTCTAAGACCAGAGGACATGCCCTCAGAATAGAGCAGAGTCCTTTTATAACAGAAATGAGCAGGAATTTCCTTAGCCAGAAAGTGATGTGCAGGCCAAGCCTGTATCTGTATTTAAGGCAGGGTTTGATAGATTCTTGATTGCTCAGGGGATGAAGGGATATGGGGAGAAGGCAGGAGATTGGGGCTGAGGGAAAATGGGATCAGCATGATGAAATAGCAGAGTAGACTCGATGGACCAATTTCTGCTTCTATGTCTTATGGTCTTATATTATAGACTACCCAATAGTCTGTGGGATTTCGAGGAACAAATTTGTAGAGAGATTGCAGACAGTTGCAAGTAGCATCAGGTTATTATAGTAGGTGATTTTAACTTTTTACATAGTGACTGGGACACCCATATTGTAAAAGGACTAGGTGGGGTAGAGTTCGTCAAATATGTTCCGGAATCAGTACATAGTAGTCCTAACAAGAGAGTGTGCGATACTTGATCTCCTATTAGGGAATGAAACAGGGCAGGCAACAGAAGTTTGTGTAGGGGAACACTTTGCATCTTTGCATAATGCCATTAGTTACAAAGTAAAAAGGAAAAAAGATAGGTCTGGTCCGTGGGTTGAGACCTAAGTTGGAGAAATGGCAATTTTGATGATATCAGAAGGAGTCTGGCAAGTGTGGATGGAACAGACTATTTTCTGGCAATGTAGACTGGGTAAGAGAGAGGCCTTCAAAAGTGAAATATTGAGTATACAAAGCTTGAATGTACCTGTCAGAATAAAAGATAAAGATAATAGGTTTAGTGAACCTTTGTTTTCAAGAGATATTGACACCTTGGTCAAGAGAAAAAGAAGTGCATTGCAGGTATAGGCAGGTAGGAACAAATGAGTATAAGAAATACAAAGAGAACACTTAAGAAAGAAATTAGGAGGGCTAAAAGAAGGTACTAGTTTGCCCAAACAGAAAAGGTGAAGGAGAATCCTAAGGGATTCTACAGATATGTTAAGAGCTAAAGATTTGTAAGGAATAAAATTGGTCCCTTGCATTCTGGAAGATCAGAATGGCAATCTATGCATGGAGCCCAAAGAGATGGGGGAGATCCTAAATGGATTTTGTGCATCTCTATTTACTTGAGAGACTGACAGAGTCTACTGAAGTGAAGCAGAATAGCAACGAGGCCATGGACCCTATACAGATTACAGAAGAGGTGCTGTTTGCTGTCTTGAGGCAAATCAGGGTGGATAGAACCCCAGGGTCTGACAAGTTGTTCCCTCAGATCTTTGTGGGAACTAAGTGCAGTAATTTCAGGGGCTCCAGCAGAGATATTTATATCTTCCTTTGCGACAGGTGAGGCACCGAGGTACTGAAGGAGAGGTAATGTACCTCTGTTTATGAAAGGCTCCAGACACAAACCAGGGAATTGTAGACCAGTGGGCCTGACATCAGTAGTGGGAAAGTTATTGTGTTGATCGTTCATCAACGGAACTCGATAGGAAATTCACTACGCAAGTCGTAATGAATCGAAGCCCACACTTTATTGTCTCTGCACAAACAACAACTTAACTATGTTGGCCCCGGGCCAACAACTTACAGCATGAATCTTACTGTTCCTTCTGTTCCAATACTCACTCCGACCACTTTTCCAATTTATAACACCGAAATAGGGGATCTACTTCGAAATAGATTATCGATCCTTTTTCCGCCCAGCCTCTGCCGTGGGGGTTCTTCGTTGTGATGGTAGTTCTCTCAGGAGAGTCATGGCTAATGGCATGCTCGACATGTCCACTTTTAAACTCATTCCTTACCAATCCAAATATTGCATTCCAATATCATTGGCTGTAGGTTATCTGATTGACCTTTCACATTTTTTTTATTGGCTCTGCTCCAGGCCAGTATCCATGTATTGCCCTCTTCCCAGCAAGAGATAGTTGGTAACTTATGGCTCTTTGTTCTGTTTAGTTACCAGCTCGAATCACTCCAGGTAGGCACCAAGTCTGACATTCACAAACCTGCATATTATATCAAACTTACGTTATATCATAAAATATGGATACGAATTGACAATAAACTGGACTGGTCAAAGAACACTGAGGCTGTCTACAAGAAGGGTCAGAGCGGTCTCTATTTCCTGAGGAGACTGAGGTCCTTTAACATCTGCCGGACGATGCTGAGGATGTTCTACGAGTCTGTAGTGACCAGTGCTATCATGTTTGCTGTTGTGTGCTGGGGCAGCAGGCTGAAGGGAGCAGACACCAACAGAATCAACAAACTCATTCGTAAGGCCAGTGATGTTGTGGGGATGGAACTGGACTCTCTTATGGTGGTGTCTGAAAAGAGGATGCTGTCTAAGTTGTATGCCATCTTGGTCAATGTCTCCCATCCACTACATAATGAACTGGGTGGGCACAGGAGTACATTCAGCCAGAGACCCATTCCACCGAGATGCAGAACAGAGCGTCATAGGAAGTCATTCCTGCCTGTGGCCATCAAACTATACAACTCCTCCCTTGGAGTGTCAGACACCCTGAGCCAATAGGCTGGTCCTGGACTTATTTCATAATTTACTGGCGTAATTTACTTATTACTATTTAACTATTTATGGCTCTATTACCATTTATTATTTATGGCGCAACTGTAACGAAAACCAATTTCCCCCGGGATCAATAAAGTATGACTATGACTATGACTAATTATGTTATATCAAATAACTTCTTTGGATTTGATCTCTAGTTCAGCATATTACCTGAAGCATCGTTGTGTCTACTTTAAACCACAGAAAGCAAAGCAAATTCATCTCACAAGATGGAAGACATAAAACAATTCCACAAAATGGCAGCCTCCATCTCTAAGCACACGGCAGGAACAAAGACAGTTGATCCGTCTGCTTCCACTGACCTTGACCCATTTGAGTTTGACAATTTCTTCCATATTTTAAATCCACCATGGCCAGGGAAGCTATTCTAAGGGACTGGATACAGGTTTACCCCGCCATCCGAACGTAGAGCGTTCCTATGAAACGGTTCGTAAGCCAAAATGTTGTAAGGCGAAGAAACAATTACCATTTATTTATATGGGAAAATTTTGTGAGCGTTTGCAGACCCAAAAATAACCTACCAAATCATGTCAAATAACACATAAAACCTAAAATAACAGTAACATATAGTAAAAGCAGGAATGGTATGATCAATACCCAGCCTATATAAAGTAGAAATACTTGCCCACAATCATTACTGCACTGTTCTCCGTAGCGAAAATCTCACGCAAGCGCTGTTGGCAAAAACACGGCGCAAGCGCTCTCCAGTAACCTTTAAGCTATGAAGCTGCCAAATCATACCAAATAACACGTAAAAATACACAGCCTGTATAAAGTAGAAATAATGTATGTACAGTGTAGTATCACTACGGGAATCGGGACAGCGCCGAGCACACTGATGATGGTGTGTTAGGCTGAGTCGTCGCAGGCTGGGGTGGTGCAGTGGCCCCCACCCTCCAGGCCACCAACCGATACCGATCCACAAAACATGTGGGGGTCCAGCGGTAGCCGGGAGGCACACGGCACATCTTTAAGAAAAAAGCCGAAACAAACATGTTAATTAATTAGGTGCCACCCGACACGTAATTGTTGGCCCAGATCAGTGCCGATTTCCGATTGCATCGTCTCTGATCTGGGCCAACAATTACGTGTCGGGCAGCACCTAATTAATTAGCATGTATATTTCAGCTTTTTTCTTAAAGATGTGCTGTGTGCCTCCTGGCTACTGTTGCATTTTCCACAAATCAGTATCTGTCCGTGGCCTGGCGGTTGGGTTGGTGGGACACTGGGGTGTCATTTCATTGTCTGTTTCTATTAGGGCAGGCAGGTCATCTTCTCCTATGACTGCCCGCCTCAATGTCGAAGGTCGAGGTTCGTCGTCTGCTGTGGCTGATGTGGAAGGCTTTCTTAACTGCTGAGCCGCGCGCATTTTTCTATCACGTAGTTCTTTGTAAGGACTCAAACCATCTTGCAAATATCCCCTAAACCTATGTACCCTTTCAAAATTAAAGTCGTACTTTATCATTGCAGCGAAAATCTCACATAGTTGCCTCACGTTCAGTTCTGTACTGCATTTGGTTTCGATTGTTATCCTTTTTTCTTCCAATTGCATCAGCTCTTCATCCATCAGTTCTTGGTCATGCGATGCCAAAACCTCTTCAACATCATGTTCGTCAGCTTCCACAAGCCAAACTTACTTTGTCCTTTCTTCGCTCACCACGATCAAAACGCTTAATTATGTCTAGTTTTACGCTAAGCGTAACACCCTTACGAGCTCTTTTAGGCTTTTCCGATACCATAGAACTCATCTTGCAAATGACTGTTCACAGGCACGTGTTTAAGCAATGCCGGCGAGAATGCAGTTAGTCCTGACGAAGGGTCTCAGCCCGAAACGTCAGCTGTACTTCTTCCTAGAGATGCTGCCTGGCCTGCTGCATTCACCAGCAACTTTGATGTGTGTTGCTTGAATTTCCAGCATCTGCAGATTTCCTCATGTTTGCATCTTTTAATACAGAGTTCATCAGCCGTTGATAGCCTGTGCTGCATTTTTCAGCCCAAATGGCATGCGTAGAAACTGAAAGAGATCAAACAGGTTATTCACAGTGTTTTGGGAATGTTCTCCGAGCACACACAGGCACCTGATAGTAACCCCTAACTAGAATGACTTCGGAAAAAATTAACTTACTGGCTAAACGTGACAAAAATCCTGTTATGTGTGGGATAATCACAGGTGACAATCAAGTGTGGTGACCTCGTTAAGGTGTCAGTTAATGCCATTGCATAGCAACTCAGGGACTATATGGAGGAGCAAAGCCCAGGAGCTATTCTACAAATGTACAATGCCAAGCTTTTCCATGTTGGCAAACTCGGTCTTCACAGTTGCCAGCTTTACAGGGTCCAGTCTACATGCAGTGGTATGGGCTGGCGGGCCATTTGTAGAAGTATGGTGCTCCACTCCAAGTTTTGTGACTGTAGTGGAGAATGTGGGTTTGGTGAGCTTTGGGAATTTGCCCAGCACTTGAGTAAACTCACATGAGGTGGGGCATGCATTTGACAGAGTTGTTGCGGGAAATTTACTGGGGGGATCAGGGTAACAGCCCAAAGTCGTTGACATCCACAAACAAGCATTTCTTAAGTTCAACTAATAGTCGTTGGGCACATAGAAAATCTGCTCTGAGCTGAAAGACAGCCACTTTAGCCAGGACGAAGTTCCACATGTAACATCGCCTACTGAAGCAGGGCAACACCCCTGTGTCATAAGTCTCGATCCTGCTTCCGATGGCAGCCTCTAGTGAGGTTTCATCACTCTTTGCCTTCTCATCAATAAGTGATGCTGGCGGCACACTTATTTAAGCACTCGTATCCTACAGGAAGTGTCACTCTGAAAGGATGTTCGTAATGAACAGCAGATGACACTGACAGCTGGAATCCATGGTGTTCACAGACCTTTGATGCCCCAATGCATTGGCTCTGTCAAAGTTGCAAGGTGGTCAACACTTCCTAGCATTCGTAGCAAAACGAGTATGGTAAAAAGTCAGGCCCAATGTCATCTGTTTCACAGCTGTGGGGGTTGTTATGTTGGGAGCCTTGCTGACTGGGCTTATTGAGGTAGAGAAAGGAGGAAGAATAATGCACCCCTGCCTAGCTGAGTGTAGACTTATCAGCCACTTTAGCAAACCCCCTATAGTCCTTCATAGATGTATTAGCGAGGGCTGTACAAAGTTGACCCGGCATTTGCTGCATGAAGAGTTATTTAAAAATAAAACAAGGATGGTGATTTTTCCAGGAGAGCCAGCATGTGGTCCATTAATTTTGATGGATTAGCATCACTGAGGCTGGGCAAGGAGAGCAACTGCTTGGCATGCTCAGACTCCGATAGTCTAAAAATCCATAAAAAATGAGTTTTCAGTAATCAGTATTTATCGCGTTCAGGCGGGTGTTCCATTTGACTCACCACTCCCGCAGCCATGGACTTTCTGAACGAGGAAACCACATAGAAATATTTGGTGTTGTCAGTGGAGATTTCTCAAAGCTCGAATTGGGCTTCAGCTTGTATAAACCAAGTGTCAGTATTTTGCTCCCTAAACTCTGGCAGTTAAACGACTTCATTGGCTAACATGTTCAATAACTCAGGGTCACCAATGTAGGTTTTTACTAATAAAACAGCCCAGGCATTTTATGTTTAAGCAAAACCATAGCAACTCATCTATCATAATGCAAACACTAAAAACAAAGCACGGTAACAGTCCTATATATAATTGCATCATCACATCAGACCAGCCTCTATAAGTGAAACCCAACTCAATGTCAGTGCTTGTGAATTACATTTACACCAGTTTTGTTACCCTGCAGCGTAATGAAGACAGCTTTTGGCTCATTGGCCTTCATAAATCAAAATATGGAATGCAGGAGATGGATATTATGTTGAAGTTGTATAAGACGTTGGTGAGGCATAATTTGGAACATTGTTTACAGTTTTGGTCACCTTCCTTCAGGAAAGATGTAAATCAGCTTGAAGGAGAGAAAATTTACAAGGATGTTGCTGGGACTGAAGGATTTGAGTTATAAGGAAAGATTGAATAAGTTAGGACTTCATTCACTGGAATGTAGAATGTATGTTGTGGAATTGACAGTACCATGGGAAGATGGTGTCAAAGAAGCTTATGAGAGGAAAAAGACCAAGTACTCTGAACTGGCAACTGAAGCTGCCCAGAATGGCTGGAAGTCCAAGATTTTCCCTGTAGAAGTGGGATGCAGGGGATTTTTTGCTACATCTATGACCAGTCTATTGAAGAAGGTGGGGGTGAGGGGTCACTCCCTCCAACAAGCAATCAAGTCCTTGTCAAATACAGCAGAAGAAAGCAGCAATTGGATTTGGATTAAAAGGAAAGATAACAAATGGGCTGCAAGATGAAGACAGGAGGTTATGGAACTGAGTGGGGTGTATCTGCGACACCAGGTAGCACCGTTGAGCCCTCTGGAGACGTCGTGGGCTTATCAACGAAACATCAAAGAAGGAGGGTGCCCACCTGATGACCCCAATGACGTACCTACCCTCCCTCCTTGTCACCACTCCAAACCCACTGCCAACATCGAGAGTGCTGACTTACCATAGGGATTGAAACATCAAGTCCTGGTAGCTCTAATATTGAGAGAAGAATTGATAGCGATATACAAAATTACAAGGGATATAGATAGGGTAAATGCAAGTAGACTTTTTCCACTGAGGTTGGGTGGGTCATGGGGTCAGGGTGAAAGGTGAAATGTTTCTGGGGAGCATGAGGGGAAACTACTTCACTCAGAAGGTCGTGAGAGTGTGGAACAAGCTGCCAGCCCAAGTGGTGCACACACATTTGATATCAGAGCTTAAGAGAAGTTTGGATAAGTACATGGATGGGACGGGTATTGAGCGCGATGGTCTGGGTGCAGGTTGATGAGACTCGGTAGTTTAAATGGTTTGGCATGCGTTAAGTGAGCCGAACGACCTGTTTCTGTGCTGTACTTTTCTATACCTCTATGGCTGTATTCCAGTTGTTACCATTGTTCTCAGCTATATCATGCAATTTGCTGAGACACATGCAAAGTTGGAGGAACTCAACATGTCAGGCTGTACTTACTGAGGGAAATAGGTATTTCAGGTCAAGACCCTTCATCTGTCCTCTACCCGAAGGGTCTTGACCTAGTACATCAACAGCCTTAAAATCATTAACAAAGACATAAATAGTTTCAAAACTTAACATTTGTAAAGAAAGTCATTCAAAGGGAAAACCATTGTGAATTAAAATGCCAGTTTCCGCTAATGCAATTTCTAATGACTGATTTACAGATTGAAATTACTAACTAGGTCATCCCTACTAACCTTTATCTTAAGGGTGTTTTCCAATCGCAGTCAGATTTACTTGGATTAAATACAGAAGTCTGTGAGCTAGGGCCTGGTTTCTAACCTACATTTAGTTCCCTGCCTGCTCCTAAATTCCCCTCACAATTCTGTTTCCCTCACTCCACTCTGATCTTTGATTAAATTGGAGAAAAAAGTACCGAGATATGAACAGGCTAACAAAAATGGATTACTTTGCTGATCATCCGGTGTTGAACAATAGGCATGCAGGTTAACACTGTACAGCTGGCTGAAGCAAAAGCAAGATATTTACATATGTGGTCAGTAAAGCCAACACTTGTCCTTTGGTTTAAGTTGCAAAGGGGCAACATTTAGCTGAGTGGGACATGGGATGGAGGGTAGATTTGGAATAGAGCAAAGAAGATAAAATAAGATGTGCATTCAGAGAAAATGCTGATGGGATCTTTGTGAACAACTATCGTTGCTGAATCATAAGAAGGGGAGATTACACAATGTTCATTGTCACTTGCATCTTCCCATTTAATGATGCATCCCATTCCAGTCTGTAGCAAAACTTGGACTACAGTAGTTGCAATGTGTATCATTAACAAAATTCACTGCGTTTTCTTGCCAAGGCTACTCCAAGGCTATACCAACAGTTGAATGCTGTTCTAAAAATCATATTAAGAGTTATTGAAGTAATTTAACTTGACCACTAAAGCTAAAAAGATAAGAGGCTACTGACTGACAACTATACACAACTCCTACATGTCTGGCGTTCCTAACATAAATGAACCCTTTCTCTTTAAGCAATACACATAAAAGTTGCTGGTGAACGCAGCAGGCCAGGCAGCACCTCTAGGAAGAGGTGCAGTCGACGTTTCAGGCCGAGACCCTTCGTCAGGACTAACTGAAAGAAGAGCTAGTAAGAGATTTGAAAGTTTCAGATCTCTTACTAGCTCTTCTTTCAGTTAGTCCTGACGAAGGGTCTCGGCCTGAAACGTCGACTGCACCTCTTCCTAGAGGTGCTGCCTGGCCTGCTGTGTTCACCAGCAACTTTTATGTGTGTTGCTTGAATTTCCAGTATCTGCAGAATTCCTGTTGTTTGCCTTTCTCTTTAATGCACTTTGTAAAGACTAGGTTTTTGGGCTTTTAATGACTGAGAAATAACATTGTTCTAATTCAGTGACAGTGGTTTGTTTCATGAAACATTTGCTCGAGGCTCTTTAGGACTGGTAATGAAACCTGCAAACTTTCATTGCTAATACTCCATGTTTGCAACCAATTGCAAAGTTAAGAATAAATTACTACTGAAGACTGAATATGCTGCTAGTGCTTCCCCGGTTGAACAGCAAGATCAGTGTGACATGGGTCAGTTTTATAAAGACTGTTCCCACGGTGTCAGTCTTGTGATCCCTTCAGTACATTCCAAAGGAGAGATTTGTTTAAAATAGGTTCTTGTAGCATTGATTAGCTGTCTGTGAGCGCTTCAGGAAAGTCAGTTGAAGAGCAATGTGACATTATTTACAAGCTGCATTTCAGTGTGAATGGTAATCCATCATCGTTAACCTCTGTAAATGTGATAGATGGCATTTGGCGGGATAATGATGTGATCACTGTGTATTGCCTTACTAAATCATAAGCTGTTGCTTTCTGTCTTGTAAGTATTTAATCAGTAATCCTTCCTATATCTGTTTTCATTTCAAGGTGCTCACTGTTGGTAAAGTCACTAATACACTTCTTGCCACGTGTCTATTAAGCTTGGCAAGATACAAGATACTTTTGATAAGACATACTTTTGAACTATTTAAGGAAGATCTTTCATGTAAAAGTTGTAGGGTATGAAATTATGTTCGAGAAGCATTACATCTGAAGTGTCCTTTAAAAGAGGCATAATCCATTAAAATATCGAAGCAATTTATGTTGATATGTAAATTTATAAAACTTAACCTCTATACTAATCACCTTTCATTAAAAATGCACAGAATAATAGCAAA
The DNA here is from genome assembly GCF_030028105.1 of Mobula birostris. NCBI lineage: Eukaryota > Metazoa > Chordata > Chondrichthyes > Myliobatiformes > Myliobatidae > Mobula > Mobula birostris. Next base: position 117,609,385 of record NC_092374.1, on the reverse strand, counting down.
TAAGTTAAATATGACTATAATCAAATTAATTTTTACATCTGCTTACCATTAGGTACCTTGCCTTCCAGGCTTTCAATAAAATATCTAGTAATCATTTGTTAAGCTATTTGACAGAAAACTCATAGATTTTTCCGTTACTTAAGTACTAGCACATATCTGTTCCATTTAATCTATTGTGACATGGCATGGCATAAATTCTAACTATCTGTGTTAGCACTGCTAGTTCATAAATAATGAACAACACCAATCAGGTTTTCTTCCCTTAAAAGCCCTACATAACTGAACTGGCTCTAATCAAAATGACAAATGCACTCCTGTGTTCATTTAATCTCTCTAGGTCGTAACGTTTGCTAAGGTTGACAGCAACCTTCTCCAAAGTCAAACCTGCTCTCCCTAGCCAAGTGGAACTCTCTCTTCAATGTATTTTTCTTGTTTATCCATTCATCGTCTGAAAATACCCTGCATTCGCTTTCTTTCCTGTTCCAGCTCGGTTGCCTTGGAGTTCCAAAGATTTCTCTTTCTCCTCCCATCATCACCTGTAAATCCCATGTCACATTCTAGATACACACTAATGACGTCATTGAAAAGTCATTGACCTGAAGTTTCAACTTCAGCTCTCCCTCTTCAGGTGATCCCAATGACCTGCACTATTTCCAGCACATTCTGACTTTTAATAATGAATAATAATGTTTATTAAACTAATAATTTTAAAGAATACATTCATTCCTTTTGGCCTGGATTGTTCATTGTGCTTCCTAACAATGACTTCTATTTACTTGTTTTGTCATTCCCCATTCTGAACAACACTCCGTATAAATTTAGTGTTCTATTTGATCCTCAGTGGAACTGCAGCGTAACTATTCTATCACAGGGACTACCTGTGTCCACTATTTAGATCCCTCCTCAACCTATCAGTTCTGAAACTGCTATCCAGGTTTTGGTAATGCTAAAATCATCAACCCAATAATTCCCTCAGGCAGGCCCTCCATTTAGGATGGTGGCAAATTTTGGTAGCTTGGGTTGAGGTGTTTGAAGTTGCGATGTTCACCGAGCCTGGCTATTTGCTCGCAGATGTTTCATCACCAGTCAAGGTGACATCCTCAGTGTGCAGTTGTTGATATCTTGAGAAGGACACGACTTTAACTGATACACTGTAGAGGTTCTGGCATAGGTAAACACAAAGCAGGCATGAGAATTTTGGAAGCGTAGTTCTCTTCTGATAACACCATAAACAAACATATCAAAATATGTTAGAAACGTGAGCCAGTAGAATTCAAAGGTCAACTGAAGAGGTAGCTAAATTAGGACTGAGGTAAGTGAACAGGGGCCAATATAAATGCGAGTAATCCCAGACAGAAACAACAACTGTGCACTGGGGATGTCACCTCAACTGCTGAAAAAACATCTGCAACCTAATTGTCAAGCTTGGCGAACACCACAACATTAACTAATCTCCATTTCTTACACTCTGAGTTAGGTCATCCAGAACATGCTACCCAAATCCTAAACTAAGCCATGTCCTTGTTCAACGAATACGGTGTTTCCTTAGATTGACAATGCAAGAAACCCACAGTGCATCCCTCATACTTAAATTTCGTATCCTTGTGTTAAATGGCATCTGTCATTACTCTGTGAATTATGTATTCCTTTGACCCCATATTAGCAGCTGGACAGTGCAAGGGTGAATTTGGAGAAGGTTAATGCCTACAATAACAAAGGTTACAGATTGGGAAGATTGAATACACTATGGTTATGGTCATTCGGGATGTCATTCATGATCTTGATTACAGCCAGTTCAGTACCGCAGTGCTTGTTCAGGGAAATAACCTTACTGGTATTGTTCATCCTTGGAGCTTCATAAAAGATAGTCATTGACTTAGATAATTCTGACCTGTTGTGGTAATTATGTATGTTTGTAGATCTCACAAGAAAATACTTTTCAATTCAAGATTTTTAATTTTATTTATACTTTTAGCAAGCCTATTTCCTATGTAAGCAACTTTTCTGTAGCTCGTCAGTTTGATTATCATTATTGATACACAATTGCCTCCAGAAATAATGTGCTTTTTATGGAAATATTACTTAGTGTTTTGGAAAATCTTAGAAGATAATCTTGAATTGTCAATTATACCGCTTCATGCAACATTAAACTTCTAGAATCACCTTACCTTAATGTTAACATACAGTGCCTATAAAGAGTATTCACCCTACCCTTGGGAGTTTTCATGTTTTATTGTTTTATAACATAGAATTACAGTGGGTTTAATTTGGCTTTTTTTGACACTCATCAACAGAAAAATACTTTTTCATATCAAAGTGAAAACAGATCTGTAGAAAGTGGTCTAAATTAATTGGAAATATAAAACACAAAATAGCTGATTTTGTAAGTATTCACTCCCTTCAAGGCAGTACGTAGTAGATATATCTTTGGTAGCAATTGCAGCCGTGAGTCTGTGTAGGTAGGTCTCCATCAGCTTTGCACATCTGAACGCTGCAGTTTTCCCCATTCTGCTGTACAAAACTGCTCAAGCTCTGTCAGATTGCATGGGGATCGTGAGTGAACAGCCCTTTTCAAGTCCCGCCACAAATTCTTAATTGGATTGAGGTTTGTACTTTGATTTGGCCACTCCAGGACATTAACTCTGTTGTTTTTAAGCCATTCCTGTGCAGCTTTGACTTTATGCTTGGGGTTATTATCTTGCTGGAAAACAAATCCTCTCCCAAGTCGCAGTTTTCTTGCAGACTGCATCAGGTTTTCCTCCAGGAAAATGCATTTTACTGCATTCATTTTACCTTCTACCTTCACAAGCCTCCTAGGGCCTGCTGCAGTGAGGCATCTCCACAGCATGATGCAACCACCACCATGTTTCACGGTAGGGATGGTGTGGTTTTGATGATGTGCAGTGTTTGGCTTACACTAAGTATAGCATTTAGTCTGATGGCCAAAAAGCTCATTTTTTGGTTTTATCAGACCATAGAACCTTCTTGCAGGTGACTTCTGGCAAACTCTAGCCAAGATTTCATGTGAGCTTTTTTCAACAGTGGCTTTCTCTTTGCTAGTCTCCCATAAAGCTGTGACTGGTGAAGCACTCAGGCAACGGTTGTTGTATGTGCTGTCTCTCCCATCTCAGTCACTTCTCAAGAGTTGTGATAGTTCTCTTGTTGGCCTTTCTCATAGTCCACTTGCACTGTCAGTCAGTTTTTGAGGACGGCCTGCTCTAGGCAGATTTACAACTGTGCCATATTTTTTTTCCATTACCTAATGATTGACTTAACTGTACTCCAGGGGATATTCAGTGACTTGCAGATTTTCTTGTATCCATCTCCTGACTTGTGGTTTTCAATAACATTTTCACAGAGTTGCTTGGAGTGTTCTTTTGCCTTTGTGGTGTAGTTTTTGCCAAGATACTGACTTATCAGCAATTGGGCCTTCCAGATACAGGTGTATTTTTACTATAATCGATTGAAACACCTTGTTTACACACAGGTCTCTAAAACACACATTTCCATTTACTTAATTATGTGACTTCTAAAACCAATTGGCTGCACCAGTAATGATTCAGTATGTCTTATTAAAGGGGGTGAGTACATGCAATTAATTATTTTGTGTTTTATATTTGTTATTAATTTAGATCACTTTATAGTGATCTGTTTCCACTTTGACACAAAAGAGTCCTTTTCTGTTGATCAGTGTCAGAAAACCCAACTTAAATCCATTGTGATTCAATGTTGTAAAAATATAAAACATGAAAACTTCCGGGGGGGGGGGGGTGAATACTTTATATAGGCACTGTATCTGTGGCTGTTCTGTTTATCAGCTGGGTTACATTGGCTACATTTGCAGTGTGTAGTCATGTAGCCAGAAATTCATAATGCTACAATATGAATTATAGCAGACAGTTTTGAGTTGTATGCTAGCCATTTCCTTTGAAGTGAAAGCATCCATTAATTTAATGCAATAATCACTGTGTTAATAAATTCCCAATTTCAGAATGCCACAAGGTAGGAAAATATTTGCAGAAAATGCACATCCCTTTTGCTTAGGTTAGGAATTTACATGTCCAGTGCATGTAATATACACTGCGTTGAAATAAAAATTTAAATTATTAGTATACAACAATTTAATTCAGTATTTCATAAGTTTGAAATATCATTCCAACATTTACATCTGCTATGAAGAGCGCATAATCCAAGAAGTGCTTTGTCATTCTAGCTTTATGCCCCTTGAAGTAAGTAGCTGCTTAAAGCTTTACCAAGTTCAAGCAATTACTTTTGTGAACAAGTATACACTTAGTAGCCACCTTATTACACACAGCTACACATCTGTTCATGAATGCATATATCTGATCAATCATGTGGCAGCAACTCTTTGCATAAAAGCATGCAGACTTGGCCAAGAGGTTCAGTTGTTTGGACCAAACATCAAACGGGGAAGAAATGTGACCTAAGTGACTTCGACTGTGAAGTGATTGCTGGTGCCAGACAGGGTGATTTGAGTATCTCAGAAACTGCCGATATTCACATATAGCGGTCTCTACAGTTCACAGAAAATGATGCAAAAAGCAAAATAATAAATCTAGGTGGTGGCAGTTATGTGAGCAAAAACACCTTGAGAGAGGCCAGAGATGAGTGGTCAGACTGGCTCAAACTGACAGGAAGACGACAGTAACTCAAATAACTACACATTACAAAGGTGGTGTGCAGATGACACCTCTAAAGCACAACACGTTGAAACTTGAAGTGGATGGGCTACAGCAGCGGAAATTCATGAACATACATTAAGTTAGTGTATTGGCTATGTGGTAAAGGATTTCACTTACCTTGTTGAAGTTTAGTGAATATAATATAACTATTATAACTGTTTCTTTCTTTGGCAGGGTGCAGTCCCTGCCACAATTAACAGACACTTTCCCTTCATTTGTATGATGCATTAAAACATAGTAACAGTTCCTTACTACTTCTACCAGTATTCCACAAGTGTTATTGTGTTGAATTCATGACGATTTGACTGCTCAATCAATAAACCTGTCAATGTCCCTTCTATTGATTATGTAATTTGAAGTTCTGCATAAATTCATCTGTCTGCCTAGAATTAAGTTTGGGTTAGAATATTTTGAACAGGACACTGATTATTATTGTGACAGACTGGCATTTTAATTAACTTATATCAAGTGTTATTGTGTTGAATTCATGATGATTTGACTGTTCAATCAAAATGTGGCTGGTTCAAACATTACCTCACCATGAGCACGTAACCTAGATTGACAGTTGCAGTAATGAAGGAGTACTGCATTGTTATGCTACTGATTTGGATTAAACCTTAATATTTAAGTTGTATTCTAGTTTAACATTATTATTAAGATGCAGCCATTGACATGTGGTATATAAGAATATATGAATCTGCCATTCCAACAGTGGTCAAAGCTAAATCATTTTTTTAACCAACTGTACACAATTTCTTCTGATTGAATGCATTCAGCAAAATAATATTGTTATCCTTGCAAAGTACATAACTATTGTTAATCTCAATTCTGGTTTTATCCACATTTTGGCTTAAGATAATTTTGGCCCACTGGCCAGATGCAGTGTACTTCTTTTTCAGATCAGCACAGATAGACCTCATGCTTGCATGCTTAGCCCACCATTCTACTCTCTCTACACTCATGACCATGTGACTAGGCACAGCTCAAAACCCATCTATAAATTCTCCAGTGTTATTGGCAGAATCTAGTTGGCAACAGAGAGATGTTACAGAAATTAAATAGATGTGCTGTGATGGATAGGAGTGCAACAACAACTTGCATTCAATATCATTCAAGACCAAGGAACTGGTTGTAGAAGGGGTAATCAGAAGAACATAAAGTTGTCCTCATTGAGGGATCAGGGGTGGCAAGGAAGTCCAGGAATCTATGAACACTACCTTATTTTTCCTCTTTTCTAATACTCAGTATTTTTATATCTTAAAGTCATTTTTGTCTTGCACCGTACTTCTGTTGCAAAGCAGCAAATTTCAAATATACTGACAGGATCTCCTCTATTGTCAAACAATATGAAAAGAACAAAATGGTTGACATTAAAAATCTGAGTGATGTTGAAAATGTTTGTGAAGAATCCAAAGGAAATTAGGTGATTTTGGGACTCTTGCTAATCTTAAGCAACAACAACAAACAAATAGAAGCAAAACACAGGATAGATTGAACTTTCAATATGCCTTCAATTACATTTTTCTAGCTCCTGTCAATAATACAAAATAGCTGCTCAGATCCCAGAGTACTTACTAGAAGAGTCAGAGACTGGGTTGTATGGAAATGATATTGTCCTTAAATCAATGCACTATACCATCAATTATTATACTTCTTTAACTGTCCCTAACCATTTCAAAAAGTATTTCAAATGCCATCTATAAATTCACTGATGATACCACTGTTATTGGTAGAATCTCAGATGGCAATGAGGAGGAATGTAGCAGTGATATAGATCAGTTGACTGAGTGGTGTTACAATAACAACCTTGCAGTCAACATCAGCAAGACCAAGGAATTGGTTGTGGATTTCAGTAAGGTGAAGTCATGAGAACACACACTGATCCTCACTGAGGGGTCAGCAGTGGAATGGGTGAGCAGCTTTAAGTTGCTGATCAGCAACATCTCAGTGAATGTATAGCATATTGATGTAATCACAAAGAAGGCATGCCTGTGGCTATATTTCATTCGGAGTCTGAGGAGATTTGGTATGTCACCATTAACTCTAGATTTTTGAAGATGTACTGTGGAGAGCATTCTGACTGGTCACATTACTGTCTCATATAGAGGTACCAATGCATGGGATCAAAAGAGGCTGAAGAGAATTGTAGATTCAACCAACTCCATCATGGGCATAAACCACCCCACTATCAAGTACAGCTCAGGAAAGCAGCTTCGATCATTAATGACCTTCACCAACCAGGATCTTCCCTCTTCTCATTGCTACCATCAAGGAGAAGGTACAGGATCCGGAAGACCCACACTGAATATTTTAGGAGCAGATTCTTCTGCTTTACCATCAGATTTCTGAATGATCTACAAACCTATGGACGCTACCTTTCTATTCCTCTTCTGTATTATTAATTCATTCTTTATTGTAACTTATAATATTTTATATCTTGCACTGAACTGCTGCCACAAAACAACAAATCTTAGTGTATACATCAGTGATAATAAACCTGATTCCCATTCTGCTTCTGATTAAGAATTTTAGTTGTCATCGTACCTGTTTCTGTCTACATGTGACCAGATGTTACATGTGGGACAAAGCCAAGTAAGATGTAAATTAAGAAGAGAGACTTTAACAACAGTCCAGTATTTTCAAGGACACTCTTTCGGGCTTGTATAGTTCTGAATTTAAATTTGCTACCTGACACCATGCAATTTGAGCATACATCAATAATTCAGACTTCCAAATACTGATTTAATAACTTCAACACAAGGTTACCACATCCAAATTGTCATTAAGAAGTAATTTTAGACACATAGAAAAGGAGTTCATGGATTTAAAAATAATTGAAGCAATACATTAGACTGAACAAAAAGAAGCAGTAAATGGTCCTATTCATCATTTTGACCTTAATAGTGTAGTGCTGACCCTTTAATAACAGTGGGTGTCTTTAATCCTTCATTGAAACAGATTAGGTTCAGATGGGATTTGACAAAGTCAATGTGGAGTTGATGTTTTCCTTAGCTAGGGAATCTAGAACTAGGGCTCACAGACTCAATCCTCACTGAGTAAACTGAGGAAAATGTCTTGGCCCAGAGAATAGGGAATCTTTGGAATTCTCTACCCAGGAAGGCTGAGAGGGCTCAATTGGTGAGAATATTCAAGAAAGAGATTGTTGGATTTTTAGATATTAAGGGAATCAGCAGAAATGGGGTTAGCACAGGTGTTCCCAACCTGGAGTCCACAGACACCTCAGCTAAAGGGAGCGGTCTTTCGCTGATTTCCTGAAATATTGTTACATGTCACCTGGTGAGAATTTCTAACAATTTTGATGTCTGAGGCCTGAGACATTTCTGATAATTTGATCAATGTTTGATTATTGTTCTACATTTCATAATAGTCTGACTTCAGTACCTATGGACAGATTCCCCTGCTGTCTGCTGCAGGGTAAACCTTCTTAATCATCTCCTCTGATAACGAAACAACTATTTCATGAACCACTGTACATTTCATACATCTGGAGTCAGAAATGGACATGATCTTCACTGCATAAGATTGCACCAGCCAGCACTCATGGCTGCCTTCAACCTCATGGAAGCCTATGACTCCCAACTTTTGAAAGGGACTGTGAAACACCATCCTCAAATTACCTTTACACAGTTGCCTCCAGCTTCCTCCACAACCTTAAATTCACTTGCCCCATTTCTGACACCTCTCCCCTTTCTCAACCTGTCTGTCTCTGTCTCTGGAGACAAACTGTCTACCAACATCTTTTATAATCCTACTGATTCCCATGGCTATCTTGAATAAGCCTTCTCCACCCTGCCTCCTGTAAAAATGCTATTCTCTTTTCTCAGTCCCTTTATCTCTGCCGCACCTGTTCTTAAGATGAGGCATCCCTTTCCGGAAAATCAGAGAAGTCCTCTTTCTTCAAAGAATGGGGTTTCCATTCCTCCACCTTAAATGCTGTCCTCACTTGCATCTCCTCCATTTCCTGGGCATCCATCGTCACTCCATCTTTCAGCCATCACATGAGGCTCTGCATCCACACATCACTTTCTGCAGCGTCGGCCATACTCAATGAGAACCTACCACCAAACACATCTTAACTTCATCCCATTCTCCGCTTTCCACAGGGATCGCTCTCTCCATGATTTCCTTGTCCATTTGACCCTCCTCAGTAATCTCCCTCCCGGCACATATTCCTGCAAGCGGCAGAAATGCCATATCTACCCATTCACCTCCTCCCTCAGCTCACCAAAAAATCCTTCCAGGTGAGGCAGCACTTCACCTGCAATTCTGTTGGGGTCATCTATTGTATCAGTGCTCCCGATGCGCTACATTGATGAGACCCAGCATAATTTGGGGGGGCCTGTGTGCCCAGCACCTCCGCTTTAACTGCCAAATGCAGGATTTCCCAGTGGCCAAACATTTTAATTCCTATCCCCATTCACAATCTAACATGTTGGTCCATGGCCTCCTCTTCTGCCATGGTGAGACCACTCTCCAGGCGGAGAAGCATCACCTCATATTCCACCTAGTTAGCCTCCAACTTAATAACATGAACATTGATTTCTCCTTCTGATATTTTTTCTTCCCCCCCCCCTTCTATTCCCCACTCTGGCTTGCTACCTGCTTTCCTGACTTTCCTATTACCTCCCCCTGGTGTCTCTCCTTCTTCCCCTTGTCCCATGGTCCACTCTCCTTTCCTATCAGATTCCTTTCTCTCCAGCCCTTTACCCTTCCCTCCCACCTGGCCTCACCTATCATCTCCTCCTTCCCCTCCCCCATCTTTTTATTCTGGCATCTTCCCCCTTCCTTTCCAGTTCTGATCAAGATTCTTGCCCCAAAATGTTGACTGCTTATTCATTCATTTCAATAGCTGCTGACTAATCTGCTGAGTTCCTCCAGCATTTTGTATGTGGTCCTCAAATTCAGAAGCCCACAAAAAATCACACCCATCTTTCCTTGCACTACAATAGCAAGCAAAACATAATATTAATTAACAAGCATGCACTGAAATGGATTGTAGAGAATCCCCGCGTCAAGCAAAGTAGCATGATTGCTCTAATACTCTTTTCAATGTTGCCCTTCACTGTCAGATAATCTCCTGTGAGAATAGAGCTAAGCTTTGGAACTACAAGGGGTGATTGATAAGTTCGTGGCCTAAGGCAGGAGGAGTCAATTTTTGAAAACCTAGCACATTTATTTTTTCTACATTTACACACTTAGTCCAGCGGTCGTGGAGCATACGGATCCCTTCTTTGTAGAAGTTGGCATCTTGGACCTCCAGAAAGTGGTCCACAGCAGGGGTGATTGATAAGTTTGTGGCCTAAGGTAGAAGGAGATGAGTTATTAACTTCCAACTTTCTGCAAAATCACTCAGAGTTGAACTGCACGTGCATGTAATGAGAGTTGTATAACTCATCTCCTTCTACCTTAGGCCATGAACGTATCAATCACCCCTCGTAATAGGAAACTGTTCAGCCTATTGCAATCACTTTTCATAACTAATCACTCAAACTCTGTTGTGAGGTAACAGTAAGCAACTTATACTTGCATTTGTGCAAGCCAGAGGTTGCAACACAGTGTTATCTCTTTCACCAAAATGTGTGGGAGGATGGGCTTCAATCTTGGCATCCTCAAGACTGAGATCCTCTATTAACCTGGCTATTGGCGGCACAGTAGTGTAGTGATTCACACAACCCTTTACAGTACAGATGACATGGGTTCAGTTTCCACCACTGCCTATAGGGAGTTAGCATGTTCTCTATGTGGGCTTCCTCTGGGTGCTCCAGTTTCGTCCCACACTCCAAAGGCATACGGGTTGGTAGGTTAAATGGTGATTGTAAGTTTCCCATGATTAGGCTCGCATTAAATCAAGGGATTGCTGGGTGGCGTGGGCTGGAATGGCCTATTCCATGCTGTATCTCAATAAATAAAAAAACTACCCTTCAAGAATCAATGTTGATTGGTACGTGAACCTTTGGGGTAAGTCACTCTTAAGAAACGTTTTTAATATCTCAAAAGCCGTATTTTGAAACTGACCTGAATAGTGAAATGTGCCATCATCTAGAATGCACCAGCATAACCTTTGGTTAACAAAGAAAAAGGTGTGTAAATCTGTCAGAAAACTCAAAAAGCTACCAAATACCAGTGGTCCCTGCCCATCCTATGACCTGGGTTACTGTAGCAGCCATCTCAAGTCACAAGTAAAACACCTTTGCAAAATGCTGTAAATTAACTGGAAGAGTAAGTACACTAATGCCAGCAATATCCCCATTACTGTGGCCCACATTACTTTCATTTGGTTACCTTAGACAAGCTATTTAGCTTGCGTACCCAACATCAGATTCCCAGAAAAAAGACACTTGTTCCAAACTCTGATGTGGGAAGCAATTATCTGCTGGAAAAGAAAAATAGTTTCTGGGATATACTCAAATCTTCCTTGAAATTTTCAACATCTTCACTGGCTCTTGGGAACCTGGCCCATGATGGATGCGGGTTTGAATGCAACATTTAAAATAAGTTAGGATAAAGACATGGATTCCATTGCAGGGAGGTACTACTGCAGTTGTACAAGGCCTTGGTGAGACCACACCTGGAGTATTGTGTGCAATTTTGGTCCCGTAATCTGAGGAAAGACATCCTTGCCATAGAGGGAGTACAAAGAAGGTTCACCAGATTGATTCCTGGGATGGCAGGACTTTCATATGAAGAAAGACTGGATGAACTAGGCTTGTACTCATTGGAATTTAGAAGATTGAGGGGGGATCTGATTGAAACGTATAAAATCCTAAAGGGATTGGACAGGCTAGATGCAGAAAGATCGTTCCCGATGTTGGGGAAGTCCAGAACGAGGGATCACAGTTTGAGGATAAGGGGGAAGCCTTTTAGGACTGAGATTAGGAAAAACTTCTTCACACAGAGAGTGATGAATCTGTGGAATTCTCTGCCACAGGAAACAGTTGAGGCCAGTTCATTGGTTATATTTAAGAGGGAGTTAGATATGGCCCTTGTGGCTATGGGGATCAGGGGGTATGGAGGGAAGGCTGGTGCAAGGTTCTGAGTTGGATGATCAGCCATGATCCTAATAAATGGTGGTGCAGGCTCGAAGGGCCGAATGGTCTACTCCTGCACCTATTTTCTATGTTTCTATGTTTTGATTGGCAGGTAACAGGAATAGACAGAATAACATTTTGGCACAACCTAGATGGGCCAAAGGACCTGTTTATGTGCTATACTGCTCTATGACTCCATGACTATGATCCTAAGATTGCTCAAGGTGGAGAAGACACAATCAGAATGATAGTGCAAAACCCATCCATGCATCAAGAGTGCCCAGAAGCCTTGTGTAATTGGCAGATCACTACCCAGCCACCAGCCTATCAGCCTTCACCTCCCACATACACCTTCATTGTCATCTTCAAATTCATGAAACCAGGGTGAAAACAAATCAGTTTTGATCCCAAGGCTTGAAGAGTTACTGTACACAAAGACAATTTAATAGATTTTCTTTAAATTCCTGATGAGGCATTATCATTCTTTTGGCAAAACTGAAATGATAGCTGTTCATGAGATAGCTTAACAAAGATGAAGGTATCATTAATAGTAGCAATCTTATCTTAACTAAGATAAACATCAAATCTGTTGCAAAAATTTGAATCATACTTCCTAGAATACCTTCACCATCTTTATCTCCTGGTTAACCAGTCTCTAGATAAGACTCTCTATACTCTTCAGCAAATGTGCTATTAAGAAACATCACTAAATTATGCCTTTCTACCACCTTTGGATATAACATTGTGCAAAGATGATAATATCTTCTGCCTAAAAATATTGAATTACCATTTTTTATCCGAACAGAAATGTAATTATCTCCAAATTTGCAATCCATATACAGCATTATCTGAAGGATGATTGATAAGTTCGTGGCCTCAGGTAGAAGGAGGCAATTTTAGAAAACCTAGCACATTTATTTTTCAAAATTAGTTCCCTCCTACATTTACACACTTAGTCCAGTGGTCGTGGAGCATACAGATCTTGGACCTCCAGAAAGCGTCCACAGATGGGTGATTGATAAGTTTGTGGCCTAAGGTAGAAGGAGATGAGTTATACAGCTCTTGTTACATGCACATGCAGGTCAACTCTTTGAGTGATTATGCAGTAAGTTTGAAATTAATAACTCATCTCCTTCTACCTTAGGTCACGAACTTATCAATCAACCCTGCTGTTTGCACTTCTGGAGGTCCAAGATCCGTATGCTCCACGACATCTGGACTAAGTGTATAAATGTAGAAGGGGACTATGTTGAAAAATAAATGCGTTAGGTTTTCTAAAATTGACCCCTTCTACCTTACGCCACAAACTTATCAATCACCCCTCGTATATCAAGTAATTCCTTAACCAAAATATGTACAATAACTTTAAACTAATACTTCTGTAGTGTGAGGTTAATAACCCCAAGTCCAAATTTGAATGTTCAGCATGCGATAAAGTTTGAAGTAAATTTATTATCGAAGAACCTATATGTCATCATATACAATGCTGAGATATGTTTTCTTGTGGACATACTCGATATATCCAATAACCATTTATAGAATCAACGAAAGACTGCACCCAACAGGGCGGACAGCCAGTGTGCAAAAGACAGCAAAATATCTAAATACAAAAAAAAATCAATAAATTTCAAACATGAAATGAAGAGCCCTTAAAAGTGTATCCATAGTTTGTGGGAACAAATCAGTTTAGGAAATAGAGCAGGGTTCAGTGAGAGGTTGCTAGGGATTCCACAAGAGATCATGATTTTAAAAAAGCATTGTATTTTGAACATCACGCAACACCCGATGCTAGCGCTCGGAGTGGTGGGCAGTGACCGAGTAGCCCTGTTAGCGGTCTCTCAGCCCAGTAGGCAGTGGACTGTGTTTACTTGCTTGATCCAATTCTCAGGTTTTAACATGAGCTAGGAGAGGCTATTGATGGTTGGTGAGCATGGAGGGGAGGACTTTAGGCTGATGATTGGTGAGCACTGTGTTGCACGTGGGGGAGGATGGGAGACTGATGAGTAGTGGTGTGTTGCACAGAGGGGAGGACGGTAGACTGATGAGTAGTGGTGTATTGCACAGAGGGGAGGACGGTAGACTGATGAGTAGTGGTGTATTGCACAGAGGGGAGGACGGTAGACTGATGAGTAGTGGTGTATTGCACAGAGGGGAGGACGGGAGACTGATGAGTAGTGGTGTGTTGCACAGAGGGGAGGACGGTAGACTGATGAGTAGTGGTGTATTGCACAGAGGGGAGGACGGTAGACTGATGAGTAGTGGTGTATTGCACAGAGGGGAGGACGGTAGACTGACGAGTAGTGGTGTATTGCACAGAGGGGAGGACGGTAGACTGACGAGTAGTGGTGTATTGCACATAGGGGAGGACGGTAGACTGATGAGTAGTGGTGTATTGCACAGAGGGGAGGACGGTAGACTGATGAGTAGTGGTGCGTTGCACAGAGGGGAGGACGGGAGACTGATGAGTAGTGGTGTGTTGCACAGAGGGGAGGACGGTAGACTGATGAGTAGTGGTGTATTGCACAGAGCGGAGGACGGTAGACTGATGAGTAGTGGTGTATTGCACAGAGGGGAGGACGGTAGACTGATGAGTAGTGGTGTATTGCACAGAGGGGAGGACGGTAGACTGATGAGTAGTGGTGTATTGCACGTAGGGGAGGACGGTAGACTGATGAGTAGTGGTGTGTTGCACAGAGGGGAGGACGGTGGACTGATGAGTAGTGGTGTATTGCACAGAGGGGAGGACGGTAGACTGATGAGTAGTGGTGTGTTGCACAGAGGGGAGGGCGGTAGACTGATGAGTAGTGGTGTATTGCACAGAGGGGAGGACGGTAGACTGATGAGTAGTGGTGTATTGCACAGAGGGGAGGACGGTAGACTGATGAGTAGTGGTGTATTGCACAGAGGGGAGGGCGGTAGACTGATGAGTAGTGGTGTATTGCACAGAAGGGAGGACGGTAGACTGATGAGTAGTGGTGTATTGCACAGAGGGGAGGACGGTAGACTGATGAGTAGTGGTGTATTGCACAGAGGGGAGGACGGTAGACTGATGAGTAGTGGTGTATTGCACAGAGGGGAGGACGGTAGACTGATGAGTAGTGGTGTATTGCACAGAGGGGAGGACGGTAGACTGATGAGTAGTGGTGTATTGCACAGAGGGGAGGACGGTAGACTGATGAGTAGTGGTGTGTTGCACAGAGGGGAGGATGGGAGACTGATGAGTAGTGGTGTACTGCACGTAGGGGAGGACGGTAGACTGATGAGTAGTGGTGTATTGCACAGAGGGGAGGACGGTAGACTGATGAGTAGTGGTGTATTGCACGTAGGGGAGGACGGTAGACTGATGAGTAGTGGTGTATTGCACAGAGGGGAGGACGGTAGACTGATGAGTAGTGCTGTATTGCACAGAGGGGAGGACGGTAGACTGATGAGTAGTGGTGTGTTGCACAGAGGGGAGGACGGTAGACTGATGAGTAGTGGTGTGTTGCACAGAGGGGAGGACGGTGGACTGATGAGTAGTGGTGTATTGCACAGAGGGGAGGACGGTAGACTGATGAGTAGTGGTGTGTTGCACAGAGGGGAGGGCGGTAGACTGATGAGTAGTGGTGTATTGCACAGAGGGGAGGACGGTAGACTGATGAGTAGTGGTGTATTGCACAGAGGGGAGGACGGTAGACTGATGAGTAGTGGTGTATTGCACAGAGGGGAGGGCGGTAGACTGATGAGTAGTGGTGTATTGCACAGAGGGGAGGACGGTAGACTGATGAGTAGTGGTGTATTGCACAGAGGGGAGGACGGTAGACTGATGAGTAGTGGTGTATTGCACAGAGGGGAGGACGGTAGACTGATGAGTAGTGGTGTATTGCACAGAGGGGAGGACGGTAGACTGATGAGTAGTGGTGTATTGCACAGAGGGGAGGACGGTAGACTGATGAGTAGTGGTGTATTGCACAGAGGGGAGGACGGTAGACTGATGAGTAGTGGTGTATTGCACAGAGGGGAGGACGGTAGACTGATGAGTAGTGGTGTATTGCACAGAGGGGAGGACGGTAGACTGATGAGTAGTGGTGTATTGCACAGAGGGGAGGACGGTAGACTGATGAGTAGTGGTGTATTGCACAGAGGGGAGGACGGTAGACTGATGAGTAGTGGTGTATTGCACAGAGGGGAGGATGGGAGACTGATGAGTAGTGGTGTATTGCACAGAGGGGAGGACGGTAGACTGATGAGTAGTGGTGTATTGCACAGAGGGGAGGACGGTAGACTGATGAGTAGTGGTGTGTTGCACAGAGGGGAGGATGGGAGACTGATGAGTAGTGGTGTATTGCACGTAGGGGAGGACGGTAGACTGATGAGTAGTGGTGTATTGCACAGAGGGGAGGACGGTAGACTGATGAGTAGTGGTGTGTTGCACGTAGGAGAGGGCGGTAGACTGATGAGTAGTGCAGTGTTGCACAGAGGGGAGGATGGTAGACTGATGAGTAGTGGTGTATTGCACAGAGGGGAGGACGGTAGACTGATGAGTAGTGGTGTATTGCACAGAGGGGAGGACGGTAGACTGATGAGTAGTGGTGTATTGCACAGAGGGGAGGACGGTAGACTGATGAGTAGTGGTGTGTTGCACAGAGGGGAGGACGGTAGACTGATGAGTAGTGGTGTATTGCACAGAAGGGAGGACGGTAGACTGATGAGTAGTGGTGTATTGCACAGAGGGGAGGACGGTAGACTGATGAGTAGTGGTGTATTGCACAGAGGGGAGGGCGGTAGACTGATGAGTAGTGGTCTATTGCACAGAGGGGAAGACGGTAGGCTGATGAGTAGTGGTGTGTTGCACAGAGGGGAGGACGGTAGACTGATGAGTAGTGCGGTATTGCACAGAGGGGAGGACGGTAGACTGATGAGTAGTGGTGTATTGCACAGAGGGGAGGACGGTAGACTGATGAGTAGTGGTGTATTGCACAGAGGGGAGGACGGTAGACTGATGAGTAGTGGTGTATTGCACAGAGGGGAGGACGGTAGACTGATGAGTAGTGCTGTATTGCACAGAGGGGAGGACGGTAGACTGATGAGTAGTGGTGTATTGCACAGAGGGGAGGACGGTAGACTGATAAGTAGTGGTGTATTGCACAGAGGGGAGGGCGGTAGACTGATGAGTAGTGGTGTGTTGCACAGAGGGGAGGACGGTAGACTGATGAGTAGTGGTGTATTGCACAGAGGGGAGGACGGGAGACTGATGAGTAGTGGTGTATTGCACAGAGGGGAGGACGGTAGACTGATGAGTAGTGGTGTATAGCACAGAGGGGAGGACGGTAGACTGATGAGTAGTGGTGTGTTGCACAGAGGGGAGGACGGTAGACTGATGAGTAGTGGTGTATTGCACAGAGGGGAGGACGGTAGACTGATGAGTAGTGGTGTATTGCACAGAGGGGAGGACGGTAGACTGATGAGTAGTGGTGTATTGCACAGAGGGGAGGACGGTAGACTGATGAGTAGTGGTGTATTGCACAGAGGGGTGGACGGTAGACTGATGAGTAGTGGTGTGTTGCACAGAGGGGAGGACGGTAGACTGATGAGTAGTGGTGTGTTGCACAGAGGGGAGGACGGTAGACTGATGAGTAGTGGTGTATTGCAAAGAGGGGAGGACGGTAGACTGATGAGTAGTGGTGTGTTGCACAGAGGGGAGGACGGTAGACTGATGAGTAGTGGTGTGTTGCACTGAGGGGAGGACGGTAGACTGATGAGTAGTGGTGTATTGCACAGAGGGGAGGACGGTAGACTGATGAGTAGTGGTGTATTGCACAGAGCGGAGGACGGTAGACTGATGAGTAGTGGTGTATTGCACAGAGGGGAGGACGGTAGACTGATGAGTAGTGGTGTATTGCACAGAGGGGAGGACGGTAGACTGATGAGTAGTGGTGTATTGCACAGAGGGGAGGACGGTAGACTGAAGAGTAGTGGTGTATTGCACAGAGGGGAGGACGGTAGACTGATGAGTAGTGGTGTATTGCACGTAGGGGAGGGCGGTAGACTGATGAGTAGTGGTGTGTTGCACAGAGGGGAGGACGGTAGACTGATGAGTAGTGGTGTATTGCACAGAGGGGAGGACGGTAGACTGATGAGTAGTGGTGTATTGCACAGAGGGGAGGACGGTAGACTGATGAGTAGTGGTGTATTGCACAGAGGGGAGGGCGGTAGACTGATGAGTAGTGGTTTATTGCACAGAGGGGAGGACGGTAGACTGATGAGTAGTGGTGTATTGCACAGAGGGGAGGGCGGTAGACTGATGAGTAGTGGTGTATTGCACAGAGGGGAGGACGGTAGACTGATGAGTAGTGGTGTATTGCACAGAGGGGACGACGGGAGACTGATGAGTAGTGTTGTATTGCACAGAGGGGAGGACGGTAGACTGATGAGTAGTGGTGTATTGCACAGAGGGGTGGACGGTAGACTGATGAGTAGTGGTGTACTGCACAGAGGGGAGGACGGTAGACTGATGAGTAGTGGTGTATTGCACAGAGGGGAGGACGGTAGACTGATGATTAGTGGTGTATAGCACAGAGGGGAGGACGGTACACTGATGAGTTGTGGTGTGTTGCACAGAGGGGAGGACGGTAGACTGATGAGTAGTGGTGTATTGCACAGAGGGGAGGACGGTAGACTGATGAGTAGTGGTGTATTGCACAGAGGGGAGGACGGTAGACTGATGAGTAGTGGTGTATTGCACAGAGGGGAGGACGGTAGACTGATGAGTAGTGGTGTGTTGCACAGAGGGGAGGACGGTAGACTGATGAGTAGTGGTGTGTTGCACAGAGGGGAGGACGGTAGACTGACGAGTAGTGCGGTATTGCACAGAGGGGAGGACGGTAGACTGATGAGTAGTGGTGTATTGCACAGAGGGGAGGACGGTAGACTGATGAGTAGTGGTGTATTGCACAGAGGGGAGGACGGTAGACTGATGAGTAGTGGTGTATTGCACAGAGGGGAGGACGGTAGACTGATGAGTAGTGCTGTATTGCACAGAGGGGAGGACGGTAGACTGATGAGTAGTGGTGTATTGCACAGAGGGGAGGACGGTAGACTGATAAGTAGTGGTGTATTGCACAGAGGGGAGGGCGGTAGACTGATGAGTAGTGGTGTGTTGCACAGAGGGGAGGACGGTAGACTGATGAGTAGTGGTGTATTGCACAGAGGGGAGGACGGGAGACTGATGAGTAGTGGTGTATTGCACAGAGGGGAGGACGGTAGACTGATGAGTAGTGGTGTATAGCACAGAGGGGAGGACGGAAGACTGATGAGTAGTGGTGTGTTGCACAGAGGGGAGGACGGTAGACTGATGAGTAGTGGTGTATTGCACAGAGGGGAGGACGGTAGACTGATGAGTAGTGGTGTATTGCACAGAGGGGAGGACGGTAGACTGATGAGTAGTGGTGTATTGCACAGAGGGGAGGACGGTAGACTGATGAGTAGTGGTGTATTGCACAGAGGGGTGGACGGTAGACTGATGAGTAGTGGTGTGTTGCACAGAGGGGAGGACGGTAGACTGATGAGTAGTGGTGTGTTGCACAGAGGGGAGGACGGTAGACTGATGAGTAGTGGTGTATTGCAAAGAGGGGAGGACGGTAGACTGATGAGTAGTGGTGTGTTGCACAGAGGGGAGGACGGTAGACTGATGAGTAGTGGTGTGTTGCACTGAGGGGAGGACGGTAGACTGATGAGTAGTGGTGTATTGCACAGAGGGGAGGATGGTAGACTGATGAGTAGTGGTGTATTGCACAGAGGGGAGGACGGTAGACTGATGAGTAGTGGTGTATTGCACAGAGGGGAGGACGGTAGACTGATGAGTAGTGGTGTATTGCACAGAGGGGAGGACGGTAGACTGAAGAGTAGTGGTGTATTGCACAGAGGGGAGGACGGTAGACTGATGAGTAGTGGTGTATTGCACGTAGGGGAGGGCGGTAGACTGATGAGTAGTGGTGTGTTGCACAGAGGGGAGGACGGTAGACTGATGAGTAGTGGTGTATTGCACAGAGGGGAGGACGGTAGACTGATGAGTAGTGGTGTATTGCACAGAGGGGAGGACGGTAGACTGATGAGTAGTGGTGTATTGCACAGAGGGGAGGACGGTAGACTGATGAGTAGTGGTGTATTGCACAGAGGGGTGGACGGTAGACTGATGAGTAGTGGTGTGTTGCACAGAGGGGAGGACGGTAGACTGATGAGTAGTGGTGTGTTGCACAGAGGGGAGGACGGTAGACTGATGAGTAGTGGTGTATTGCAAAGAGGGGAGGACGGTAGACTGATGAGTAGCGGTGTGTTGCACAGAGGGGAGGACGGTAGACTGATGAGTAGTGGTGTGTTGCACTGAGGGGAGGACGGTAGACTGATGAGTAGTGGTGTATTGCACAGAGGGGAGGATGGTAGACTGATGAGTAGTGGTGTATTGCACAGAGGGGAGGACGGTAGACTGATGAGTAGTGGTGTATTGCACAGAGGGGAGGACGGTAGACTGATGAGTAGTGGTGTATTGCACAGAGGGGAGGACGGTAGACTGAAGAGTAGTGGTGTATTGCACAGAGGGGAGGACGGTAGACTGATGAGTAGTGGTGTATTGCACGTAGGGGAGGGCGGTAGACTGATGAGTAGTGGTGTGTTGCACAGAGGGGAGGACGGTAGACTGATGAGTAGTGGTGTATTGCACAGAGGGGAGGACGGTAGACTGATGAGTAGTGGTGTATTGCACAGAGGGGAGGACGGTAGACTGATGAGTAGTGGTGTATTGCACAGAGGGGAGGGCGGTAGACTGATGAGTAGTGGTTTATTGCACAGAGGGGAGGACGGTAGACTGATGAGTAGTGGTGTATTGCACAGAGGGGAGGGCGGTAGACTGATGAGTAGTGGTGTATTGCACAGAGGGGAGGACGGTAGACTGATGAGTAGTGGTGTATTGCACAGAGGGGACGACGGGAGACTGATGAGTAGTGTTGTATTGCACACAGGGGAGGACGGTAGACTGATGAGTAGTGGTGTATTGCACAGAGGGGTGGACGGTAGACTGATGAGTAGTGGCGTACTGCACAGAGGGGAGGACGGTAGACTGATGAGTAGTGGTGTATTGCACAGAGGGGAGGACGGTAGACTGATGAGTAGTGGTGTATTGCACAGAGGGGAGGACGGTAGACTGATGAGTAGTGGTGTATTGCACAGAGGGGAGGACGGTAGACTGATGAGTAGTGGTGTATTGCACAGAGGGGAGGACGGTAGACTGATGAGTAGTGGTGTGTTGCACAGAGGGGAGGACGGTAGACTGATGAGTAGTGGTGTATTGCACAGAGGGGAGGACGGTAGACTGATGAGTAGTGGTGTATTGCACAGAGGGGAGGACGGTAGACTGATGAGTAGTGGTGTATTGCACAGAGGGGAGGACGGTAGACTGATGAGTAGTGGTGTATTGAACAGAGGGGTGGACGGTAGACTGATGAGTAGTGGTGTGTTGCACAGAGGGGAGGACGGTAGACTGATGAGTAGTGGTGTGTTGCACAGAGGGGAGGACGGTAGACTGATGAGTAGAGGTGTATTGCACAGAGGGGAGGACGGTAGACTGATGAGTAGTGGTGTGTTGCACAGAGGGGAGGACGGTAGACTGATGAGTAGTGGTGTGTTGCACTGAGTGGAGGACGGTAGACTGATGAGTAGTGGTGTATTGCACAGAGGGGAGGACGGTAGACTGATGAGTAGTGGTGTATTGCACAGAGGGGAGGACGGTAGACTGATGAGTAGTGGTGTATTGCACAGAGGGGAGGACGGTAGACTGATGAGTAGTGGTGTATTGCACAGAGGGGAGGACGGTAGACTGATGAGTCGTGGTGTATTGCACGTAGGGGAGGACGGTAGACTGATGAGTAGTGGTGTATTGCACAGAGGGGAGGACGGTAGACTGAAGAGTAGTGGTGTATTGCACAGAGGGGAGGACGGTAGACTGATGAGTAGTGGTGTATTGCACGTAGGGGAGGGCGGTAGACTGATGAGTAGTGGTGTGTTGCACAGAGGGGAGTACGGTAGACTGATGAGTAGTGGTGTATTGCACAGAGGGGAGGACGGTAGACTGATGAGTAGTGGTGTATTGCACAGAGGGGAGGACGGTAGACTGATGAGTAGTGGTGTATTGCACAGAGGGGAGGGCGGTAGACTGATGAGTAGTGGTTTATTGCACAGAGGGGAGGACGGTAGACTGATGAGTAGTGGTGTATTGCACAGAGGGGAGGGCGGTAGACTGATGAGTAGTGGTGTATTGCACAGAGGGGAGGACGGTAGACTGATGAGTAGTGGTGTATTGCACAGAGGGGACGACGGGAGACTGATGAGTAGTGGTGTATTGCACAGAGGGGAGGACGGTAGACTGATGAGTAGTGGTGTATTGCACAGAGGGGAGGACGGTAGACTGATGAGTAGTGGTGTACTGCACAGAGGGGAGGACGGTAGACTGATGAGTAGTGGTGTATTGCACAGAGGGGAGGACGGTAGACTGATGAGTAGTGGTGTATAGCACAGAGGGGAGGACGGTAGACTGATGAGTTGTGGTGTGTTGCACAGAGGGGAGGACGGTAGACTGATGAGTAGTGGTGTATTGCACAGAGGGGAGGACGGTAGACTGATGAGTAGTGGTGTATTGCACAGAGGGGAGGACGGTAGACTGATGAGTAGTGGTGTATTGCACAGAGGGGAGGACGGTAGACTGATGAGTAGTGGTGTGTTGCACAGAGGGGAGGACGGTAGACTGATGAGTAGTGGTGTATTGCACAGAGGGGAGGACGGTAGACTGATGAGTAGTGGTGTGTTGCACAGAGGGGAGGGCGGTAGACTGATGAGTAGTGGTGTATTGCACAGAGGGGAGGACGGTAGACTGATGAGTAGTGGTGTATTGCACAGAGGGGAGGACGGTAGACTGATGAGTAGTGGTGTATTGCACAGAGGGGAGGACGGTAGACTGATGAGTAGTGGTGTATTGCACAGAGGGGAGGACGGTAGACTGATGAGTAGTGGTGTGTTGCACAGAGGGGAGGACGGTAGACTGATGAGTAGTGGTGTATTGCACAGAGGGGAGGACGGTAGACTGATGAGTAGTGGTGTGTTGCACAGAGGGGAGGGCGGTAGACTGATGAGTAGTGGTGTATTGCACAGAGGGGAGGATGGCAGACTGATGAGTAGTGGTGTATTGCACAGAGGGGAGGACGGTAGACTGATGAGTAGTGGTGTGTTGCACAGAGGGGAGGACGGTAGACTGATGAGTAGTGGTGTGTTGCACAGAGGGGAGGACGGTAGACTGATGAGTAGTGGTGTATTGCACAGAGGGGAGGACGGTAGACTGATGAGTAGTGGTGTATTGCACAGACGGGAGGACGGTAGACTGATGAATAGGGGTGTGTTGCACAGAGGGGAGGATGGGAGACTGATGAGTAGTGGTGTATTGCACAGAGGGGAGGGCGGTAGACTGATGAGTAGTGGTGTATTGCACAGAGGGGAGGACGGTAGACTGATGAGTAGTGGTGTATTGCACGTAGGGGAGGACGGTAGACTGATGAGTAGTGGTGTATTGCACAGAGGGGAGGACGGTAGACTGATGAGTAGTGGTGTATTGCACAGAGGGGAGGGCGGTAGACTGATGACTAGTGGTGTGTTGCACAGAGGGGAGGACGGTAGACTGATGAGTAGTGGTGTATTGCACAGAGGGGAGGACGGGAGACTGATGAGTAGTGGTTTATTGCACTGAGGGGAGGACGGTAGACTGATGAGTAGTGGTGTATAGCACAGAGGGGAGGACGGTAGACTGATGAGTAGTGGTGTGTTGCACAGAGGGGAGGACGGTAGACTGATGAGTAGTGGTGTATTGCACAGAGGGGAGGACGGTAGACTGATGAGTAGTGGTGTATTGCACAGAGGGGAGGACGGTAGACTGATGAGTAGTGGTGTATTGCACAGAGGGGTGGACGGTAGACTGATGAGTAGTGGTGTGTTGCACAGAGGGGAGGACGGTAGACTGATGAGTAGAGGTGTATTGCACAGAGGGGAGGACGGTAGACTGATGAGTAGTGGTGTGTTGCACAGAGGGGAGGACGGTAGACTGATGAGTAGTGGTGTGTTGCACTGAGTGGAGGACGGTAGACTGATGAGTAGTGGTGTATTGCACAGAGGGGAGGACGGTAGACTGATGAGTAGTGGTGTATTGCACAGAGGGGAGGACGGTAGACTGATGAGTAGTGGTGTATTGCACAGAGGGGAGGACGGTAGACTGATGAGTAGTGGTGTATTGCACAGAGGGGAGGACGGTAGACTGATGAGTCGTGGTGTATTGCACGTAGGGGAGGACGGTAGACTGATGAGTAGTGGTGTATTGCACAGAGGGGAGGACGGTAGACTGAAGAGTAGTGGTGTATTGCACAGAGGGGAGGACGGTAGACTGATGAGTAGTGGTGTATTGCACGTAGGGGAGGGCGGTAGACTGATGAGTAGTGGTGTGTTGCACAGAGGGGAGGACGGTAGACTGATGAGTAGTGGTGTATTGCACAGAGGGGAGGACGGTAGACTGATGAGTAGTGGTGTATTGCACAGAGGGGAGGACGGTAGACTGATGAGTAGTGGGGTATTGCACAGAGGGGAGGGCGGTAGACTGATGAGTAGTGGTTTATTGCACAGAGGGGAGGACGGTAGACTGATGAGTAGTGGTGTATTGCACAGAGGGGAGGGCGGTAGACTGATGAGTAGTGGTGTATTGCACAGAGGGGAGGACGGTAGACTGATGAGTAGTGGTGTATTGCACAGAGGGGACGACGGGAGACTGATGAGTAGTGGTGTATTGCACAGAGGGGAGGACGGTAGACTGATGAGTAGTGGTGTATTGCACAGAGGGGAGGACGGTAGACTGATGAGTAGTGGTGTACTGCACAGAGGGGAGGACGGTAGACTGATGAGTAGTGGTGTATTGCACAGAGGGGAGGACGGTAGACTGATGAGTAGTGGTGTATAGCACAGAGGGGAGGACGGTAGACTGATGAGTTGTGGTGTGTTGCACAGAGGGGAGGACGGTAGACTGATGAGTAGTGGTGTATTGCACAGAGGGGAGGACGGTAGACTGATGAGTAGTGGTGTATTGCACAGAGGGGAGGACGGTAGACTGATGAGTAGTGGTGTATTGCACAGAGGGGAGGACGGTAGACTGATGAGTAGTGGTGTGTTGCACAGAGGGGAGGACGGTAGACTGATGAGTAGTGGTGTATTGCACAGAGGGGAGGACGGTAGACTGATGAGTAGTGGTGTGTTGCACAGAGGGGAGGGCGGTAGACTGATGAGTAGTGGTGTATTGCACAGAGGGGAGGACGGTAGACTGATGAGTAGTGGTGTATTGCACAGAGGGGAGGACGGTAGACTGATGAGTAGTGGTGTATTGCACAGAGGGGAGGACGGTAGACTGATGAGTAGTGGTGTATTGCACAGAGGGGAGGACGGTAGACTGATGAGTAGTGGTGTGTTGCACAGAGGGGAGGACGGTAGACTGATGAGTAGTGGTGTATTGCACAGAGGGGAGGACGGTAGACTGATGAGTAGTGGTGTGTTGCACAGAGGGGAGGGCGGTAGACTGATGAGTAGTGGTGTATTGCACAGAGGGGAGGATGGCAGACTGATGAGTAGTGGTGTATTGCACAGAGGGGAGGACGGTAGACTGATGAGTAGTGGTGTGTTGCACAGAGGGGAGGACGGTAGACTGATGAGTAGTGGTGTGTTGCACAGAGGGGAGGACGGTAGACTGATGAGTAGTGGTGTATTGCACAGAGGGGAGGACGGTAGACTGATGAGTAGTGGTGTATTGCACAGACGGGAGGACGGTAGACTGATGAATAGGGGTGTGTTGCACAGAGGGGAGGATGGGAGACTGATGAGTAGTGGTGTATTGCACAGAGGGGAGGGCGGTAGACTGATGAGTAGTGGTGTATTGCACAGACGGGAGGACGGTAGACTGATGAATAGGGGTGTGTTGCACAGAGGGGAGGATGGGAGACTGATGAGTAGTGGTGTATTGCACAGAGGGGAGGGCGGTAGACTGATGAGTAGTGGTGTATTGCACAGAGGGGAGGACGGTAGACTGATGAGTAGTGGTGTATTGCACGTAGGGGAGGACGGTAGACTGATGAGTAGTGGTGTATTGCACAGAGGGGAGGACGGTAGACTGATGAGTAGTGGTGTATTGCACGTAGGGGAGGACGGTAGACTGATGAGTAGTGGTGTATTGCACAGAGGGGAGGGCGGTAGACTGATGACTAGTGGTGTGTTGCACAGAGGGGAGGGCGGTAGACTGATGAGTAGTGGTGTATTGCACAGAGGGGAGGACGGTAGACTGATGAGTAGTGGTGTATTGCACAGAGGGGAGGACGGTAGACTGATGAGTAGTGGTGTATTGCACAGAGGGGAGGACGGTAGACTGATGAGTAGTGGTGTATTGCACAGAGGGGAGGACGGTAGACTGATGAGTAGTGGTGTGTTGCACAGAGGGGAGGACGGTAGACTGATGAGTAGTGGTGTATTGCACAGAGGGGAGGACGGTAGACTGATGAGTAGTGGTGTGTTGCACAGAGGGGAGGGAATTAGACTGATGAGTAGTGGTGTATTGCACAGAGGGGAGGATGGCAGACTGATGAGTAGTGGTGTATTGCACAGAGGGGAGGACGGTAGACTGATGAGTAGTGGTGTGTTGCACAGAGGGGAGGACGGTAGACTGATGAGTAGTGGTGTGTTGCACAGAGGGGAGGACGGTAGACTGATGAGTAGTGGTGTATTGCACAGAGGGGAGGACGGTAGACTGATGAGTAGTGGTGTATTGCACAGACGGGAGGACGGTAGACTGATGAATAGGGGTGTGTTGCACAGAGGGGAGGATGGGAGACTGATGAGTAGTGGTGTATTGCACAGAGGGGAGGGCGGTAGACTGATGAGTAGTGGTGTATTGCACAGACGGGAGGACGGTAGACTGATGAATAGGGGTGTGTTGCACAGAGGGGAGGATGGGAGACTGATGAGTAGTGGTGTATTGCACAGAGGGGAGGGCGGTAGACTGATGAGTAGTGGTGTATTGCACAGAGGGGAGGACGGTAGACTGATGAGTAGTGGTGTATTGCACGTAGGGGAGGACGGTAGACTGATGAGTAGTGGTGTATTGCACAGAGGGGAGGGCGGTAGACTGATGACTAGTGGTGTGTTGCACAGAGGGGAGGACGGTAGACTGATGAGTAGTGGTGTATTGCACAGAGGGGAGGACGGGAGACTGATGAGTAGTGGTTTATTGCACAGAGGGGAGGACGGTAGACTGATGAGTAGTGGTGTATAGCACAGAGGGGAGGACGGTAGACTGATGAGTAGTGGTGTGTTGCACAGAGGGGAGGACGGTAGACTGATGAGTAGTGGTGTATTGCACAGAGGGGAGGACGGTAGACTGATGAGTAGTGGTGTATTGCACAGAGGGGAGGACGGTAGACTGATGAGTAGTGGTGTATTGCACAGAGGGGTGGACGGTAGACTGATGAGTAGTGGTGTGTTGCACAGAGGGGAGGACGGTAGACTGATGAGTAGTGTTGTGTTGCACAGAGGGGAGGACGGTAGACTGATGAGTAGTGGTGTATTGCACAGAGGGAGGACGGTAGACTGATGAGTAGTGGTGTATTGCACAGAGGGGAGGACGGTAGACTGATGAGTAGTGGTGTATTGCACAGAGGGGAGGACGGTAGACTGATGAGTAGTGGTGTATTGCACAGAGGGGAGGACGGTAGACTGATGAGTAGTGGTGTATTGCACAGAGGGGA
This sequence comes from Mobula birostris, assembly GCF_030028105.1. Lineage (NCBI taxonomy): Eukaryota > Metazoa > Chordata > Chondrichthyes > Myliobatiformes > Myliobatidae > Mobula > Mobula birostris. The sequence continues at coordinate 117,581,788 of NC_092374.1, read as the reverse complement.
GGACGGTAGACTGATGAGTAGTGGTGTATTGCACGTAGGGGAGGACGGTAGACTGATGAGTAGTGGTGTATTGCACAGAGGGGAGGACGGTAGACTGAAGAGTAGTGGTGTATTGCACAGAGGGGAGGACGGTAGACTGATGAGTAGTGGTGTATTGCACGTAGGGGAGGGCGGTAGACTGATGAGTAGTGGTGTGTTGCACAGAGGGGAGGACGGTAGACTGATGAGTAGTGGTGTATTGCACAGAGGGGAGGACAGTAGACTGATGAGTAGTGGTGTATTGCACAGAGGGGAGGACGGTAGACTGATGAGTAGTGGTGTATTGCACAGAGGGGACGACGGGAGACTGATGAGTAGTGGTGTATTGCACAGAGGGGAGGACGGTAGACTGATGAGTAGTGGTGTATTGCACAGAGGGGAGGACGGTAGACTGATGAGTAGTGGTGTACTGCACAGAGGGGAGGACGGTAGACTGATGAGTAGTGGTGTATTGCACAGAGGGGAGGACGGTAGACTGATGAGTAGTGGTGTATAGCACAGAGGGGAGGACGGTAGACTGATGAGTAGTGGTGTGTTGCACAGAGGGGAGGACGGTAGACTGATGAGTAGTGGTGTGTTGCACAGAGGGGAGGACGGTAGACTGATGTGTAGTGGTGTATTGCACAGAGGGGACGACGGGAGACTGATGAGTAGTGGTGTATTGCACAGAGGGGAGGACGGTAGACTGATGAGTAGTGGTGTATTGCACAGAGGGGAGGACGGTAGACTGATGAGTAGTGGTGTACTGCACAGAGGGGAGGACGGTAGACTGATGAGTAGTGGTGTATTGCACAGAGGGGAGGACGGTAGACTGATGAGTAGTGGTGTATAGCACAGAGGGGAGGACGGTAGAATGATGAGTAGTGGTGTGTTGCACAGAGGGGAGGACGGTAGACTGATGAGTAGTGGTGTGTTGCACAGAGGGGAGGACGGTAGACTGATGAGTAGTGGTGTATTGCACAGAGGGGAGGACGGTAGACTGATGAGTAGTGGTGTATTGCACAGAGGGGAGGACGGAAGACTGATGAGTAGTGGTGTGTTGCACAGAGGGGAGGACGGTAGACTGATGAGTAGTGGTGTATTGCACAGAGGGGACGACGGTAGACTGATGAGTAGTGGTGTGTTGCACAGAGGGGAGGGCGGTAGACTGATGAGTAGTGGTGTATTGCACAGAGGGGAGGACGGTAGACTGATGAGTAGTGGTGTATTGCACAGAGGGGAGGACGGTAGACTGATGAGTAGTGGTGTATTGCACAGAGGGGAGGACGGTAGACTGATGAGTAGTGGTGTGTTGCACAGAGGGGAGGACGGTAGACTGATGAGTAGTGGTGTATTGCACAGAGGGGAGGACGGTAGACTGATGAGTAGTGGTGTGTTGCACAGAGTGGAGGGCGGTAGACTGATGAGTAGTGGTGTATTGCACAGAGGGGAGGACGGTAGACTGATGAGTAGTGGTGTATTGCACAGAGGGGAGGACGGTAGACTGATGAGTAGTGGTGTATTGCACAGAGGGGAGGACGGTAGACTGATGAGTAGTGGTGTATTGCACAGAGGGGAGGACGGTCGACTGATGAGTAGTGGTGTGTTGCACAGAGGGGAGGACGGTAGACTGATGAGTAGTGGTGTGTTGCACAGAGGGGAGGACGGTAGACTGATGAGTAGTGGTGTATTGCACAGAGGGGAGGACGGTACACTGATGAGTAGTGGTGTATTGCACAGAGGGGAGGACGGTAGACTGATGAGTAGTGGTGTATTGCACAGAGGGGAGGATGGGAGACTGATGAGTAGTGGTGTATTGCACAGAGGGGAGGACGGTAGACTGATGAGTAGTGGTGTATTGCACAGACGGAGGACGGTAGACTGATGAATAGGGGTGTGTTGCACAGAGGGAAGGATGGGAGACTGATGAGTAGTGGTGTATTGCACAGAGGGGAGGACGGTAGACTGATGAGTAGTGGTGTATTGCACAGAGGGGAGGACGGTAGACTGATGAGTAGTGGTGTATTGCACAGAGGGGAGGATGGGAGACTGATGAGTAGTGGTGTATTGCACAGAGGGGAGGACGGTAGACTGATGAGTAGTGGTGTATTGCACAGAGGGGAGGACGGTAGACTGATGAGTAGTGGTGTATTGCACAGAGGGGAGGACGGTAGACTGATGAGTAGTGGTGTATTGCACAGACGGGAGGACGGTAGACTGATGAATAGGGGTGTGTTGCACAGAGGGGAGGATGGGAGACTGATGAGTAGTGGTGTATTGCACAGAGGGGAGGACGGTAGACTGATGAGTAGTGGTGTATTGCACAGAGGGGAGGACGGTAGACTGATGAGTAGTGGTGTATTGCACAGAGGGGAGGATGGGAGACTGATGAGTAGTGGTGTATTGCACAGAGGGGAGGACGGTAGACTGATGAGTAGTGGTGTATTGCACAGAGGGGAGGACGGTAGACTGATGAGTAGTGGTGTATTGCACAGAGGGGAGGACGGTAGACTGATGAGTAGTGGTGTATTGCACAGAGGGGAGGGCGGTAGACTGATGAGTAGTGGTGTATTGCACAGAGGGGAGGACGGTAGACTGATGAGTTGTGGTGTATTGCACAGAGGGGAGGACGGTAGACTGATGAGTAGTGGTGTATTGCACAGAGGGGAGGACGGTAGACTGATGAGTAGTGGTGTATTGCACGTAGGGGAGGACGGTAGACTGATGAGTAGTGGTGTATTGCACAGAGGGGAGGACGGTAGACTGATGAGTAGTGGTGTGTTGCACAGAGGGGAGGACGGTAGACTGATGAGTAGTGGTGTGTTGCACTGAGGGGAGGACGGTAGACTGATGAGTTGTGGTGTATTGCACAGAGGGGAGGACGTAGACTGATGAGTAGTGGTGTATTGCACAGAGGGGAGGACGGTAGACTGATGAGTAGTGGTGTATTGCACAGAGGGTAGGACGGTAGACTGATGAGTAGTGGTGTATTGCACAGAGGGGAGGACGGTAGACTGATGAGTAGTGGTGTATTGCACAGAGGGGAGGACGGTAGACTGATGAGTCGTGGTGTATTGCACGTAGGGGAGGACGGTAGACTGATGAGTAGTGGTGTATTGCACAGAGGGGAGGACGGTAGACTGAAGAGTAGTGGTGTATTGCACAGAGGGGAGGACGGTAGACTGATGAGTAGTGGTGTATTGCACGTAGGGGAGGGCGGTAGACTGATGAGTAGTGGTGTGTTGCACAGAGGGGAGGACGGTAGACTGATGAGTAGTGGTGTATTGCACAGAGGGGAGGACGGTAGACTGATGAGAAGTGGTGTATTGCACAGAGGGGAGGACGGTAGACTGATGAGTAGTGGTGTATTGCACAGAGGGGAGGGCGGTAGACTGATGAGTAGTGGTTTATTGCACAGAGGGGAGGACGGTAGACTGATGAGTAGTGGTGTATTGCACAGAGGGGAGGGCGGTAGACTGATGAGTAGTGGTGTATTGCACAGAGGGGAGGACGGTAGACTGATGAGTAGTGGTGTATTGCACAGAGGGGACGACGGGAGACTGATGAGTAGTGGTGTATTGCACAGAGGGGAGGACGGTAGACTGATGAGTAGTGGTGTATTGCACAGAGGGGAGGACGGTAGACTGATGAGTAGTGGTGTACTGCACAGAGGGGAGGACGGTAGACTGATGAGTAGTGGTGTATTGCACAGAGGGGAGGACGGTAGACTGATGAGTAGTGGTGTATAGCACAGAGGGGAGGACGGTAGACTGATGAGTAGTGGTGTGTTGCACAGAGGGGAGGACGGTAGACTGATGAGTAGTGGTGTATTGCACAGAGGGGAGGACGGTAGACTGATGAGTAGTGGTGTATTGCACAGAGGGGAGGACGGTAGACTGATGAGTAGTGGTGTATTGCACAGAGGGGTGGACGGTAGACTGATGAGTAGTGGTGTGTTGCACAGAGGGGAGGACGGTAGACTGATGAGTAGTGGTGTGTTGCACAGAGGGGAGGACGGTAGACTGATGAGTAGTGGTGTATTGCACAGAGGGAGGACGGTAGACTGATGAGTAGTGGTGTATTGCACAGAGGGGAGGACGGTAGACTGATGAGTAGTGGTGTATTGCACAGAGGGAGGACGGTAGACTGATGAGTAGTGGTGTATTGCACAGAGGGGAGGACGGTAGACTGATGAGTAGTGGTGTATTGCACAGAGGGGAGGACGGTAGACTGATGAGTAGTGGTGTATTGCACAGAGGGGAGGACGGTAGACTGATGAGTAGTGGTGTATTGCACAGAGGGGAGGACGGTAGACTGATGAGTAGTGGTGTATTGCACAGAGGGGAGGACGGTAGACTGATGAGTAGTGGTGTATTGCACAGAGGGGAGGACGGTAGACTGATGAGTAGTGGTGTATTGCACGTAGGGGAGGACGGTAGACTGATGAGTAGTGGTGTATTGCACAGAGGGGAGGACGGTAGACTGAAGAGTAGTGGTGTATTGCACAGAGGGGAGGACGGTAGACTGATGAGTAGTGGTGTATTGCACGTAGGGGAGGGCGGTAGACTGATGAGTAGTGGTGTGTTGCACAGAGGGGAGGACGGTAGACTGATGAGTAGTGGTGTATTGCACAGAGGGGAGGACGGTAGACTGATGAGTAGTGGTGTATTGCACAGAGGGGAGGACGGTAGACTGATGAGTAGTGGTGTATTGCACAGAGGGGACGACGGGAGACTGATGAGTAGTGGTGTATTGCACAGAGGGGAGGACGGTAGACTGATGAGTAGTGGTGTACTGCACAGAGGGGAGGACGGTAGACTGATGAGTAGTGGTGTATTGCACAGAGGGGAGGACGGTAGACTGATGAGTAGTGGTGTATAGCACAGAGGGGAGGACGGTAGACTGATGAGTAGTGGTGTGTTGCACAGAGGGGAGGACGGTAGACTGATGAGTAGTGGTGTGTTGCACAGAGGGGAGGACGGTAGACTGATGAGTAGTGGTGTATTGCACAGAGGGGACGACGGGAGACTGATGAGTAGTGGTGTATTGCACAGAGGGGAGGACGGTAGACTGATGAGTAGTGGTGTATTGCACAGAGGGGAGGACGGTAGACTGATGAGTAGTGGTGTACTGCACAGAGGGGAGGACGGTAGACTGATGAGTAGTGGTGTATTGCACAGAGGGGAGGACGGTAGACTGATGAGTAGTGGTGTATAGCACAGAGGGGAGGACGGTAGACTGATGAGTAGTGGTGTGTTGCACAGAGGGGAGGACGGTAGACTGATGAGTAGTGGTGTGTTGCACAGAGGGGAGGACGGTAGACTGATGAGTAGTGGTGTATTGCACAGAGGGGAGGACGGTAGACTGATGAGTAGTGGTGTATTGCACAGAGGGGAGGACGGAAGACTGATGAGTAGTGGTGTGTTGCAAAGAGGGGAGGACGGTAGACTGATGAGTAGTGGTGTATTGCACAGAGGGGAGGACGGTAGACTGATGAGTAGTGGTGTGTTGCACAGAGGGGAGGGCGGTAGACTGATGAGTAGTGGTGTATTGCACAGAGGGGAGGACGGTAGACTGATGAGTAGTGGTGTATTGCACAGAGGGGAGGACGGTAGACTGATGAGTAGTGGTGTATTGCACAGAGGGGAGGACGGTAGACTGATGAGTAGTGGTGTATTGCACAGAGGGGAGGACGGTAAACTGATGAGTAGTGGTGTGTTGCACAGAGGGGAGGACGGTAGACTGATGAGTAGTGGTGTATTCCACAGAGGGGAGGACGGTAGACTGATGAGTAGTGGTGTGTTGCACAGAGGGGAGGGCGGTAGACTGATGAGTAGTGGTGTATTGCACAGAGGGGAGGACGGTAGACTGATGAGTAGTGGTGTATTGCACAGAGGGGAGGACGGTAGACTGATGAGTAGTGGTGTATTGCACAGACGGGAGGACGGTAGACTGATGAATAGGGGTGTGTTGCACAGAGGGGAGGATGGGAGACTGATGAGTAGTGGTGTATTGCACAGAGGGGAGGACGATAGACTGATGAGTAGTGGTGTATTGCACAGAGGGGAGGACGGTAGACTGATGAGTAGTGGTGTATTGCACAGAGGGGAGGACGGTAGACTGATGAGTAGTGGTGTATTGCACAGAGGGGAGGACGGTAGACTGATGAGTAGTGGTGTATTGCACAGAGGGGAGGACGGTAGACTGATGAGTAGTGGTGTATTGCACGTAGGGGAGGGCGGTAGACTGATGAGTAGTGGTGTGTTGCACAGAGGGGAGGACGGTAGACTGATGAGTAGTGGTGTATTGCACAGAGGGGAGGACGGTAGACTGATGAGTAGTGGTGTATTGCACAGAGGGGAGGACGGTAGACTGATGAGTAGTGGTGTATTGCACAGAGGGGACGACGGGAGACTGATGAGTAGTGGTGTATTGCACAGAGGGGAGGACGGTAGACTGATGAGTAGTGGTGTATTGCACAGAGGGGAGGACGGTAGACTGATGAGTAGTGGTGTACTGCACAGAGGGGAGGACGGTAGACTGATGAGTAGTGGTGTATTGCACAGAGGGGAGGACGGTAGACTGATGAGTAGTGGTGTATAGCACAGAGGGGAGGACGGTAGACTGATGAGTAGTGGTGTGTTGCACAGAGGGGAGGACGGTAGACTGATGAGTAGTGGTGTGTTGCACAGAGGGGAGGACGGTAGACTGATGAGTAGTGGTGTATTGCACAGAGGGGACGACGGGAGACTGATGAGTAGTGGTGTATTGCACAGAGGGGAGGACGGTAGACTGATGAGTAGTGGTGTATTGCACAGAGGGGAGGACGGTAGACTGATGAGTAGTGGTGTACTGCACAGAGGGGAGGACGGTAGACTGATGAGTAGTGGTGTATTGCACAGAGGGGAGGACGGTAGACTGATGAGTAGTGGTGTATAGCACAGAGGGGAGGACGGTAGACTGATGAGTAGTGGTGTGTTGCACAGAGGGGAGGACGGTAGACTGATGAGTAGTGGTGTGTTGCACAGAGGGGAGGACGGTAGACTGATGAGTAGTGGTGTATTGCACAGAGGGGAGGACGGTAGACTGATGAGTAGTGGTGTATTGCACAGAGGGGAGGACGGAAGACTGATGAGTAGTGGTGTGTTGCACAGAGGGGAGGACGGTAGACTGATGAGTAGTGGTGTATTGCACAGAGGGGAGGACGGTAGACTGATGAGTAGTGGTGTGTTGCACAGAGGGGAGGGCGGTAGACTGATGAGTAGTGGTGTATTGCACAGAGGGGAGGACGGTAGACTGATGAGTAGTGGTGTATTGCACAGAGGGGAGGACGGTAGACTGATGAGTAGTGGTGTATTGCACAGAGGGGAGGACGGTAGACTGATGAGTAGTGGTGTATTGCACAGAGGGGAGGACGGTAGACTGATGAGTAGTGGTGTGTTGCACAGAGGGGAGGACGGTAGACTGATGAGTAGTGGTGTATTCCACAGAGGGGAGGACGGTAGACTGATGAGTAGTGGTGTGTTGCACAGAGGGGAGGGCGGTAGACTGATGAGTAGTGGTGTATTGCACAGAGGGGAGGACGGTAGACTGATGAGTAGTGGTGTATTGCACAGAGGGGAGGACGGTAGACTGATGAGTAGTGGTGTATTGCACAGACGGGAGGACGGTAGACTGATGAATAGGGGTGTGTTGCACAGAGGGGAGGATGGGAGACTGATGAGTAGTGGTGTATTGCACAGAGGGGAGGACGATAGACTGATGAGTAGTGGTGTATTGCACAGAGGGGAGGACGGTAGACTGATGAGTAGTGGTGTATTGCACAGAGGGGAGGACGGTAGACTGATGAGTAGTGGTGTATTGCACAGAGGGGAGGACGGTAGACTGATGAGTAGTGGTGTATTGCACAGAGGGGAGGATGGGAGACTGATGAGTAGTGGTGTATTGCACAGAGGGGAGGACGGTAGACTGATGAGTAGTGGTGTATTGCACAGAGGGGAGAACGGTAGACTGATGAGTAGTGGTGTATTGCACAGAGGGGAGGACGGTAGACTGATGAGTAGTGGTGTATTGCACAGACGGGAGGACGGTAGACTGATGAATAGGGGTGTGTTGCACAGAGGGGAGGATGGGAGACTGATGAGTAGTGGTGTATTGCACAGAGGGGAGGACGGTAGACTGATGAGTAGTGGTGTATTGCACAGAGGGGAGGACGGTAGACTGATGAGTAGTGGTGTATTGCACAGAGGGGAGGATGGGAGACTGATGAGTAGTGGTGTATTGCACAGAGGGGAGGACGGTAGACTGATGAGTAGTGGTGTATTGCACAGAGGGGAGGACGGTAGACTGATGAGTAGTGGTGTATTGCACAGAGGGGAGGACGGTAGACTGATGAGTAGTGGTGTATTGCACAGAGGGGAGGGCGGTAGACTGATGAGTAGTGGTGTATTGCACAGAGGGGAGGACGGTAGACTGATGAGTAGTGGTGTATTGCACTGAGGGGAGGACGGTAGACTGATGAGTAGTGGTGTATTGCACAGAGGGGAGGACGGTAGACTGATGAGTAGTGGTGTATTGCACAGAGGGGAGGACGGTAGACTGATGAGTAGTGGTGTATTGCACAGAGGGGAGGACGGTAGACTGATGAGTAGTGGTGTATTGCACAGAGGGGAGGACGGTAGACTGATGAGTAGTGGTGTATTGCACAGAGGAGAGGATGGGAGACTGATGAGTAGTGGTGTATTGCACAGAGGGGAGGACGGTAGACTGATGAGTAGTGGTGTATTGCACAGAGGGGAGGACGGTAGACTCATGAGTAGTGGTGTATTGCACAGAGGGGAGGACGGGAGACTGATGAGTAGTGGTGTGTTGCACAGAGGGGAGGACGGTAGACTGATGAGTAGTGGTGTGTTGCACACAGGGGAGGACGGTAGACTGATGAGTAGTGGTGTATTGCACAGAGGGGAGGATGGGAGACTGATGAGTAGTGGTGTATTGCACAGAGTGGAGGACGGTAGACTGATGAGTAGTGGTGTATTGCACAGAGGGGAGGGCGGTAGACTGATGAGTAGTGGTGTGTTGCACGAAGGGGAGGACGGTAGTCTGATGAGTAGTGGTGTGTTGCACAGAGGGGAGGACGGTAGACTGATGAGTAGTGGTGTATTGCACAGAGGGGAAGACGGTAGACTGATGAGTAGTGGTGTATTGCACAGAGGGGAGGACGGTAGACTGATGAGTAGTGGTGTATTGCACAGAGGGGAGGACGGTAGACTGATGAGTAGTGGTGTATTGCACAGAGGGGAGGACGGTAGACTGATGAGTAGTGGTGTATTGCACAGAGGGGAGGACGGGAGACTGATGAGTAGTGGTGTATTGCACAGAGGGGAGGACGGTAGACTGATGAGTAGTGGTGTATTGCACAGAGGGGAGGATGGGAGACTGATGAGTAGTGGTGTATTGCACGTAGGGGAGGACGGTAGACTGATGAGTAGTGGTGTAGTGCACAGAGGGGAGGACGGTAGACTGATGAGTAGTGGTGTATTGCACAGAGGGGAGGACGGTAGACTGATGAGTAGTGGTGTATTGCACAGAGGGGAGGACGGTAGACTGATGAGTAGTGGTGTATTGCACAGAGGGGAGGACGGTAGACTGATGAGTAGTGATGTCTTGCACAGAGGGGAGGACGGTAGACTGATGAGTAGTGGTGTATTGCACAGAGGGGAGGAAGGTAGACTGATGAGTAGTGGTGTATTGCACAGAGGGGAGGACGGTAGACTGATGAGTAGTGGTGTATTGCACAGAGGGGAGGACGGTAGACTGATGAGTAGTGGTGTATTGCACAGAGGGGAGGACGGTAGACTGATGAGTAGTGGTGTACTGCACAGAGGGGAGGACGGTAGACTGATGAGTAGTGTTTTATTGCACAGAGGGGAGGACGGTAGACTGATGAGTAGTGGTGTATTGCACAGAGGGGAGGACGGTAGACTGATGAGTAGTGGTGTGTTGCACAGAGGGGAGGACGGTAGACTGATGAGTAGTGGTGTATTGCACAGAGGGGAGGACGGTAGACTGATGAGTAGTGGTGTATTGCACAGAGGGGAGGACGGTAGACTGATGAGTAGTGGTGTGTTGCACAGAGGGGAGGACGGTAGACTGATGAGTAGTGGTGTATTGCACAGAGGGGAGGACGCTAGACTGATGAGTAGTGGTGTATTGCACAGAGGGGAGGACGGTAGACTGATGAGTAGTGGTGTGTTGCACAGAGGGGAGGACGGTAGACTGATGAGTAGTGGTGTATTGCACAGAGTGGAGGGCGGTAGACTGATGAGTAGTGGTGTATTGCACAGAGGGGAGGACGGTAGACTGGTGAGTAGTGGTGTATTGCACAGAGGGGAGGACGGTAGACTGATGAGTAGTGGTGTATTGCACAGAGGGGAGGACGGTAGACTGATGAGTAGTGGTGTATTGCACAGAGGGGAGGACGGTAGACTGATGAGTAGTGGTGTATTGCACAGAGGGGAGGACGGTAGACTGATGAGTAGTGGTGTGTTGCACAGAGGGGAGGACGGTGACTGATGAGTAGTGGTGTATTGCACAGAGGGGAGGACGGTAGACTGATGAGTAGTGGTGTATTGCACAGAGTGGAGGGCGGTAGACTGATGAGTAGTGGTGTATTGCACAGAGGGGAGGACGGTAGACTGGTGAGTAGTGGTGTATTGCACAGAGGGGAGGACGGTAGACTGATGAGTAGTGGTGTATTGCACAGAGGGGAGGACGGTAGACTGATGAGTAGTGGTGTATTGCACAGAGGGGAGGACGGTAGACTGATGAGTAGTGGTGTATTGCACAGAGGGGAGGACGGTAGACTGATGAGTAGTGGTGCATTGTACAGAGGGGAGGACGGTAGACTGATGAGTAGTGGTGCATTGCACAGAGGGGAGGACGGTAGACTGATGAGTAGTGGTGTATTGCACAGAGGGGAGGACGGGAGACTGATGAGTAGTGGTGTATTGCACAGAGGGGAGGACGGTAGACTGATGAGTAGTGGTGTATTGCACAGAGGGGAGGACGGTAGACTGATGAGTAGTGGTGTGTTGCACAGAGGGGAGGACGGTAGACTGATGAGTAGTGGTGTATTGCACAGAGGGGAGGACGGTAGACTGATGAGTAGTGGTGTATTGCACAGAGGGGAGGACGGTAGACTGATGAGTAGTGGTGTGTTGCACAGAGGGCAGGACGGGAGACTGATGAGTAGTGGTCTATTGCACAGAGCGGAGGACGGTAGACTGATGAGTAGTGGTGTGTTGCACGTAGGGGAGGATGGGAGACTGATGAATAGTGGTGTATTGCACAGAGGGGAGGACGGTAGACTGATGAGTAGTGGTGTATTGCACGTAGGGGAGGACGGTAGACTGATGAGTAGTGGAGTATTGCTCAGAGGGGAGGACGGTAGACTGATGAGTAGTGGTGTATTGCACAGAGGGGAGGACGGTAGACTGATGAGTAGTGGTGTATTGCACAGAGGGGAGGACGGTAGACTGATGAGTACTGGTGTATTGCACAGAGGGGAGGACGGTAGACTGATGAGTAGTGGTGTGTTGCACGGAGGGGAGGACGGTAGACTGATGAGTAGTGGTGTATTGCACAGAGGGGAGGACGGTAGACTGATGAGTAGTGGTGTATTGCACAGAGGGGAGGACGGTAGACTGATGAGTAGTGGTGTATTGCACAGAGGGGAGGACGGTAGACTGATGAGTAGTGGTGTATTTTGCACAGAGGGGAGGACGGTAGACTGATGAGTAGTGGTGTATTGCACAGAGGGGAGGACGGTAGACTGATGAGTAGTGGTGTATTGCACAGAGGGGAGGACGGTAGACTGAAGAGAAGTGGTGTATTGCACAGAGGGGAGGGCGGTAGACTGATGAGTAGTGGTGTGTTGCACAGAGGGGAGGGCGGTAGACTGATGAGTAGTGGTGTATTGCACAGAGGGGAGGACGGTAGACTGATGAGTAGTGGTGTTTTGCACAGAGGGGAGGACGGTAGACTGATGAGTAGTGGTGTATTGCACAGAGGGGAGGACGGTAGACTGATGAGTAGTGGTGTATTGCACAGAGGGGAGGACGGTAGACTGATGAGTAGTGATGTATTGCACAGAGGGGAGGGCGGTAGACTGATGAGTTGTGGTGTATTGCACAGATGGGAGGACGGTAGACTGATGAGTAGTGGTGTATTGCACAGAGGGGAGGGCGGTAGACTGATGAGTAGTGGTGTATTGCACAGAGGGGAGGGCGGTAGACTGATGAGTAGTGGTGTATTGCACAGAGGGGAGGGCGGTAGACTGATGAGTAGTGGTGTGTTGCACAGAGGGGAGGGCGGTAGACTGATGAGTAGTGGTGTATTGCACAGAGGGGAGGACGGTAGACTGATGAGTAGTGGTGTATTGCACAGAGGGGAGGACGGTAGACTGATGAGTAGTAGTGTATTGCACAGAGGGGAGGACGGTAGACTGATGAGTAGTGGTGTGTTGCACAGAGGGGAGGACGGTAGACTGATGAGTAGTGGTGTATTGCACAGAAGGGAGGACGGTAGACTGATGAGTAGTGGTGTATTGCACAGAGGGGAGGACGGTAGACTGATGAGTAGTGGTGTATTGCACAGAGGGGAGGACGGTAGACTGATGAGTAGTGGTGTATTGCACAGAGGGGAGGACGGTAGACTGATGAGTAGTGGTGTATTGCACAGAGGGGAGGGCGGTAGACTGATGAGTAGTGGTGTATTGCACAGAGGGGAGGACGGTAGACTGATGAGTAGTGGTGTGTTGCACAGAGGGGAGGGCGGTAGACTGATGAGTAGTGGTGTATTGCACAGAGGGGAGGACGGTAGACTGATGTGTAGTGGTGTATTGCACAGAGGGGAGGATGGGAGACTGATGAGTAGTGGTGTATTGCACAGAGGGTAGGACGGTAGACTGATGACTAGTGGTGTGTTGCACAGAGGGGTGGACGGTAGACTGATGAGTAGTGGTGTATTGCACAGAGGGGAGGGCGGTAGACTGATGAGTAGTGGTGTGTTGCACAGAGGGGTGGACGGTAGACTGATGAGTAGTGATGTATTGCACAGAGGGGAGGATGGTAGACTGATGAGTAGTGGTGTATTGCACAGAGGGGAGGACGGTAGACTGATGAGTAGTGGTGTATTGCACAGAGGGGAGGGCGGTAGACTGATGAGTAGTGGTGTGTTGCACAGAGGGGTGGACGGTAGACTGATGAGTAGTGATGTATTGCACAGAGGGGAGGATGGTAGACTGATGAGTAGTGGTGTATTGCACAGAGGGGAGGACGGTAGTCTGATGAGTAGTGGTGTATTGCACAGAGGGGAGGATGGGAGACTGATGAGTAGTGGTGTATTGCACAGAGGGGATGATGGGAGACAGATGAGTAGTGGTGTATTGCACAGAGGGGAGGGCGGTAGACTGATGAGTAATGGTGTATTGCACGTAGGGGAGGACGGTAGACTGATGAGTAGTGGTGTATTGCACGTAGGGGAGGACGGTAGACTGATGAGTAGTGGTGTGTTGCACAGCGGGGAGGACGGTAGACTGATGAGTAGTGGTATATTGCACAGAGGGGAGGACGGTAGACTGATGAGTAGTGGTGTATTGCACAGAGGGGAGGACGGTAGACTGATGAGTAGTGGTGTATTGCACAGAGGGGAGGACGGTAGACTGATGAGTAGTGGTGTATTGCACAGAGGGGAGGACGGTAGACTGATGAGTAGTGGTGTATTGCACAGAGGGGAGGGCCGTAGACTGATGAGTAGTGGTGTATTGCACAGAGGGGAGGGCGGTAGACTGATGAGTAGTGGTGTGTTGCACAGAGGGGAGGGCGGTAGACTGATGAGTAGTGGTGTATTGCACAGAGGGGAGGACGGTAGACTGATGAGTAGTGGTGTATTGCACAGAGGGGAGGACGGTAGATTGATGACTAGTGGTGTGTTGCACAGAGGGGAGGACGGTAGACTGATGAGTAGTGGTGTACTGCACAGAGGGGAGGGCGGTAGACTGATGACTAGTGGTGTGTTGCACAGAGGGGTGGACGGTAGACTGATGAGTAGTGGTGTATTGCACAGAGGGGAGGGCGGTAGACTGATGAGTAGTGGTGTGTTGCACAGAGGGGTGGACGGTAGACTGATGAGTAGTGATGTATTGCACAGAGGGGAGGATGGTAGACTGATGAGTAGTGGTGTACTGCACAGAGGGGAGGACGGTAGACTGATGAGTAGTGGTGTATTGCACAGAGGGGAGGATGGGAGACTGATGAGTAGTGGTGTATTGCACAGAAGGGATGATGGGAGACAGATGAGTAGTGGTGTATTGCACAGAGGGGAGGGCGGTAGACTGATGAGTAGTGGTGTATTGCACGTAGGGGAGGACGGTAGACTGATGAGTAGTGGTGTATTGCACGTAGGGGAGGACGGTAGACTGATGAGTAGTGGTGTGTTGCACAGAGGGGAGGGCGGTAGACTGATGAGTAGTTGTGTATTGCACAGAGGGGAGGACGGTAGACTGATGAGTAGTGGTATATTGCACAGAGGGGAGGACGGTAGACTGATGAGTAGTGGTGTATTGCACAGAGGGGAGGACGGTAGACTGATGAGTAGTGGTGTATTGCACAGAGGGGAGGACGGTAGACTGATGAGTAGTGGTGTATTGCACAGAGGGGAGGACGGTAGACTGATGAGTAGTGGTGTGTTGCACAGAGGGGAGGACGGTAGACTGATGAGTAGTGGTGTGTTGCACAGAGGGGAGGGCGGTAGACTGATGAGTAGTGGTGTGTTGCACAGAGGGGAGGGCGGTAGACTGATGAGTAGTGGTGTATTGCACAGAGGGGAGGGACGGTAGACTGATGAGTAGTGGTGTATTGCACAGAGGGGTGGACGGTAGACTGATGAGTAGTGGTGTATTGCACAGAGGGGAGGACGGTAGACTGATGAGTAGTGGTGTATTGCACAGAGGGGAGGGCGTTAGACTGATGAGTAGTGGTGTATTGCACAGAGGGGAGGACGGTAGACTGATGAGTAGTGGTGTATTGTACAGAGGGGAGGACGGTAGACTGATGAGTAGTGGTGTATTGCACAGAGGGGAGGGCGGTAGACTGATGAGTAGTGGTGTATTGCACAGAGGGGAGGACGGCAGACTGATTAGTAGTGGTGTATTGCACAGAGGGGAGGACGGTAGACTGATGAGTAGTGGTGTATTGCACAGAGGGGAGGACGGTAGACTGATGAGTAGTGGTGTATTGCACAGAGGGGAGGACGGTAGACTGATGAGTAGTGGTGTATTGCCCAGAGGGGAGGACGGTAGACTGATGAGTAGTGGTGTATTGCACAGAGGGGAGGACGGTAGACTGATGAGTAGTGGTGTATTGCACAGAGGGGAGGACGGTAGACTGATGAGTAGTGGTGTGTTGCACAGAGGGGAGGACGGTAGACTGATGAGTTGTGGTGTATTGCACAGAGGGGAGAACGGTAGACTGATGAGTAGTGGTGTATTGCACAGAGGGGAGGACGGTAGACTGATGAGTAGTGGTGTATTGCACAGAGGGGAGGACGGGAGACTGATGAGTAGTTGTGTATTGCACAGAGGGGAGGGCGGTAGACTGATGAGTAGTGGTGTATTGCACAGAGGGGAGGGCGGTAGACTGATGAGTAGTGGTGTATTGCACAGAGGGGAGGACGGTAGACTGATGAGTAGTGCTGTATTGCACAGAGGGGAGGACGGTAGACTGATGAGTAGTGGTGTATTGCACAGAGGGGAGGATGGTAGACTGATGAGTAGTGGTGTATTGCACAGAGGGGAGGACGTTAGACTGATGAGTAGTGGTGTATTGCACAGAGGGGAGGACGGTAGACTGATGAGTAGTGGTGTATTGCACAGAGGGGAGGACGGTAGACTGATGAGTAGTGGTGTATTGCACAGAGGGGAGGACGGTTGACTGATGAGTAGTGGTGTATTGCACGTAGGGGAGGGCGGTAGACTGATGAGTAGTGGTGTTTTACACAGAGGGGAGGGCGGTAGACTGATGAGTAGTGGTGTGTTGCACAGAGGGGAGGGCGGTAGACTGATGAGTAGTGGTGTATTGCACAGAGGGGAGGACGGTAGACTGATGAGTAGTGGTGTATTGCACAGAGGGGAGGACGGTAGACTGATGAGTAGTGGTGTATTGCACAGAGGGGAGGACGGGAGACTGATGAGTAGTTGTGTATTGCACAGAGGGGAGGGCGGTAGACTGATGAGTAGTGGTGTATTGCACAGAGGGGAGGGCGGTAGACTGATGAGTAGTGGTGTATTGCACAGAGGGGAGGACGGTAGACTGATGAGTAGTGCTGTATTGCACAGAGGGGAGGACGGTAGACTGATGAGTAGTGGTGTATTGCACAGAGGGGAGGACGGTAGACTGATGAGTAGTGGTGTATTGCACAGAGGGGAGGACGGTAGACTGATGAGTAGTGGTGTATTGCACAGAGGGGAGGACGGTAGACTGATGAGTAGTGGTGTATTGCACAGAGGGGAGGACGGTAGACTGATGAGTAGTGGTGTATTGCACAGAGGGGAGGACGGTTGACTGATGAGTAGTGGTGTATTGCACGTAGGGGAGGGCGGTAGTCTGATGAGTAGTGGTGTTTTGCACAGAGGGGAGGGCGGTTGACTGATGAGTAGTGGTGTGTTGCACAGAGGGGAGGGCGGTAGACTGATGAGTAGTGGTGTATTGCACAGAGGGGTGGACGGTAGACTGATGAGTAGTGGTGTGTTGCACGTAGGGGAGGACGGTAGACTGATGAGTAGTGGTGTGTTGCACGTAGGGGAGGACGGTAGACTGATGAGTAGTGGTGTATTGCACAGAGGGGAGGACGGTAGACTGATGAGTAGTGGTGTATTGCACAGAGGGGAGGACGGTAGACTGATGAGTAGTGGTGTATTGCACAGAGTGGAGGACGGTAGACTGATGAGTAGTGGTGTATTGCACAGAGGGGAGGGCGGTAGACTGATGAGTAGTGGTGTATTGCACAGAGGGGAGGGCGGTAGACTGATGAGTAGTGGTGTATTGGACAGAGGGGAGGACGGTAGACTGATGAGTAGTGGTGTGTTGCACAGAGGGGAGGACGGTAGACTGATGAGTAGTGGTGTGTTGCACAGAGGGGAGGGCGGTAGACTGATGAGTAGTGGTGTGTTGCACAGAGGAGAGGGCGGTAGACTGATGAGTAGTGGTGTATTGCACAGAGGGGAGGACGGTAGACTGATGAGTAGTGGTGTATTGCACAGAGGGGTGGACGGTAGACTGATGAGTAGTGGTGTATTGCACAGAGGGGAGGACGGTAGACTGATGAGTAGTGGTGTATTGCACAGAGGGGAGGACGGTAGACTGATGAGTAGTGGTGTATTGCACAGAGGGGAGGACGGTAGACTGATGAGTAGTGGTGTATTGCACAGAGGGGAGGACGGTAGACTGATGAGTAGTGGTGTATTGCACAGAGGGGAGGACGGTAGACTGATGAGTAGTGGTGTGTTGCACAGAGGGGAGGACGGTAGACTGATGAGTTGTGGTGTATTGCACAGAGGGGAGAACGGTAGACTGATGAGTAGTGGTGTATTGCACAGAGGGGAGGACGGTAGACTGATGAGTAGTGGTGTATTGCACAGAGGGGAGGACGGGAGACTGATGAGTAGTTGTGTATTGCACAGAGGGGAGGGCGGTAGACTGATGAGTAGCGGTGTATTGCACAGAGGGGAGGGCGGTAGACTGATGAGTAGTGGTGTATTGCACAGAGGGGAGGACGGTAGACTGATGAGTAGTGCTGTATTGCACAGAGGGGAGGACGGTAGACTGATGAGTAGTGGTGTATTGCACAGAGGGGAGGACGGTAGACTGATGAGTAGTGGTGTATTGCACAGAGGGGAGGACGGTAGACTGATGAGTAGTGGTGTATTGCACAGAGGGGAGGACGGTAGACTGATGAGTAGTGGTGTATTGCACAGAGGGGAGGACGGTAGACTGATGAGTAGTGGTGTATTGCACAGAGGGGAGGAGGGTTGACTGATGAGTAGTGGTGTATTGCACGTAGGGGAGGGCGGTAGACTGATGAGTAGTGGTGTTTTGCACAGAGGGGAGGGCGGTAGACTGATGAGTAGTGGTGTGTTGCACAGAGGGGAGGGCGGTAGACTGATGAGTAGTGGTGTATTGCACAGAGGGGAGGACGGTAGACTGATGAGTAGTGGTGTGTTGCACGTAGGGGAGGACGGTAGACTGATGAGTAGTGGTGTGTTGCACGTAGGGGAGGACGGTAGACTGATGAGTAGTGGTGTATTGCACAGAGGGGAGGACGGTAGACTGATGAGTAGTGGTGTATTGCACAGAGGGGAGGACGGTAGACTGATGAGTAGTGGTGTATTGCACAGAGTGGAGGACGGTAGACTGATGAGTAGTGGTGTATTGCACAGAGAGGAGCGCGGTAGACTGATGAGTAGTGGTGTATTGCACAGAGGGGAGGGCGGTAGACTGATGAGTAGTGGTGTATTGGACAGAGGGGAGGACGGTAGACTGATGAGTAGTGGTGTGTTGCACAGAGGGGAGGACGGTAGACTGATGAGTAGTGGTGTGTTGCACAGAGGGGAGGGCGGTAGACTGATGAGTAGTGGTGTGTTGCACAGAGGGGAGGGCGGTAGACTGATGAGTAGTGGTGTGTTGCACAGAGGGGTGGACGGTAGACTGATGAGTAGTGGTGTATTGCACAGAGGGGAGGACGGTAGACTGATGAGTAGTGGTGTATTGCACAGAGGGGAGGGCGTTAGACTGATGAGTAGTGGTGTATTGCACAGAGGGGAGGACGGTAGACTGATGAGTAGTGGTGTATTGCACAGAGGGGAGGACGGTACACTGATGAGTAGTGGTGTGTTGCACAGAGGGGAGGACGGGAGACTGATGAGTAGTGGTGTATTGCACAGAGCGGAGGACGGTAGACTGATGAGTAGTGGTGTGTTGCACGTAGGGGAGGACGGTAGACTGATGAGTAGTGGTGTATTGCACAGAGGGGAGGACGGTAGACTGATGAGTAGTGGTGTATTGCACAGAGGGGAGGACGGTTGACTGATGAGTAGTGGTGTATTGCACGTAGGGGAGGGCGGTAGACTGATGAGTAGTGGTGTTTTGCACAGAGGGGAGGGCGGTAGACTGATGAGTAGTGGTGTGTTGCACAGAGGGGAGGGCGGTAGACTGATGAGTAGTGGTGTATTGCACAGAGGGGAGGACGGTAGACTGATGAGTAGTGGTGTGTTGCACGTAGGGGAGGACGGTAGACTGATGAGTAGTGGTGTGTTGCACGTAGGGGAGGACGGTAGACTGATGAGTAGTGGTGTATTGCACAGAGGGGAGGACGGTAGACTGATGAGTAGTGGTGTATTGCACAGAGGGGAGGACGGTAGACTGATGAGTAGTGGTGTATTGCACAGAGTGGAGGACGGTAGACTGATGAGTAGTGGTGTATTGCACAGAGGGGAGGGCGGTAGACTGATGAGTAGTGGTGTATTGGACAGAGGGGAGGACGGTAGACTGATGAGTAGTGGTGTATTGCACAGAGGGGTGGACGGTAGACTGATGAGTAGTGGTGTATTGCACAGAGGGGAGGACGGTAGACTGATGAGTAGTGGTGTATTGCACAGAGGGGAGGGCGTTAGACTGATGAGTAGTGGTGTATTGCACAGAGGGGAGGACGGTAGACTGATGAGTAGTGGTGTATTGTACAGAGGGGAGGACGGTAGACTGATGAGTAGTGGTGTATTGCACAGAGGGGAGGGCGGTAGACTGATGAGTAGTGGTGTATTGCACAGAGGGGGGACGGCAGACTGATTAGTAGTGGTGTATTGCACAGAGGGGAGGACGGTAGACTGATGAGTAGTGGTGTATTGCACAGAGGGGAGGACGGTAGACTGATGAGTAGTGGTGTATTGCACAGAGGGGAGGACGGGAGACTGATGAGTAGTTGTGTATTGCACAGAGGGGAGGGCGGTAGACTGATGAGTAGTGGTGTATTGCACAGAGGGGAGGGCGGTAGACTGATGAGTAGTGGTGTATTGCACAGAGGGGAGGACGGTAGACTGATGAGTAGTGGTGTATTGCACAGAGGGGAGGACGGTGGACTGATGAGTAGTGGTGTATTGCACAGAGGGGAGGATGGTAGACTGATGAGTAGTGGTGTATTGCACAGAGGGGAGGACGGTAGACTGATGAGTAGTGGTGTATTGCACAGAGGGGAGGACGGTAGACTGATGAGTAGTGGTGTATTGCACAGAGGGGAGGACGGTAGACTGATGAGTAGTGGTGTATTGCACAGAGGGGAGGACGGTTGACTGATGAGTAGTGGTGTATTGCACGTAGGGGAGGGCGGTAGACTGATGAGTAGTGGTGTTTTGCACAGAGGGGAGGGCGGTAGACTGATGAGTAGTGGTGTGTTGCACAGAGGGGAGGGCGGTAGACTGATGAGTAGTGGTGTATTGCACAGAGGGGAGGACGGTAGACTGATGAGTAGTGGTGTGTTGCACGTAGGGGAGGACGGTAGACTGATGAGTAGTGGTGTGTTGCACGTAGGGGAGGACGGTAGACTGATGAGTAGTGGTGTATTGCACAGAGGGGAGGACGGTAGACTGATGAGTAGTGGTGTATTGCACAGAGGGGAGGACGGTAGACTGATGAGTAGTGGTGTATTGCACAGAGTGGAGGACGGTAGACTGATGAGTAGTGGTGTATTGCACAGAGGGGAGGGCGGTAGACTGATGAGTAGTGGTGTATTGCACAGAGGGGAGGGCGGTAGACTGATGAGTAGTGGTGAATTGGACAGAGGGGAGGGCGGTAGACTGATGAGTAGTGGTGTTTTGCACAGAGGGGAGGACGGTAGACTGATGAGTAGTGGTGTATTGCACGTAGGGGAGGACGGTAGACTGATGAGTAGTGGTGTATTGCACAGAGGGGAGGACGGTAGACTGATGAGTAGTGGTGTATTGCACAGAGGGGAGGACGGTAGACTGATGAGTAGTGGAGTGTTTCACGTAGGGGAGGACGGTAGACTGATGAGTAGTGGTGTATTGCACAGAGGGGAGGACGGTAGACTGATGAGTAGTGGTGTATTGCACAGAGGGGAGGACGGTAGAATGATGAGTAGTGGTGTATTGCACAGAGGGGAGGACGGTAGACTGATGAGTAGTGGTGTATTGCACAAAGGGGAGGACGGTAGACTGATGAGTAGTGGTGTGTTGCACGTAGGGGAGGACGGTAGACTGATGAGTAGTGGTGTATTGCACAGAGGGGAGGACGGTAGACTGATGACTAGTGGTGTATTGCATAGAGGGGAGGACGGTAGACTGATGAGTAGTGGTGTATTGCACAGAGGGGAGGACGGTAGACTGATGAGTAGTGGTGTATTGCACAGAGGGGAGGACGGTAGACTGATGAGTAGTGGTGTATTGCACAGAGGGGAGGACGGTAGACTGATGAGTAGTGGAGTGTTGCACGTAGGGGAGGACGGTAGACTGATGAGTAGTGGTGTGTTGCACAGAGGGGAGGACGGTAGACTGATGAGTAGTGGTGTATTGCACAGAGGAAAGGACGGGAGACTGATGAGTAGTGGTGTATTGCACAGAGGGGAGGACGGTAGACTGATGAGTAGTGGTGTGTTGCACAGAGGGGAGGACGGCAGACTGATGAGTAGTGGTGTATTGCACAGAGGGGAGGACGGTAGACTGATGAGTAGTGGTGTATTGCACAGAGGGGAGGACGGTAGACTGATGAGTAGTGGTGTATTGCACAGAGGGGAGGACGGTAGACTGATGAGTAGTGGTGTGTTGCACAGAGGGGAGGACGGTAGACTGATGAGTAGTGGTGTATTGCACAGAGGGGTGGACGGTAGACTGATGAGTAGTGGTGTATTGCACAGAGGGGAGGACGGTAGACTGATGAGTAGTGGTGTGTTGCACAGAGGGGAGGGTGGTAGACTGATGAGTAGTGGTGTATTGCACAGAGGGGAGGGCGGTAGACTGATGACTAGTGGTGTATTGCACAGAGGGGAGGGCGGTAGACTGATGAGTAGTGGTGTATTGCACAGAGGGGAGGACGGTAGACTGATGAGTAGAGGAGTGTTGCACAGAGGGGAGGACGGTAGACTGATGAGTAGTGGAGTGTTGCACGTAGGGGAGGACGGTAGACTGATGAGTAGTGGTGTATTGCACAGAGGGGAGGAAGATAGACTGATGAGTAGTGGAGTGTTGCACGTAGGGGAGGACGGTAGACTGATGAGTAGTGGTGTGTTGCACAGAGGGGAGGACGGTAGACTGATGAGTAGTGGTGTATTGCACAGAGGGGAGGACGGTAGACTGATGAGTAGTGGTGTATTGCACAGAGGGGAGGACGGTAGACTGATGAGTAGTGGTGTATTGCACAGAGGGGAGGACGGTAGACTGATGAGTAGTGGTGTATTGCACAGAGGGGAGGACGGTAGACTGATGAGTAGTGGTGTATAGCACAGAGGGGAGGACGGTAGACTGATGAGTAGTGGAGTATTGCACAGAGGGGAGGACGGTAGACTGAAGAGTAGTGGTGAATTGCAGAGAGGGGAGGATGGGAGACTGATGAGTAGTGGTGTATTGCACAGAGGGGAGGACGGTAGACTGATGAGTAGTGGTTTATTGCACAGAGGAGAGGACGGTAGACTGATGAGTTGTGGTGTATTGCACAGAGGAGAGGACGGTAGACTGATGAGTAGTGGTGTATTGCACGTAGGGGAGGACGGTACACTGATGAGTAGTGGTGTGTTGCACAGAGGGGAGGACGGTAGACTGATGAGTAGTGGTGTATTGCACAGAAGGGAGGACGGTAGACTGATGAGTAGTGGTGTATTGCACAGAGGGGAGGACGGTAGACTGATGAGTAGTGGTGTATTGCACAGAGGGGAGGACGGTAGACTGATGAGTAGTGGTGTATTGCACGTAGGGGAGGACGGTAGACTGATGAGTAGTGGTGTATTGCACAGAGGGGAGGATGAGAGACTGATGAGTAGTGGTGTGTTGCACAGAGGGGAGGACGGTAGACTGATGAGTAGTGGTGTGTTGCACAGAGGGGAGGACGGTAGACTGATGAGTAGTGGTGTATTGCAGAGAGGGGAGGACGGTAGACTGATGAGTAGTGGTGTATTGCACAGAGGGGAGGACGGTAGACTGATGAGTAGTGGTGTATTGCACAGAGGGGAGGACGGTAGACTGATGAGTAGTGGTGTATTGCACAGAGGGGAGGACGGTAGACTGATGAGTAGTGGTGTATAGCACAGAGGGGAGGACGGTAGACTGATGAGTAGTGGTGTATTGCACAGAGGGGAGGACGGTAGACTGAAGAGTAGTGGTGTATTGCAGAGAGTGGAGGATGGGAGGCTGATGAGTAGTGGTGTATTGCACAGAGGGGAGGACGGTAGACTGATGAGTAGTGGTTTATTGCACAGAGGAGAGGACGGTAGACTGATGAGTTGTGGTGTATTGCACAGAGGAGAGGACGGTAGACTGATGAGTAGTGGTGTATTGCACGTAGGGGAGGACGGTACACTGATGAGTAGTGGTGTATTGCACAGAGGGGAGGATGGGAGACTGATGAGTAGTGGTGTGTTGCACAGAGGTGAGGACGGTAGACTGATGAGTAGTGGTGTATTGCACAGAGGGGAGGACGGTAGACTGATGAGTAGTGGTGTGTTGCACAGAGGGGAGGACGGTAGACTGATGAGTAGTGGTGTGTTGCACAGAGGGGAGGACGGTAGACTGATGAGTAGTGGTGTATTGCAGAGAGGCGAGAACGGTAGACTGATGAGTAGTGGTGTATTGCACAGAGGGGAGGACGGTAGATTGATGACTAGTGGTGTATTGCACAGAGGGGAGGACGGTAGACTGATGAGTAGTGGTGTGTTGCACAGAGGGGAGGACGGTAGACTGATGAGTAGTGGTGTATTGCACAGAAGGGAGGACGGTAGACTGATGAGTAGTGGTGTATTGCACAGAGGGGAGGACGGTAGACTGATGAGTAGTGGTGTATTGCACAGAGGGGAGGACGGTAGACTGATGAGTAGTGGTGTATTGCACGTAGGGGAGGACGGTAGACTGATGAGTAGTGGTGTATTGCACAGAGGGGAGGATGGGAGACTGATGAGTAGTGGTGTGTTGCACAGAGGGGAGGGCGGTAGACTGATGAGTAGCGGTGTATTGCACAGAGGGGAGGATGGGAGACTGATGAGTATTCGTGTGTTGCACAGAGGGGAGGACGGTAGACTGATTAGTACTGGTGTATTGCACGTAGGGGAGGACGGTAGACTGATGAGTAGTGGTGTATTGCACAGAGGGGAGGACGGTAGAGTGATGAGTAGTGGTGTATTGCACAGAGGGGAGGACGGTAGACTGATGAGTAGTGGTGTGTTGCACGTAGGGGAGGACGGTAGACTGATGAGTAGTGGTGTATTGCACAGAGTGGAGGACGGTAGACTGATGAGTAGTGGTGTATTGCACAGAGAGGAGGGCGGTAGACTGATGAGTAGTGGTGTATTGCACAGAGGGGAGGGCGGTAGACTGATGAGTAGTGGTGTATTGGACAGAGGGGAGGACGGTAGACTGATGAGTAGTGGTGTGTTGCACAGAGGGGAGGACGGTAGACTGATGAGTAGTGGTGTGTTGCACAGAGGGGAGGGCGGTAGACTGATGAGTAGTGGTGTGTTGCACAGAGGGGAGGGCGGTAGACTGATGAGTAGTGGTGTGTTGCACAGAGGGGAGGGCGGTAGACTGATGAGTAGTGGTGTGTTGCACAGAGGGGAGGGCGGTAGACTGATGAGTAGTGGTGTGTTGCACAGAGGGGTGGACGGTAGACTGATGAGTAGTGGTGTATTGCACAGAGGGGAGGACGGTAGACTGATGAGTAGTGGTGTATTGCACAGAGGGGAGGGCGTTAGACTGATGAGTAGTGGTGTATTGCACAGAGGGGAGGACGGTAGACTGATGAGTAGTGGTGTATTGCACAGAGGGGAGGACGGTACACTGATGAGTAGTGGTGTGTTGCACAGATTGGAGGACGGGAGACTGATGAGTAGTGGTGTATTGCACAGAGCGGAGGACGGTAGACTGATGAGTAGTGGTGTGTTGCACGTAGGGGAGGACGGTAGACTGATGAGTAGTGGTGTATTGCACAGAGGGGAGGACGGTAGACTGATGAGTAGTGGTGTATTGCACAGAGGGGAGGACGGTTGACTGATGAGTAGTGGTGTATTGCACGTAGGGGAGGGCGGTAGACTGATGAGTAGTGGTGTTTTGCACAGAGGGGAGGGCGGTAGACTGATGAGTAGTGGTGTGTTGCACAGAGGGGAGGGCGGTAGACTGATGAGTAGTGGTGTATTGCACAGAGGGGAGGACGGTAGACTGATGAGTAGTGGTGTGTTGCACGTAGGGGAGGACGGTAGACTGATGAGTAGTGGTGTGTTGCACGTAGGGGAGGACGGTAGACTGATGAGTAGTGGTGTATTGCACAGAGGGGAGGACGGTAGACTGATGAGTAGTGGTGTATTGCACAGAGGGGAGGACGGTAGACTGATGAGTAGTGGTGTATTGCACAGAGTGGAGGACGGTAGACTGATGAGTAGTGGTGTATTGCACAGAGGGGAGGGCGGTAGACTGATGAGTAGTGGTGTATTGGACAGAGGGGAGGACGGTAGACTGATGAGTAGTGGTGTATTGCACAGAGGGGTGGACGGTAGACTGATGAGTAGTGGTGTATTGCACAGAGGGGAGGACGGTAGACTGATGAGTAGTGGTGTATTGCACAGAGGGGAGGGCGTTAGACTGATGAGTAGTGGTGTATTGCACAGAGGGGAGGACGGTAGACTGATGAGTAGTGGTGTATTGTACAGAGGGGAGGACGGTAGACTGATGAGTAGTGGTGTATTGCACAGAGGGGAGGGCGGTAGACTGATGAGTAGTGGTGTATTGCACAGAGGGGGGACGGCAGACTGATTAGTAGTGGTGTATTGCACAGAGGGGAGGACGGTAGACTGATGAGTAGTGGTGTATTGCACAGAGGGGAGGACGGTAGACTGATGAGTAGTGGTGTATTGCACAGAGGGGAGGACGGTAGACTGATGAGTAGTGGTGTATTGCACAGAGGGGAGGACGGTAGACTGATGAGTAGTGGTGTATTGCACAGAGGGGAGGACGGTAGACTGATGAGTAGTGGTGTATTGCACAGAGGGGAGGACGGTAGACTGATGAGTAGTGGTGTGTTGCACAGAGGGGAGGACGGTAGACTGATGAGTTGTGGTGTATTGCACAGAGGGGAGAACGGTAGACTGATGAGTAGTGGTGTATTGCACAGAGGGGAGGACGGTAGACTGATGAGTAGTGGTGTATTGCACAGAGGGGAGGACGGGAGACTGATGAGTAGTTGTGTATTGCACAGAGGGGAGGGCGGTAGACTGATGAGTAGTGGTGTATTGCACAGAGGGGAGGGCGGTAGACTGATGAGTAGTGGTGTATTGCACAGAGGGGAGGACGGTAGACTGATGAGTAGTGGTGTATTGCACAGAGGGGAGGACGGTAGACTGATGAGTAGTGGTGTATTGCACAGAGGGGAGGATGGTAGACTGATGAGTAGTGGTGTATTGCACAGAGGGGAGGACGGTAGACTGATGAGTAGTGGTGTATTGCACAGAGGGGAGGACGGTAGACTGATGAGTAGTGGTGTATTGCACAGAGGGGAGGACGGTAGACTGATGAGTAGTGGTGTATTGCACAGAGGGGAGGACGGTTGACTGATGAGTAGTGGTGTATTGCACGTAGGGGAGGGCGGTAGACTGATGAGTAGTGGTGTTTTGCACAGAGGGGAGGGCGGTAGACTGATGAGTAGTGGTGTGTTGCACAGAGGGGAGGGCGGTAGACTGATGAGTAGTGGTGTATTGCACAGAGGGGAGGACGGTAGACTGATGAGTAGTGGTGTGTTGCACGTAGGGGAGGACGGTAGACTGATGAGTAGTGGTGTGTTGCACGTAGGGGAGGACGGTAGACTGATGAGTAGTGGTGTATTGCACAGAGGGGAGGACGGTAGACTGATGAGTAGTGGTGTATTGCACAGAGGGGAGGACGGTAGACTGATGAGTAGTGGTGTATTGCACAGAGTGGAGGACGGTAGACTGATGAGTAGTGGTGTATTGCACAGAGGGGAGGGCGGTAGACTGATGAGTAGTGGTGTATTGCACAGAGGGGAGGGCGGTAGACTGATGAGTAGTGGTGTATTGGACAGAGGGGAGGGCGGTAGACTGATGAGTAGTGGTGTTTTGCACAGAGGGGAGGGCGGTAGACTGATGAGTAGTGGTGTATTGCACGTAGGGGAGGACGGTAGACTGATGAGTAGTGGTGTATTGCACAGAGGGGAGGACGGTAGACTGATGAGTAGTGGTGTATTGCACAGAGGGGAGGACGGTAGACTGATGAGTAGTGGAGTGTTTCACGTAGGGGAGGACGGTAGACTGATGAGTAGTGGTGTATTGCACAGAGGGGAGGACGGTAGACTGATGAGTAGTGGTGTATTGCACAGAGGGGAGGACGGTAGAATGATGAGTAGTGGTGTATTGCACAGAGGGGAGGACGGTAGACTGATGAGTAGTGGTGTATTGCACAGAGGGGAGGACGGTAGACTGATGAGTAGTGGTGTATTGCACAGAGCGGAGGACGGTAGACTGATGAGTAGTGGTGTATTGCACGTAGGGGAGGACGGTAGACTGATGAGTAGTGGTGTATTGCACAGAGGGGAGGACGGTAGACTGATGAGTAGTGGTGTATTGCACAGAGGGGAGGACGGTAGACTGATGAGTAGTGGTGTATTGCACAGAGGGGAGGACGGTAGACTGATGAGTAGTGGTGTGTTGCACGTAGGGGAGGACGGTAGACTGATGAGTAGTGGTGTATTGCACAGAGGGGAGGACGGTAGACTGATGACTAGTGGTGTATTGCATAAAGGGGAGGACGGTAGACTGATGAGTAGTGGTGTATTGCACAGAGGGGAGGACGGTAGACTGATGAGTAGTGGTGTATTGCACAGAGGGGAGGACGGTAGACTGATGAGTAGTGGTGTATTGCACAGAGGGGAGGACGGTAGACTGATGAGTAGTGGAGTGTTGCACGTAGGGGAGGACGGTAGACTGATGAGTAGTGGTGTGTTGCACAGAGGGGAGGACGGTAGACTGATGAGTAGTGGTGTATTGCACAGAGGAAAGGACGGGAGACTGATGAGTAGTGGTGTATTGCACAGAGGGGAGGACGGTAGACTGATGAGTAGTGGTGTGTTGCACAGAGGGGAGGACGGCAGACTGATGAGTAGTGGTGTATTGCACAGAGGGGAGGACGGTAGACTGATGAGTAGTGGTGTATTGCACAGAGGGGAGGACGGTAGACTGATGAGTAGTGGTGTATTGCACAGAGGGGAGGACGGTAGACTGATGAGTAGTGGTGTGTTGCACAGAGGGGAGGACGGTAGACTGATGAGTAGTGGTGTATTGCACAGAGGGGTGGACGGTAGACTGATGAGTAGTGGTGTATTGCACAGAGGGGAGGACGGTAGACTGATGAGTAGTGGTGTGTTGCACAGAGGGGAGGGTGGTAGACTGATGAGTAGTGGTGTATTGCACAGAGGGGAGGGCGGTAGACTGATGACTAGTGGTGTATTGCACAGAGGGGAGGGCGGTAGACTGATGAGTAGTGGTGTATTGCACAGAGGGGAGGACGGTAGACTGATGAGTAGAGGAGTGTTGCACAGAGGGGAGGACGGTAGACTGATGAGTAGTGGAGTGTTGCACGTAGGGGAGGACGGTAGACTGATGAGTAGTGGTGTATTGCACAGAGGGGAGGAAGATAGACTGATGAGTAGTGGAGTGTTGCACGTAGGGGAGGACGGTAGACTGATGAGTAGTGGTGTGTTGCACAGAGGGGAGGACGGTAGACTGATGAGTAGTGGTGTATTGCACAGAGGGGAGGACGGTAGACTGATGAGTAGTGGTGTATTGCACAGAGGGGAGGACGGTAGACTGATGAGTAGTGGTGTATTGCACAGAGGGGAGGACGGTAGACTGATGAGTAGTGGTGTATTGCACAGAGGGGAGGACGGTAGACTGATGAGTAGTGGTGTATAGCACAGAGGGGAGGACGGTAGACTGATGAGTAGTGGAGTATTGCACAGAGGGGAGGACGGTAGACTGAAGAGTAGTGGTGAATTGCAGAGAGGGGAGGATGGGAGACTGATGAGTAGTGGTGTATTGCACAGAGGGGAGGACGGTAGACTGATGAGTCGTGGTTTATTGCACAGAGGAGAGGACGGTAGACTGATGAGTTGTGGTGTATTGCACAGAGGAGAGGACGGTAGACTGATGAGTAGTGGTGTATTGCACGTAGGGGAGGACGGTACACTGATGAGTAGTGGTGTGTTGCACAGAGGGGAGGACGGTAGACTGATGAGTAGTGGTGTATTGCACAGAAGGGAGGACGGTAGACTGATGAGTAGTGGTGTATTGCACAGAGGGGAGGACGGTAGACTGATGAGTAGTGGTGTATTGCACAGAGGGGAGGACGGTAGACTGATGAGTAGTGGTGTATTGCACGTAGGGGAGGACGGTAGACTGATG
Organism: Mobula birostris; assembly: GCF_030028105.1. Taxonomy (NCBI): domain Eukaryota; kingdom Metazoa; phylum Chordata; class Chondrichthyes; order Myliobatiformes; family Myliobatidae; genus Mobula; species Mobula birostris. The sequence goes on along the minus strand of NC_092374.1, from coordinate 117,552,040 downwards.
AGTAGTGGTGTATTGCACAGAGGGGAGGATGAGAGACTGATGAGTAGTGGTGTGTTGCACAGAGGGGAGGACGGTAGACTGATGAGTAGTGGTGTGTTGCACAGAGGGGAGGACGGTAGACTGATGAGTAGTGGTGTATTGCAGAGAGGGGAGGACGGTAGACTGATGAGTAGTGGTGTATTGCACAGAGGGGAGGACGGTAGACTGATGAGTAGTGGTGTATTGCACAGAGGGGAGGACGGTAGACTGATGAGTAGTGGTGTATTGCACAGAGGGGAGGACGGTAGACTGATGAGTAGTGGTGTATAGCACAGAGGGGAGGACGGTAGACTGATGAGTAGTGGTGTATTGCACAGAGGGGAGGACGGTAGACTGAAGAGTAGTGGTGTATTGCAGAGAGTGGAGGATGGGAGACTGATGAGTAGTGGTGTATTGCACAGAGGGGAGGACGGTAGACTGATGAGTAGTGGTTTATTGCACAGAGGAGAGGACGGTAGACTGATGAGTTGTGGTGTATTGCACAGAGGAGAGGACGGTAGACTGATGAGTAGTGGTGTATTGCACGTAGGGGAGGACGGTACACTGATGAGTAGTGGTGTATTGCACAGAGGGGAGGATGGGAGACTGATGAGTAGTGGTGTGTTGCACAGAGGTGAGGACGGTAGACTGATGAGTAGTGGTGTATTGCACAGAGGGGAGGACGGTAGACTGATGAGTAGTGGTGTGTTGCACAGAGGGGAGGACGGTAGACTGATGAGTAGTGGTGTGTTGCACAGAGGGGAGGACGGTAGACTGATGAGTAGTGGTGTATTGCAGAGAGGGGACGACGGTAGACTGATGAGTAGTGGTGTATTGCACGTAGGGGAGGACGGTAGACTGATGAGTAGTGGTGTATTGCACAGAGGGGAGGATGGGAGACTGATGAGTAGTGGTGTGTTGCACAGAGGGGAGGGCGGTAGACTGATGAGTAGCGGTGTATTGCACAGAGGGGAGGATGGGAGACTGATGAGTATTCGTGTGTTGCACAGAGGGGAGGACGGTAGACTGATGAGTACTGGTGTATTGCACGTAGGGGAGGACGGTAGACTGATGAGTAGTGGTGTATTGCACAGAGGGGAGGACGGTAGAGTGATGAGTAGTGGTGTATTGCACAGAGGGGAGGACGGGAGACTGATGAGTAGTTGTGTATTGCACAGAGGGGAGGGCGGTAGACTGATGAGTAGTGGTGTATTGCACAGAGGGGAGGCGGTAGACTGATGAGTAGTGGTGTATTGCACAGAGGGGAGGACGGTTGACTGATGAGTGGTGGTGTATTTAACAGAGGGGAGGACGGTAGACTGATGAGTAGTGGTGTATTGCACAGAGGGGAGGATGGTAGACTGATGAGTAGTGGTGTATTGCACAGAGGGGAGGACGGTAGACTGATGAGTAGTGGTGTATTGCACAGAGGGGAGGGTGGTAGACTGATGAGTAGTGGTGTATTGCACAGAGGGGAGGACGGTAGACTGATGAGTAGTGGTGTGTTGCACAGAAGGGAGGACGGTAGACTGATGAGTTGTGGTGTATTGCACAGAGGGGAGAACGGTAGACTGATGAGTAGTGGTGTATTGCACAGAGGGGAGGACGGTAGACTGATGAGTAGTGGTGTATTGCACAGAGGGGAGGACGGGAGACTGATGAGTAGTTGTGTATTGCACAGAGGGGAGGGCGGTAGACTGATGACTAGTGGTGTATTGCACAGAGGGGAGGACGGTAGACTGATGAGTAGTGGTGTGTTGCACAGAGGGGAGGACGGTAGACTGATGAGTAGTGGTGTATTGCACAGAAGGGAGGACGGTAGACTGATGAGTAGTGGTGTATTGCACAGAGGGGAGGACGGTAGACTGATGAGTAGTGGTGTATTGCACAGAGGGGAGGACGGTAGACTGATGAGTAGTGGTGTATTGCACGTAGGGGAGGACGGTAGACTGATGAGTAGTGGTGTATTGCACAGAGGGGAGGATGGGAGACTGATGAGTAGTGGTGTGTTGCACAGAGGGGAGGGCGGTAGACTGATGAGTAGCGGTGTATTGCACAGAGGGGAGGATGGGAGACTGATGAGTATTCGTGTGTTGCACAGAGGGGAGGACGGTAGACTGATGAGTACTGGTGTATTGCATGTAGGGGAGGACGGTAGACTGATGAGTAGTGGTGTATTGCACAGAGGGGAGGACGGTAGAGTGATGAGTAGTGGTGTATTGCACAGAGGGGAGGACGGTAGACTGATGAGTAGTGGTGTGTTGCACGTAGGGGAGGACGGTAGACTGATGAGTAGTGGTGTGTTGCACGTAGGGGAGGACGGTAGACTGATGAGTAGTGGTGTATTGCACAGAGGGGAGGACGGTAGACTGATGAGTAGTGGTGTATTGCACAGAGGGGAGGACGGTAGACTGATGAGTAGTGGTGTATTGCACAGAGTGGAGGACGGTAGACTGATGAGTAGTGGTGTATTGCACAGAGAGGAGGGCGGTAGACTGATGAGTAGTGGTGTATTGCACAGAGGGGAGGGCGGTAGACTGATGAGTAGTGGTGTATTGGACAGAGGGGAGGACGGTAGACTGATGAGTAGTGGTGTGTTGCACAGAGGGGAGGACGGTAGACTGATGAGTAGTGGTGTGTTGCACAGAGGGGAGGGCGGTAGACTGATGAGTAGTGGTGTGTTGCACAGAGGGGAGGGCGGTAGACTGATGAGTAGTGGTGTGTTGCACAGAGGGGTGGACGGTAGACTGATGAGTAGTGGTGTATTGCACAGAGGGGAGGACGGTAGACTGATGAGTAGTGGTGTATTGCACAGAGGGGAGGGCGTTAGACTGATGAGTAGTGGTGTATTGCACAGAGGGGAGGACGGTAGACTGATGAGTAGTGGTGTATTGCACAGAGGGGAGGACGGTACACTGATGAGTAGTGGTGTGTTGCACAGAGGGGAGGACGGGAGACTGATGAGTAGTGGTGTATTGCACAGAGCGGAGGACGGTAGACTGATGAGTAGTGGTGTGTTGCACGTAGGGGAGGACGGTAGACTGATGAGTAGTGGTGTATTGCACAGAGGGGAGGACGGTAGACTGATGAGTAGTGGTGTATTGCACAGAGGGGAGGACGGTTGACTGATGAGTAGTGGTGTATTGCACGTAGGGGAGGGCGGTAGACTGATGAGTAGTGGTGTTTTGCACAGAGGGGAGGGCGGTAGACTGATGAGTAGTGGTGTGTTGCACAGAGGGGAGGGCGGTAGACTGATGAGTAGTGGTGTATTGCACAGAGGGGAGGACGGTAGACTGATGAGTAGTGGTGTGTTGCACGTAGGGGAGGACGGTAGACTGATGAGTAGTGGTGTGTTGCACGTAGGGGAGGACGGTAGACTGATGAGTAGTGGTGTATTGCACAGAGGGGAGGACGGTAGACTGATGAGTAGTGGTGTATTGCACAGAGGGGAGGACGGTAGACTGATGAGCAGTGGTGTATTGCACAGAGTGGAGGACGGTAGACTGATGAGTAGTGGTGTATTGCACAGAGGGGAGGGCGGTAGACTGATGAGTACTGGTGTATTGGACAGAGGGGAGGACGGTAGACTGATGAGTAGTGGTGTATTGCACAGAGGGGTGGACGGTAGACTGATGAGTAGTGGTGTATTGCACAGAGGGGAGGACGGTAGACTGATGAGTAGTGGTGTATTGCACAGAGGGGAGGGCGTTAGACTGATGAGTAGTGGTGTATTGCACAGAGGGGAGGACGGTAGACTGATGAGTAGTGGTGTATTGTACAGAGGGGAGGACGGTAGACTGATGAGTAGTGGTGTATTGCACAGAGGGGAGGGCGGTAGACTGATGAGTAGTGGTGTATTGCACAGAGGGGGGACGGCAGACTGATTAGTAGTGGTGTATTGCACAGAGGGGAGGACGGTAGACTGATGAGTAGTGGTGTATTGCACAGAGGGGAGGACGGTAGACTGATGAGTAGTGGTGTATTGCACAGAGGGGAGGACGGTAGACTGATGAGTAGTGGTGTATTGCACAGAGGGGAGGACGGTAGACTGATGAGTAGTGGTGTATTGCACAGAGGGGAGGACGGTAGACTGATGAGTAGTGGTGTATTGCACAGAGGGGAGGACGGTAGACTGATGAGTAGTGGTGTGTTGCACAGAGGGGAGGACGGTAGACTGATGAGTTGTGGTGTATTGCACAGAGGGGAGAACGGTAGACTGATGAGTAGTGGTGTATTGCACAGAGGGGAGGACGGTAGACTGATGAGTAGTGGTGTATTGCACAGAGGGGAGGACGGGAGACTGATGAGTAGTTGTGTATTGCACAGAGGGGAGGGCGGTAGACTGATGAGTAGTGGTGTATTGCACAGAGGGGAGGGCGGTAGACTGATGAGTAGTGGTGTATTGCACAGAGGGGAGGACGGTAGACTGATGAGTAGTGGTGTATTGCACAGAGGGGAGGACGGTAGACTGATGAGTAGTGGTGTATTGCACAGAGGGGAGGATGGTAGACTGATGAGTAGTGGTGTATTGCACAGAGGGGAGGACGGTAGACTGATGAGTAGTGGTGTATTCCACAGAGGGGAGGACGGTAGACTGATGAGTAGTGGTGTATTGCACAGAGGGGAGGACGGTAGACTGATGAGTAGTGGTGTATTGCACAGAGGGGAGGACGGTTGACTGATGAGTAGTGGTGTATTGCACGTAGGGGAGGGCGGTAGACTGATGAGTAGTGGTGTTTTGCACAGAGGGGAGGGCGGTAGACTGATGAGTAGTGGTGTGTTGCACAGAGGGGAGGCCGGTACACTGATGAGTAGTGGTGTATTGCACAGAGGGGAGGACGGTAGACTGATGAGTAGTGGTGTGTTGCACGTAGGGGAGGACGGTAGACTGATGAGTAGTGGTGTGTTGCACGTAGGGGAGGACGGTAGACTGATGAGTAGTGGTGTATTGCACAGAGGGGAGGACGGTAGACTGATGAGTAGTGGTGTATTGCACAGAGTGGAGGACGGTAGACTGATGAGTAGTGGTGTATTGCACAGAGGGGAGGGCGGTAGACTGATGAGTAGTGGTGTATTGCACAGAGGGGAGGGCGGTAGACTGATGAGTAGTGGTGTATTGGACAGAGGGGAGGGCGGTAGACTGATGAGTAGTGGTGTTTTGCACAGAGGGGAGGACGGTAGACTGATGAGTAGTGGTGTATTGCACGTAGGGGAGGACGGTAGACTGATGAGTAGTGGTGTATTGCACAGAGGGGAGGACGGTAGACTGATGAGTAGTGGTGTATTGCACAGAGGGGAGGACGGTAGACTGATGAGTAGTGGAGTGTTTCACGTAGGGGAGGACGGTAGACTGATGAGTAGTGGTGTATTGCACAGAGGGGAGGACGGTAGACTGATGAGTAGTGGTGTATTGCACAGAGGGGAGGACGGTAGAATGATGAGTAGTGGTGTATTGCACAGAGGGGAGGACGGTAGACTGATGAGTAGTGGTGTATTGCACAGAGGGGAGGACGGTAGACTGATGAGTAGTGGTGTATTGCACAGAGCGGAGGACGGTAGACTGATGAGTAGTGGTGTATTGCACGTAGGGGAGGACGGTAGACTGATGAGTAGTGGTGTATTGCATAGAGGGGAGGACGGTAGACTGATGAGTAGTGGTGTATTGCACAGAGGGGAGGACGGTAGACTGATGAGTAGTGGTGTATTGCACAGAGGGGAGGACGGTAGACTGATGAGTAGTGGTGTGTTGCACGTAGGGGAGGACGGTAGACTGATGAGTAGTGGTGTATTGCACAGAGGGGAGGACGGTAGACTGATGACTAGTGGTGTATTGCATAGAGGGGAGGACGGTAGACTGATGAGTAGTGGTGTATTGCACAGAGGGGAGGACGGGAGACTGATGAGTAGTGGTGTATTGTACAGAGGGGAGGACGGGAGACTGATGAGTAGTGGTGTATTGCACAGAGGGGAGGACGGTAGACTGATGAGTAGTGGTGTATTGCACAGAGGGGAGGACGGTAGACTGATGAGTAGTGGTGTATTGCACAGAGGGGAGGACGGTAGACTGATGAGTAGTGGAGTGTTGCACGTAGGGGAGGACGGTAGACTGATGAGTAGTGGTGTGTTGCACAGAGGGGAGGACGGTAGACTGATGAGTAGTGGTGTATTGCACAGAGGAAAGGACGGGAGACTGATGAGTAGTGGTGTATTGCACAGAGGGGAGGACGGTAGACTGATGAGTAGTGGTGTGTTGCACAGAGGGGAGGACGGCAGACTGATGAGTAGTGGTGTATTGCACAGAGGGGAGGACGGTAGACTGATGAGTAGTGGTGTATTGCACAGAGGGGAGGACGGTAGACTGATGAGTAGTGGTGTATTGCACAGAGGGGAGGACGGTAGACTGATGAGTAGTGGATTGTTGCACAGAGGGGAGGACGGTAGACTGATGAGTAGTGGTGTATTGCACAGAGGGGTGGACGGTAGACTGATGAGTAGTGGTGTATTGCACAGAGGGGAGGACGGTAGACTGATGAGTAGTGGTGTGTTGCACAGAGAGGAGGGTGGTAGACTGATGAGTAGTGGTGTATTGCACAGAGGGGAGGGCGGTAGACTGATGACTAGTGGTGTATTGCACAGAGGGGAGGGCGGTAGACTGATGAGTAGTGGTGTATTGCACAGAGGGGAGGACGGTAGACTGATGAGTAGAGGAGTGTTGCACAGAGGGGAGGACGGTAGACTGATGAGTAGTGGTGTATTGCACAGAGGGGAGGACGGTAGACTGATGAGTAGTGGTGTATTGCACAGAGGGGAGGACGGTAGACTGATGAGTAGTGGTGTATTGCACAGAGGGGAGGACGGTTGACTGATGAGTAGTGGTGTATTGCACGTAGGGGAGGGCGGTAGACTGATGAGTAGTGGTGTTTTGCACAGAGGGGAGGGCGGTAGACTGATGAGTAGTGGTGTGTTGCACAGAGGGGAGGCCGGTAGACTGATGAGTAGTGGTGTATTGCACAGAGGGGAGGACGGTAGACTGATGAGTAGTGGTGTGTTGCACGTAGGGGAGGACGGTAGACTGACGAGTAGTGGTGTGTTGCACGTAGGGGAGGACGGTAGACTGATGAGTAGTGGTGTATTGCACAGAGGGGAGGACGGTAGACTGATGAGTAGTGGTGTATTGCACAGAGGGGAGGACGGTAGACTGATGAGTAGTGGTGTATTGCACAGAGTGGAGGACGGTAGACTGATGAGTAGTGGTGTATTGCACAGAGGGGAGGGCGGTAGACTGATGAGTAGTGGTGTATTGCACAGAGGGGAGGGCGGTAGACTGATGAGTAGTGGTGTATTGGACAGAGGGGAGGGCGGTAGACTGATGAGTAGTGGTGTTTTGCACAGAGGGGAGGACGGTAGACTGATGAGTAGTGGTGTATTGCACGTAGGGGAGGACGGTAGACTGATGAGTAGTGGTGTATTGCACAGAGGGGAGGACGGTAGACTGATGAGTAGTGGTGTATTGCACAGAGGGGAGGACGGTAGACTGATGAGTAGTGGAGTGTTTCACGTAGGGGAGGACGGTAGACTGATGAGTAGTGGTGTATTGCACAGAGGGGAGGACGGTAGACTGATGAGTAGTGGTGTATTGCACAGAGGGGAGGACGGTAGAATGATGAGTAGTGGTGTATTGCACAGAGGGGAGGACGGTAGACTGATGAGTAGTGGTGTATTGCACAGAGGGGAGGACGGTAGACTGATGAGTAGTGGTGTATTGCACAGAGCGGAGGACGGTAGACTGATGAGTAGTGGTGTATTGCACGTAGGGGAGGACGGTAGACTGATGAGTAGTGGTGTATTGCATAGAGGGGAGGACGGTAGACTGATGAGTAGTGGTGTATTGCACAGAGGGGAGGACGGTAGACTGATGAGTAGTGGTGTATTGCACAGAGGGGAGGACGGTAGACTGATGAGTAGTGGTGTGTTGCACGTAGGGGAGGACGGTAGACTGATGAGTAGTGGTGTATTGCACAGAGGGGAGGACGGTAGACTGATGACTAGTGGTGTATTGCATAGAGGGGAGGACGGTAGACTGATGAGTAGTGGTGTATTGCACAGAGGGGAGGACGGTAGACTGATGAGTAGTGGTGTATTGCACAGAGGGGAGGACGGTAGACTGATGAGTAGTGGTGTATTGCACAGAGGAAAGGAAGGGAGACTGATGAGTAGTGGTGTATTGCACAGAGGGGAGGACGGTAGACTGATGAGTAGTGGTGTGTTGCACAGAGGGGAGGACGGCAGACTGATGAGTAGTGGTGTATTGCACAGAGGGGAGGACGGTAGACTGATGAGTAGTGGTGTATTGCACAGAGGGGAGGACGGTAGACTGATGAGTAGTGGTGTATTGCACAGAGGGGAGGACGGTAGACTGATGAGTAGTGGATTGTTGCACAGAGGGGAGGACGGTAGACTGATGAGTAGTGGTGTATTGCACAGAGGGGTGGACGGTAGACTGATGAGTAGTGGTGTATTGCACAGAGGGGAGGACGGTAGACTGATGAGTAGTGGTGTGTTGCACAGAGGGGAGGGTGGTAGACTGATGAGTAGTGGTGTATTGCACAGAGGGGAGGGCGGTAGACTGATGACTAGTGGTGTATTGCACAGAGGGGAGGGCGGTAGACTGATGAGTAGTGGTGTATTGCACAGAGGGGAGGACGGTAGACTGATGAGTAGAGGAGTGTTGCACAGAGGGGAGGACGGTAGACTGATGAGTAGTGGAGTGTTGCACGTAGGGGAGGACGGTAGACTGATGAGTAGTGGTGTATTGCACAGAGGGGAGGAAGATAGACTGATGAGTAGTGGAGTGTTGCACGTAGGGGAGGACGGTAGACTGATGAGTAGTGGTGTGTTGCACAGAGGGGAGGACGGTAGACTGATGAGTAGTGGTGTATTGCACAGAGGGGAGGACGGTAGACTGATGAGTAGTGGTGTATTGCACAGAGGGGAGGACGGTAGACTGATGAGTAGTGGTGTATTGCACAGAGGGGAGGACGGTAGACTGATGAGTAGTGGTGTATTGCACAGAGGGGAGGACGGTAGACTGATGAGTAGTGGTGTATAGCACAGAGGGGAGGACGGTAGACTGATGAGTAGTGGAGTATTGCACAGAGGGGAGGACGGTAGACTGAAGAGTAGTGGTGAATTGCAGAGAGGGGAGGATGGGAGACTGATGAGTAGTGGTGTATTGCACAGAGGGGAGGACGGTAGACTGATGAGTAGTGGTTTATTGCACAGAGGAGAGGACGGTAGACTGATGAGTTGTGGTGTATTGCACAGAGGAGAGGACGGTAGACTGATGAGTAGTGGTGTATTGCACGTAGGGGAGGACGGTACACTGATGAGTAGTGGTGTGTTGCACAGAGGGGAGGACGGTAGACTGATGAGTAGTGGTGTATTGCACAGAAGGGAGGACGGTAGACTGATGAGTAGTGGTGTATTGCACAGAGGGGAGGACGGTAGACTGATGAGTAGTGGTGTATTGCACAGAGGGGAGGACGGTAGACTGATGAGTAGTGGTGTATTGCACATAGGGGAGGACGGTAGACTGATGAGTAGTGGTGTATTGCACAGAGGGGAGGATGAGAGACTGATGAGTAGTGGTGTGTTGCACAGAGGGGAGGACGGTAGACTGATGAGTAGTGGTGTGTTGCACAGAGGGGAGGACGGTAGACTGATGAGTAGTGGTGTATTGCAGAGAGGGGAGGACGGTAGACTGATGAGTAGTGGTGTATTGCACAGAGGGGAGGACGGTAGACTGATGAGTAGTGGTGTATTGCACAGAGGGGAGGACGGTAGACTGATGAGTAGTGGTGTATTGCACAGAGGGGAGGACGGTAGACTGATGAGTAGTGGTGTATAGCACAGAGGGGAGGACGGTAGACTGATGAGTAGTGGTGTACTGCACAGAGGGGAGGACGGTAGACTGAAGAGTAGTGGTGTATTGCAGAGAGTGGAGGATGGGAGACTGATGAGTAGTGGTGTATTGCACAGAGGGGAGGACGGTAGACTGATGAGTAGTGGTTTATTGCACAGAGGAGAGGACGGTACACTGATGAGTTGTGGTGTATTGCACAGAGGAGAGGACGGTAGACTGATGAGTAGTGGTGTATTGCACGTAGGGGAGGACGGTACACTGATGAGTAGTGGTGTATTGCACAGAGGGGAGGATGGGAGACTGATGAGTAGTGGTGTGTTGCACAGAGGTGAGGACGGTAGACTGATGAGTAGTGGTGTATTGCACAGAGGGGAGGACGGTAGACTGATGAGTAGTGGTGTGTTGCACAGAGGGGAGGACGGTAGACTGATGAGTAGTGGTGTGTTGCACAGAGGGGAGGACGGTAGACTGATGAGTAGTGGTGTATTGCAGAGAGGGGAGGACGGTAGACTGATGAGTAGTGGTGTATTGCACAGAGGGGAGGACGGTAGATTGATGACTAGTGGTGTATTGCACAGAGGGGAGGACGGTAGACTGATGAGTAGTGGTGTGTTGCACAGAGGGGAGGACGGTAGACTGATGAGTAGTGGTGTATTGCACAGAAGGGAGGACGGTAGACTGATGAGTAGTGGTGTATTGCACAGAGGGGAGGACGGTAGACTGATGAGTAGTGGTGTATTGCACAGAGGGGAGGACGGTAGACTGATGAGTAGTGGTGTATTGCACGTAGGGGAGGACGGTAGACTGATGAGTAGTGGTGTATTGCACAGAGGGGAGGATGGGAGACTGATGAGTAGTGGTGTGTTGCACAGAGGGGAGGGCGGTAGACTGATGAGTAGCGGTGTATTGCACAGAGGGGAGGATGGGAGACTGATGAGTATTCGTGTGTTGCACAGAGGGGAGGACGGTAGACTGATGAGTACTGGTGTATTGCACGTAGGGGAGGACGGTAGACTGATGAGTAGTGGTGTATTGCACAGAGGGGAGGACGGTAGAGTGATGAGTAGTGGTGTATTGCACAGAGGGGAGGACGGGAGACTGATGAGTAGTTGTGTATTGCACAGAGGGGAGGGCGGTAGACTGATGAGTAGTGGTGTATTGCACAGAGGGGAGGCGGTAGACTGATGAGTAGTGGTGTATTGCACAGAGGGGAGGACGGTTGACTGATGAGTGGTGGTGTATTTAACAGAGGGGAGGACGGTAGACTGATGAGTAGTGGTGTATTGCACAGAGGGGAGGATGGTAGACTGATGAGTAGTGGTGTATTGCACAGAGGGGAGGACGGTAGACTGATGAGTAGTGGTGTATTGCACAGAGGGGAGGGTGGTAGACTGATGAGTAGTGGTGTATTGCACAGAGGGGAGGACGGTAGACTGATGAGTAGTGGTGTGTTGCACAGAAGGGAGGACGGTAGACTGATGAGTTGTGGTGTATTGCACAGAGGGGAGAACGGTAGACTGATGAGTAGTGGTGTATTGCACAGAGGGGAGGACGGTAGACTGATGAGTAGTGGTGTATTGCACAGAGGGGAGGACGGGAGACTGATGAGTAGTTGTGTATTGCACAGAGGGGAGGGCGGTAGACTGATGAGTAGTGGTGTATTGCACAGAGAGGAGGGCGGTAGACTGATGAGTAGTGGTGTATTGCACAGAGGGGAGGACGGTAGACTGATGAGTAGTGCTGTATTGCACAGAGGGGAGGACGGTAGACTGATGAGTAGTGGTGTATTGCACAGAGGGGAGGATGGTAGACTGATGAGTAGTGGTGTATTGCACAGAGGGGAGGACGGTAGACTGATGAGTAGTGGTGTATTGCACAGAGGGGAGGACGGTAGACTGATGAGTAGTGGTGTATTGCACAGAGGGGAGGACGGTAGACTGATGAGTAGTGGTGTATTGCACAGAGGGGAGGACGGTTGACTGATGAGTAGTGGTGTATTGCACGTAGGGGAGGGCGGTAGACTGATGAGTAGTGGTGTTTTGCACAGAGGGGAGGGCGGTAGACTGATGAGTAGTGGTGTGTTGCACAGAGGGGAGGGCGGTAGACTGATGAGTAGTGGTGTATTGCACAGAGGGGAGGACGGTAGACTGATGAGTAGTGGTGTGTTGCACGTAGGGGAGGACGGTAGACTGATGAGTAGTGGTGTGTTGCACGTAGGGGAGGACGGTAGACTGATGAGTAGTGGTGTATTGCACAGAGGGGAGGACGGTAGACTGATGAGTAGTGGTGTATTGCACAGAGGGGAGGACGGTAGACTGATGAGTAGTGGTGTATTGCACAGAGTGGAGGACGGTAGACTGATGAGTAGTGGTGTATTGCACAGAGGGGAGGGCGGTAGACTGATGAGTAGTGGTGTATTGCACAGAGGGGAGGGCGGTAGACTGATGAGTAGTGGTGTATTGGACAGAGGGGAGGACGGTAGACTGATGAGTAGTGGTGTGTTGCACAGAGGGGAGGACGGTAGACTGATGAGTAGTGGTGTGTTGCACAGAGGGGAGGGCGGTAGACTGATGAGTAGTGGTGTGTTGCACAGAGGGGAGGGCGGTAGACTGATGAGTAGTGGTGTATTGCACAGAGGGGAGGACGGTAGACTGATGAGTAGTGGTGTATTGCACAGAGGGGTGGACGGTAGAATGATGAGTAGTGGTGTATTGCACAGAGGGGAGGACGGTAGACTGATGAGTAGTGGTGTATTGCACAGAGGGGAGGGCGTTAGACTGATGAGTAGTGGTGTATTGCACAGAGGGGAGGACGGTAGACTGATGAGTAGTGGTGTATTGCACAGAGGGGAGGACGGTACACTGATGAGTAGTGGTGTGTTGCACAGAGGGGAGGACGGGAGACTGATGAGTAGTGGTGTATTGCACAGAGCGGAGGACGGTAGACTGATGAGTAGTGGTGTGTTGCACGTAGGGGAGGACGGTAGACTGATGAGTAGTGGTGTATTGCACAGAGGGGAGGACGGTAGACTGATGAGTAGTGGTGTATTGCACAGAGGGGAGGACGGTTGACTGATGAGTAGTGGTGTATTGCACGTAGGGGAGGGCGGTAGACTGATGAGTAGTGGTGTTTTGCACAGAGGGGAGGGCGGGAGACTGATGAGTAGTGGTGTGTTGCACAGAGGGGAGGGCGGTAGACTGATGAGTAGTGGTGTATTGCACAGAGGGGAGGACGGTAGACTGATGAGTAGTGGTGTGTTGCACGTAGGGGAGGACGGTAGACTGATGAGTAGTGGTGTGTTGCACGTAGGGGAGGACGGTAGACTGATGAGTAGTGGTGTATTGCACAGAGGGGAGGACGGTAGACTGATGAGTAGTGGTGTATTGCACAGAGGGGAGGACGGTAGACTGATGAGTAGTGGTGTATTGCACAGAGTGGAGGACGGTAGACTGATGAGTAGTGGTGTATTGCACAGAGGGGAGGGCGGTAGACTGATGAGTAGTGGTGTATTGGACAGAGGGGAGGACGGTAGACTGATGAGTAGTGGTGTGTTGCACAGAGGGGAGGACGGTAGACTGATGAGTAGTGGTGTGTTGCACAGAGGGGAGGGCGGTAGACTGATGAGTAGTGGTGTGTTGCACAGAGGGGAGGGCGGTAGACTGATGAGTAGTGGTGTATTGCACAGAGGGGAGGACGGTAGACCGATGAGTAGTGGTGTATTGCACAGAGGGGTGGACGGTAGACTGATGAGTAGTGGTGTATTGCACAGAGGGGAGGACGGTAGACTGATGAGTAGTGGTGTATTGCACAGAGGGGAGGGCGTTAGACTGATGAGTAGTGGTGTATTGCACAGAGGGGAGGACGGTAGACTGATGAGTAGTGGTGTATTGTACAGAGGGGAGGACGGTAGACTGATGAGTAGTGGTGTATTGCACAGAGGGGAGGGCGGTAGACTGATGAGTAGTGGTGTATTGCACAGAGGGGAGGACGGCAGACTGATTAGTAGTGTGTATTGCACAGAGGGGAGGACGGTAGACAGATGAGTAGTGGTGTATTGCACAGAGGGGAGGACGGTAGACTGATGAGTAGTGGTGTATTGCACAGAGGGGAGGACGGTAGACTGATGAGTAGTGGTGTATTGCACAGAGGGGAGGACGGTAGACTGATGAGTAGTGGTGTATTGCACAGAGGGGAGGACGGTAGACTGATGAGTAGTGGTGTATTGCACAGAGGGGAGGACGGTAGACTGATGAGTAGTGGTGTGTTGCACAGAGGGGAGGACGGTAGACTGATGAGTTGTGGTGTATTGCACAGAGGGGAGTACGGTAGACTGATGAGTAGTGGTGTATTGCACAGAGGGGAGGACGGTAGACTGATGAGTAGTGGTGTATTGCACAGAGGGGAGGACGGGAGACTGATGAGTAGTTGTGTATTGCACAGAGGGGAGGGCGGTAGACTGATGAGTAGTGGTGTATTGCACAGAGGGGAGGACGGTAGACTGATGAGTAGTGGTGTATTGCACAGAGGGGAGGACGGTAGACTGATGAGTAGTGGTGTATTGCACAGAGGGGAGGACGGTAGACTGATGAGTAGTGGTGTATTGCACAGAGGGGAGGACGGTAGACTGATGAGTAGTGGTGTATTGCACAGAGGGGAGGACGGTAGACTGATGAGTAGTGGTGTATTGCACAGAGGGGAGGACGGTAGACTGATGAGTAGTGGTGTATTGCACAGAGGGGAGGACGGTAGACTGATGAGTAGTGGTGTATTGCACAGAGGGGAGGACGGTTGACTGATGAGTAGTGGTGTATTGCACGTAGGGGAGGGCGGTAGACTGATGAGTAGTGGTGTTTTGCACAGAGGGGAGGGCGGTAGACTGATGAGTAGTGGTGTTTTGCACAGAGGGGAGGGCAGTAGACTGATGAGTAGTGGTGTATTGCACAGAGGGGAGGGCGGTAGACTGATGAGTAGTGGTGTGTTGCACGTAGGGGAGGACGGTAGACTGATGAGTAGTGGTGTGTTGCACGTAGGGGAGGACGGTAGACTGATGAGTAGTGGTGTATTGCACAGAGGGGAGGACGGTAGACTGATGAGTAGTGGTGTATTGCACAGAGGGGAGGACGGTAGACTGATGAGTAGTGGTGTATTGCACAGAGGGGAGGACGGTAGACTGATGAGTAGTGGTGTATTGCACAGAGGGGAGGACGGTAGACTGATGAGTAGTGGTGTATTGCACAGAGGGGAGGACGGTAGACTGATGAGTAGTGGTGTGTTGCACAGAGGGGAGGACGGTAGACTGATGAGTTGTGGTGTATTGCACAGAGGGGAGAACGGTAGACTGATGAGTAGTGGTGTATTGCACAGAGGGGAGGACGGGAGACTGATGAGTAGTGGTGTATTGCACAGAGGGGAGGACGGGAGAATGATGAGTAGTTGTGTATTGCACAGAAGGGAGGGCGGTAGACTGATGAGTAGTGGTGTATTGCACAGAGGGGAGGGCGGTAGACTGATGAGTAGTGGTGTATTGCACAGAGGGGAGGACGGTAGACTGATGAGTAGTGGTGTATTGCACGTAGGGGAGGGCGGTAGACTGATGAGTAGTGGTGTTTTGCACAGAGGGGAGGGCGGTAGACTGATGAGTAGTGGTGTGTTGCACAGAGGGGAGGGCGGTAGACTGATGAGTAGTGGTGTATTGCACAGAGGGGAGGACGGTAGACTGATGAGTAGTGGTGTGTTGCACGTAGGGGAGGACGGTAGACTGATGAGTAGTGGTGTGTTGCAGAGAGGGGAGGACGGTAGACTGATGAGTAGTGGTGTATTGCACAGAGGGGAGGACGGTAGACTGATGAGTAGTGGTGTATTGCACAGAGGGGAGGACGGTAGACTGATGAGTAGTGGTGTATTGCACAGAGTGGAGGACGGTAGACTGATGAGTAGTGGTGTATTGCACAGAGGGGAGGGCGGTAGACTGATGAGTAGTGGTGTATTGCACAGAGGGGAGGGCGGTAGACTGATGAGTAGTGGTGTATTGGACAGAGGGGAGGGCGGTAGACTGATGAGTAGTGGTGTTTTGCACAGAGGGGAGGACGGTAGACTGATGAGTAGTGGTGTATTGCACGTAGGGGAGGACGGTAGACTGATGAGTAGTGGTGTATTGCACAGAGGGGAGGACGGTAGACTGATGAGTAGTGGTGTATTGCACAGAGGGGAGGACGGTAGACTGATGAGTAGTGGAGTGTTTCACGTAGGGGAGGACGGTAGACTGATGAGTAGTGGTGTATTGCACAGAGGGGAGGACGGTAGACTGATGAGTAGTGGTGTATTGCACAGAGGGGAGGACGGTAGAATGATGAGTAGTGGTGTATTGCACAGAGGGGAGGACGGTAGACTGATGAGTAGTGGTGTATTGCACAGAGGGGAGGACGGTAGACTGATGAGTAGTGGTGTATTGCACAGAGCGGAGGACGGTAGACTGATGAGTAGTGGTGTATTGCACGTAGGGGAGGACGGTAGACTGATGAGTAGTGGTGTATTGCACAGAGGGGAGGACGGTAGACTGATGAGTAGTGGTGTATTGCACAGAGGGGAGGACGGTAGACTGATGAGTAGTGGTGTATTGCACAGAGTGGAGGACGGTAGACTGATGAGTAGTGGTGTATTGCACAGAGGGGAGGGCGGTAGACTGATGAGTAGTGGTGTATTGCACAGAGGGGAGGGCGGTAGACTGATGAGTAGTGGTGTATTGGACAGAGGGGAGGGCGGTAGACTGATGAGTAGTGGTGTTTTGCACAGAGGGGAGGACGGTAGACTGATGAGTAGTGGTGTATTGCACGTAGGGGAGGACGGTAGACTGATGAGTAGTGGTGTATTGCACAGAGGGGAGGACGGTAGACTGATGAGTAGTGGTGTATTGCACAGAGGGGAGGACGGTAGACTGATGAGTAGTGGAGTGTTTCACGTAGGGGAGGACGGTAGACTGATGAGTAGTGGTGTATTGCACAGAGGGGAGGACGGTAGACTGATGAGTAGTGGTGTATTGCACAGAGGGGAGGACGGTAGAATGATGAGTAGTGGTGTATTGCACAGAGGGGAGGACGGTAGACTGATGAGTAGTGGTGTATTGCACAGAGGGGAGGACGGTAGACTGATGAGTAGTGGTGTATTGCACAGAGCGGAGGACGGTAGACTGATGAGTAGTGGTGTATTGCACGTAGGGGAGGACGGTAGACTGATGAGTAGTGGTGTATTGCACAGAGGGGAGGACGGTAGACTGATGAGTAGTGGTGTGTTGCACGTAGGGGAGGACGGTAGACTGATGAGTAGTGGTGTATTGCACAGAGGGGAGGACGGTAGACTGATGAGTAGTGGTGTATTGCACAGAGGGGAGGACGGTAGACTGATGAGTAGTGGTGTATTGCACAGAGGGGAGGGCGGTAGACTGATGAGTAGTGGTGTATTGCACAGAGGGGAGGACGGTAGACTGATGAGTAGTGGTGTATTGCACAGAGGGGAGGACGGTAGACTGATGAGTAGTGGTGTATTGCACAGAGGGGAGGACGGTAGACTGATGAGTAGTGGTGTATTGCACAGAGGGGAGGACGGTAGACTGATGAGTAGTGGTGTATTGCACAGAGGGGAGGACGGTAGACTGATGAGTAGTGGTGTATTGCACAGAGGGGAGGACGGTAGACTGATGAGTAGTGGTGTATTGCACAGAGGGGAGGACGGTTGACTGATGAGTAGTGGTGTATTGCACGTAGGGGAGGGCGGTAGACTGATGAGTAGTGGTGTTTTGCACAGAGGGGAGGGCGGTAGACTGATGAGTAGTGGTGTTTTGCACAGAGGGGAGGGCAGTAGACTGATGAGTAGTGGTGTATTGCACAGAGGGGAGGGCGGTAGACTGATGAGTAGTGGTGTGTTGCACGTAGGGGAGGACGGTAGACTGATGAGTAGTGGTGTGTTGCACGTAGGGGAGGACGGTAGACTGATGAGTAGTGGTGTATTGCACAGAGGGGAGGACGGTAGACTGATGAGTAGTGGTGTATTGCACAGAGGGGAGGACGGTAGACTGATGAGTAGTGGTGTATTGCACAGAGGGGAGGACGGTAGACTGATGAGTAGTGGTGTATTGCACAGAGGGGAGGACGGTAGACTGATGAGTAGTGGAGTGTTGCACGTAGGGGAGGACGGTAGACTGATGAGTAGTGGTGTGTTGCACAGAGGGGAGGACGGTAGACTGATGAGTAGTGGTGTATTGCACAGAGGAAAGGACGGGAGACTGATGAGTAGTGGTGTATTGCACAGAGGGGAGGACGGTAGACTGATGAGTAGTGGTGTGTTGCACAGAGGGGAGGACGGCAGACTGATGAGTAGTGGTGTATTGCACAGAGGGGAGGACGGTAGACTGATGAGTAGTGGTGTATTGCACAGAGGGGAGGACGGTAGACTGATGAGTAGTGGTGTATTGCACAGAGGGGAGGACGGTAGACTGATGAGTAGTGGTGTGTTGCACAGAGGGGAGGACGGTAGACTGATGAGTAGTGGTGTATTGCACAGAGGGGTGGACGGTAGACTGATGAGTAGTGGTGTATTGCACAGAGGGGAGGACGGTAGACTGATGAGTAGTGGTGTGTTGCACAGAGGGGAGGGTGGTAGACTGATGAGTAGTGGTGTATTGCACAGAGGGGAGGGCGGTAGACTGATGACTAGTGGTGTATTGCACAGAGGGGAGGGCGGTAGACTGATGAGTAGTGGTGTATTGCACAGAGGGGAGGACGGCAGACTGATGAGTAGAGGAGTGTTGTACAGAGGGGAGGACGGTAGACTGATGAGTAGTGGAGTGTTGCACGTAGGGGAGGACGGTAGACTGATGAGTAGTGGTGTATTGCACAGAGGGGAGGAAGGTAGACTGATGAGTAGTGGAGTGTTGCACGTAGGGGAGGACGGTAGACTGATGAGTAGTGGTGTGTTGCACAGAGGTGAGGACGGTAGACTGATGAGTAGTGGTGTATTGCACAGAGGGGAGGACGGTAGACTGATGAGTAGTGGTGTGTTGCACAGAGGGGAGGACGGTAGACTGATGAGTAGTGGTGTGTTGCACAGAGGGGAGGACGGTAGACTGATGAGTAGTGGTGTATTGCAGAGAGGGGAGGACGGTAGACTGATGAGTAGTGGTGTATTGCACAGAGGGGAGGACGGTAGATTGATGACTAGTGGTGTATTGCACAGAGGGGAGGACGGTAGACTGATGAGTAGTGGTGTGTTGCACAGAGGGGAGGACGGTAGACTGATGAGTAGTGGTGTATTGCACAGAAGTGAGGACGGTAGACTGATGAGTAGTGGTGTATTGCACAGAGGGGAGGACGGTAGACTGATGAGTAGTGGTGTATTGCACAGAGGGGAGGACGGTAGACTGATGAGTAGTGGTGTATTGCACGTAGGGGAGGACGGTAGACTGATGAGTAGTGGTGTATTGCACAGAGGGGAGGATGGGAGACTGATGAGTAGTGGTGTGTTGCACAGAGGGGAGGGCGGTAGACTGATGAGTAGCGGTGTATTGCACAGAGGGGAGGATGGGAGACTGATGAGTATTGGTGTGTTGCACAGAGGGGAGGACGGTAGACTGATGAGTACTGGTGTATTGCACGTAGGGGAGGACGGTAGACTGATGAGTAGTGGTGTATTGCACAGAGGGGAGGACGGTAGAATGATGAGTAGTGGTGTATTGCACAGAGGGGAGGACGGGAGACTGATGAGTAGTTGTGTATTGCACAGAGGGGGGAGGGCGGTAGACTGATGAGTAGTGGTGTATTGCACAGAGGGAGGCGGTAGACTGATGAGTAGTGGTGTATTGCACAGAGGGGAGGACGGTAGACTGATGAGTGGTGGTGTATTTCACAGAGGGGGAGGACGGTAGACTGATGAGTAGTGGTGTATTGCACAGAGGGGAGGATGGTAGACTGATGAGTAGTGGTGTATTGCACAGAGGGGAGGACGGGTAGACTGATGAGTAGTGGTGTATTGCACAGAGGGGAGGACGGTAGACTGATGAGTAGTGGTGTATTCCACAGAGGGGAGGACGGTAGACTGATGAGTAGTGGTGTATTGCACAGAGGGGAGGACGGTTGACTGATGAGTAGTGGTGTATTGCACGTAGGGGAGGGTGGTAGACTGATGAGTAGTGGTGTTTTGCACAGAGGGGAGGGCGGGTAGACTGATGAGTAGTGGTGTGTTGCACAGAGGGGAGGGCGGTAGACTGATGAGTAGTGGTGTATTGCACAGAGGGGAGGACGGTTAGACTGATGAGTAGTGGTGTGTTGCACGTAGGGGAGGACGGTAGACTGATGAGTAGTGGTGTGTTGCACGTAGGGGTAGACGGTAGACTGATGAGTAGTGGTGTATTGCACAGAGGGGAGGACGGTAGACTGATGAGTAGTGGTGTATTGCACAGAGGGGAAGGGCGGTAGACTGATGAGTAGTGGTGTATTGCACAGAGGGGAGGGCGGTAGACTGATGAGTAGTGGTGTATTGGACAGAGGGGAGGGCGGTGGACTGATGAGTAGCGGTGTTTTTTGCACAGAGGGGAGGACGGTAGACTGATGAGTAGTGGTGTATTGCACGTAGGGGAGGACGGTAGACTGATGAGTAGTGGTGTATTGCACTGAGGGGAGGACGGTAGACTGATGAGTAGTGGTGTATTGCACAGAGGGGAGGACGGTAGACTGATGAGTAGTGGAGTGTTTCACGAAGGGGAGGACGGTAGACTGATGAGTAGTGGTGTATTGCACAGAGGGGAGGACGGTAGTCTGATGAGTAGTGGTGTATTGCACAGACGGTGAGGACGGTAGACTGATGAGTAGTGGTGTATTGCACAGAGGGGAGGACGGTAGACTGATGAGTAGTGGTGTATTGCACAGAGGGGAGGACGGTAGACTGATGAGTAGTGGTGTATTGCACAGAGCGGAGGACGGTAGACTGATGAGTAGTGGTGTATTGCACGTAGGGGAGGACGGTAGACTGATGAGCAGTGGTGTATTGCACAGAGGGGAGGACGGTAGACTGATGAGTAGTGGTGTATTGCACAGAGGGGAGGACGGTAGACTGATGAGTAGTGGTGTATTGCACAGAGGGGAGGACGGTAGACTGATGAGTAGTGGTGTGTTGCACGTAGGGGAGGACGGTAGACTGATGAGTAGTGGTGTATTGCACAGAGGGGAGGACGGTAGACTGATGAGTAGTGGTGTATTGCACAGAGGGGTGGACGGTAGACTGATGAGTAGTGGTGTATTGCACAGAGGGGAGGACGGTAGACTGATGAGTAGTATTGCACAGAGGGGAGGACGGTAGACTGATGAGTAGTGGTCTATTGCACAGAGGGGAGGACGGTAGACTGATGAGTAGTGGAGTGTTGCACGTAGGGGAGGACGGTAGACTGATGAGTAGTGGTGTGTTGCACAGAGGGGAGGACGGTAGACTGATGAGTAGTGGTGTATTGCACAGAGGAAAGGACGGGAGACTGATGAGTAGTGGTGTATTGCACAGAGGGGAGGACGGTAGACTGATGAGTAGTGGTGTGTTGCACAGAGGGGAGGACGGCAGACTGATGAGTAGTGGTGTATTGCACAGAGGGGAGGACGGTAGACTGATGAGTAGTGGTGTATTGCACAGAGGGGAGGACAGTAGACTGATGAGTAGTGGTCTATTGCACAGAGGGGAGGGCGGTAGACTGATGAGTAGTGGTGTATTGCACAGAGGGGAGGACGGTAGACTGATGAGTAGTGGTGTATTGCACAGAGGGGAGGACGGTAGACTGATGAGTAGTGGTGTGTTGCACAGAGGGGAGGACGGTAGACTGATGAGTAGTGGTGTATTGCACAGAGGGGAGGACGGTAGACTGATGAGTAGTGGTGTATTCCACAGAGGGGAGGACGGTAGACTGATGAGTAGTGGTGTATTGCACAGAGGGGAGGACGGTAGACTGATGAGTAGTGGTGTATTGCACAGAGGGGAGGACGGTAGAGTGATGAGTAGTGGTGTATTGCACAGAGGGGAGGACGGTAGACCTGATGAGTAGTGGTGTGTTGCACAGAGGGGAGGACGGTAGACTGATGAGTAGTGGTGTATTGCACAGAGGGGAGGGCGGTAGACTGATGAGTAGTGGTGTATTGCACAGAGGGGAGGACGGTAGACTGATGAGTAGTGGTGTATTGCACAGAGGGGAGGACGGTAGACTGATGAGTAGTGGTGTGTTGCGCAGAGGGGAGGACGGGAGACTGATGAGTAGTGGTGTATTGCACAGAGGGGTGGACGGTAGACTGATGAGTAGTGGTGTATTGCACAGAGGGGAGGACGGTAGACTGATGAGTAGTGGTGTGTTGCACAGAGGGGAGGGTGGTAGACTGATGAGTAGTGGTGTATTGCACAGAAGGGAGGGCGGTAGACTGATGACTAGTGGTGTATTGCACAGAGGGGAGGGCGGTAGACTGATGAGTAGTGGTGTATTGCACAGAGGGGAGGACGGTAGACTGATGAGTAGAGGAGTGTTGCACAGAGGGGAGGACGGTAGACTGATGAGTAGTGGAGTGTTGCACGTAGGGGAGGACGGTAGACTGATGAGTAGTGGTGTATTGCACAGAGGGGAGGAAGGTAGACTGATGAGTAGTGGAGTGTTGCACGTAGGGGAGGACGGTAGACTGATGAGAAGTGGTGTGTTGCACAGAGGGGGAGGACGGTAGACTGATGAGTAGTGGTGTATTGCACAGAGGGGAGGACGGTAGACTGATGAGTAGTGGTGTATTGCACAGAGGGGAGGACGGTAGACTGATGAGTAGTGGTGTATTGCACAGAGGGGAGGACGGTAGACTGATGAGTAGTGGTGTATTGCACAGAGGGGAGGACGGTAGACTGATGAGTAGTGGTGTATAGCACAGAGGGGAGGACGGTAGACTGATGAGTAGTGGTGTATTGCACAGAGGGCAGGACGGTAGACTGATGAGTAGTGGTGTATTGCACAGAGGGGAGGATGGGAGACTGATGAGTAGTGGTGTATTGCACAGAGGGGAGGACGGTAGACTGATGAGTAG
The DNA here is from genome assembly GCF_030028105.1 of Mobula birostris. Lineage (NCBI taxonomy): Eukaryota > Metazoa > Chordata > Chondrichthyes > Myliobatiformes > Myliobatidae > Mobula > Mobula birostris. The sequence continues at coordinate 117,529,018 of NC_092374.1, read as the reverse complement.
TGGTTTATTGCACAGAGGAGAGGACGGTAGACTGATGAGTTGTGGTGTATTGCACAGAGGGGAGGACGGTAGACTGATGAGTAGTGGTGTATTGCACGTAGGGGAGGACGGTACACTGATGAGTAGTGGTTTATTGCACAGAGGGAGGATGGGAGACTGATGAGTAGTGGTGTGTTGCACAGAGGGGAGGACGGTAGACTGATGAGTAGTGGTGTATTGCACAGAGGGGAGGACGGTAGACTGATGAGTAGTGGTGTGTTGCACAGAGGGGAGGATGGTAGACTGATGAGTAGTGGTGTGTTGCACAGAGGGGAGGACGGTAGACTGATGAGTAGTGGTGTATTGCAGAGAGGGGAGGACGGTAGACTGATGAGTAGTGGTGTATTGCACAGAGGGGAGGACGGTAGATTGATGACTAGTGGTGTATTGCACAGAGGGGAGGACGGTAGACTGATGAGTAGTGGTGTGTTGCACAGAGGGGAGGACGGTAGACTGATGAGTAGTGGTGTATTGCACAGAAGGGAGGACGGTAGACTGATGAGTAGTGGTGTATTGCACAGAGGGGAGGACGGTAGACTGATGAGTAGTGGTGTATTGCACAGAGGGGAGGACGGTAGACTGATGAGTAGTGGTGTATTGCACAGAGGGGAGGACGGTAGACTGATGAGTAGTGGTGTATTGCACAGAGGGCAGGACGGTAGACTGATGAGTAGTGGTGTATTGCACGTAGGGGAGGACGGTAGTATGTTGAGTAGTGGTGTATTGCACAGAGGGGAGGATGGGAGACTGATGAGTAGTGGTGTGTTGCACAGAGGGGAGGGCGGTAGACTGATGAGTAGTGGTGTATTGCACAGAGGGGAGGATGGGAGACTGATGAGTATTGGTGTGTTGCACAGAGGGGAGGACGGTAGACTGATGAGTACTGGTGTATTGCACGTAGGGGAGGACGGTAGACTGATGAGTAGTGGTGTATTGCACAGAGGGGAGGACGGTAGACTGATGAGTAGTGGTGTATTGCACAGAGGGGAGGACGGTAGACTGATGAGTACAGGTGTATTGCACGTAGGGGAGGACGGAAGACTGATGAGTAGTGGAGTATTGCACAGAGGGGAGGACGGTAGACTGATGTGTAGTGGAGTATTGCACGTAGGGGAGGACGGTAGACTGATGAGTGGTGGTGTATTGCACAGAGGGGAGGACGGTAGACTGATGAGTAGTGGTGTATTGCACAGAGGGGAGGACGGTAGACTGATGAGTAGTGGTGTATTGCACAGAGGGGAGGACGGTAGACTGATGAGTAGTGGTGTGTTGCACAGAGGGGAGGACGGTAGACTGATGAGTAGTGGTGTATTGCACAGAGGGGAGGATGGGAGACTGATGAGTAGTGGTGTATTGCACGTAGGGGAGGACGGTAGACTGATGAGTAGTGGTGTATTGCACGTAGGGGAGGACGGTAGACAGATGAGTAGTGGTGTATTGCACAGAGGGGAGGACGGCAGACTGATTAGTAGTGGTGTATTGCACAGAGGGGAGTACGGTAGACTGATGAGTAGTGGTGTATTGCACAGAGGGGAGGACGGTAGACTGATGAGTAGTGGTGTATTGCACAGAGGGGAGGACGGTAGACTGATGAGTAGTGGTGTATTGCACAGAGGGGAGGACGGTAGACTGATGAGTAGTGGTGCATTGCACAGAGGGGAGGACGGTAGACTGATGAGTAGTGGAGTATTGCACAGATGGGAGGACGGTAGACTGATGAGTAGTGGTGTGTTGCACAGAGGGGAGGACGGTAGACTGATGAGTAGTGGTGTATTGCACAGAGGGGAGAACGGTAGACTGATGAGTAATGGTGTAGTGCACAGAGGGGAGGACGGTAGACTGATGAGTAGTGGTGTATTGCACAGAGGGGAGGACGGGAGACTGATGAGTAGTTGTGTATTGCACAGAGGGGAGGGCGGTAGACTGATGAGTAGTGGTGTATTGCACAGAGTGGAGGGTGGTAGACTGATGAGTAGTGGTGTATTGCACAGAGGGGAGGACGGTAGACTGATGAGTAGTGGTGTTTTGCACAGAGGGGAGGACGGTTGACTGATGAGTAGTGGTGTATTGCACGTAGGGGAGGGCGGTAGACTGATGAGTAGTGGTGTTTTGCACAGAGGGGAGGGCGGTAGACTGATGAGTAGTGGTGTGTTGCACAGAGGGGAGGGCGGTAGACTGATGAGTAGTGGTGTATTGCACAGAGGGGAGGACGGTAGACTGATGAGTAGTGGTGTGTTGCACGTAGGGGAGGACGGTAGACTGATGAGTAGTGGTGTGTTGCACGTAGGGGAGGACGGTAGACTGATGAGTAGTGGTGTATTGCAGAGAGGGGAGGACGGTAGACTGATGAGTAGTGGTGTATTGCACAGAGGGGAGGACGGTAGACTGATGAGTAGTGGAGTGTTGCACAGAGGGGAGGGCGGGAGACTGATGAGTAGTGGTGTATTGCACAGAGGGGAGGACGGTAGATTGATGACTAGTGGTGTGTTGCACAGAGGGGAGGACGGTAGACTGATGAGTAGTGGTGTGTTGCACAGAGGGGAGGACGGCAGACTGATGAGTAGTGGTGTATTGCACAGAGGGGAGGACGGTAGACTGATGAGTAGTGGTGTATTGCACAGAGGGGAGGACGGTAGACTGATGAGTAGTGGTCTATTGCACAGAGGGGAGGGCGGTAGACTGATGAGTAGTGGTGTATTGCACAGAGGGGAGGACGGTAGACTGATGAGTAGTGGTGTATTGCACAGAGGGGAGGACGGTAGACTGATGAGTAGTGGTGTGTTGCACAGAGGGGAGGACGGTAGACTGATGAGTAGTGGTAGAGGGGAGGACGGTAGACTGATGAGTAGTGGTGTATTCCACAGAGGGGAGGACGGTAGACTGATGAGTAGTGGTGTATTGCACAGAGGGGAGGACGGTAGACTGATGAGTAGTGGTGTATTGCACAGAGGGGAGGACGGTAGAGTGATGAGTAGAGGTGTATTGCACAGAGGGGAGGACGGTAGACTGATGAGTAGTGGTGTGTTGCACAGAGGGGAGGACGGTAGACTGATGAGTAGTGGTGTATTGCACAGAGGGGAGGGCGGTAGACTGATGAGTAGTGGTGTATTGCACAGAGGGGAGGGCGGAAGACTGATGAGCAGTGGTGTATTGCACAGAGGGGAGGACGGTAGACTGATGAGTAGTGGTGTGTTGCACAGAGGGGAGGACGGTAGACTGATGAGTAGTGGTGTATTGCACAGAGGGGTGGACGGTAGACTGATGAGTAGTGGTGTATTGCACAGAGGGGAGGACGGTAGACTGATGAGTAGTGGTGTGTTGCACAGAGGGGAGGGTGGTAGACTGATGAGTAGTGGTGTATTGCACAGAGGGGAGGGCGGTAGACTGATGACTAGTGGTGTATTGCACAGAGGGGAGGGCGGTAGACTGATGAGTAGTGGTGTATTGCACAGAGGGGAGGACGGTAGACTGATGAGTAGAGGAGTGTTGCACAGAGGGGAGGACGGTAGACTGATGAGTAGTGGAGTGTTGCACGTAGGGGAGGACGGTAGACTGATGAGTAGTGGTTGTATTGCACAGAGGGGAGGAAGTAGACTGATGAGTAGTGGAGTGTTGCACGTAGGGGAGGACGGTAGACTGATGAGTAGTGGTGGTGTTGCACAGAGGGGAGGACGGTAGACTGATGAGTAGTGGTGTATTGCACAGAGGGGAGGACGGTAGACTGATGAGTAGTGGTGTATTGCACAGAGGGGAGGACGGTAGACTGATGAGTAGTGGTGTATTGCACAGAGGGGAGGACGGTAGACTGATGAGTAGTGCTGTATTGCACAGAGGGGAGGACGGTAGACTGATGAGTAGTGGTGTATAGCACAGAGGGGAGGACGGTAGACTGATGAGTAGTGTGTATTGCACAGAGGGGGAGGACGGTAGACTGATGAGTAGTGGTGTATTGCACAGAGGGGAGGATGGGAGACTGATGAGTAGTGGTGTATTGCACAGAGGGGAGGACGGTAGACTGATGAGTAGTGGTGTATTGCACAGAGGGACGACGGTAGACTGATGAGTAGTGGTGCATTGCACAGAGGGGAGGACGGTTAGACTGATGAGTAGTGGTGTATTGCACAGAGGGGAGTACGGTAGACTGATGAGTAGTGGTGTGTTGCACAGAGGGGAGGACGGTAGACTGATGAGTAGTGGTGTATTGCACAGAGGGGAGAACGGTAGACTGATGAGTAGTGGTGTTAGTGCACAAGAGGGGAGGACGGTAGACTGATGAGTAGTGGTGTATTGCACAGAGGGGAGGACGGGAGACTGATGAGTAGTTGTGTATTGCACAGAGGGGAGGCGGTAGACTGATGAGTAGTGGTGTATTGCACAGAGTGGAGGGCGGTAGACTGATGAGTAGTGGTGTATTGCACAGAGGGGAGAGACGAGCTTAAGACTGATGAGTAGTGGTGTTTTGCACAGAGGGGAGGACGGTTGACTGATGAGTAGTGGTGTATTGCACGTAGGGAGCGCGGTAGACTGATGAGTAGTGGTGTTTTGCACAGAGGGGGAGGGCGGTAGACTGATGAGTAGTGGTGTGTTGCACAGAGGGGAGGGCGGTAGACTGATGAGTAGTGGTGTATTGCACAGAGGGGAGGACGGTAGACTGATGAGTAGTGGTGTGTTGCACGTAGGGGAGGACGGTAGACTGATGAGTAGTGGTGTGTTTGCACGTAGGGGAGGACGGTAGACTGATGAGTAGTGGTGTATTGCACAGAGGGGAGGACGGTAGACTGATGAGTAGCGGTGTATTGCACAGAGGGAGGACGGTAGACTGATGAGTAGTGGTGTATTGCACAGAGTGGAGGACGGTAGACTGATGAGTAGTGGTGTATTGCACAGAGGGGAGGGCGGTAGACTGATGAGTAGTGGTGTATTGCACAGAGGGGAGGGCGGTAGACTGATGAGTAGTGGTGTATTGGACAGAGGGGAGCGGTAGACTGATGGAGTTGTGGTGTTTTGCACAGCGGGAGGACGGTAGACTGATGAGTAGTGGTGTATTGCACGTAGGGGAGGACGGTAGACTGATGAGTAGTGGTGTATTGCACAGAGGGGGAGGATGGTAGACTGATGAGTAGTGGTGTATTGCACGTAGGGGAGGACGGGTAAGACAGATGAGTAGTGGTGTATTGCACGTAGGGGGAGGACGGTAGGACTGATGAGTAGTGGTGTATTGCACAGAGGGGAGGACGGTAGACTGATGAGTAGTGGTGTATTGCACAGAGGGGAGGACGTTAGACTGATGAGTAGTGGTGTATTGCACAGAGGGGAGGACGGTAGACTGATGAGTAGTGGTGTATTGCACAGAGGGGAGGACGGTAGACTGATGAGTAGTGGTGTATTGCACAGAGCGGAGGACGGTAGACTGATGAGTAGTTGTGTATTGCACGTAGGGTGAGGACGGTAAAGACTGATGAGTAGTGGTGTATTGCACAGAGGGGAGGACGGTAGACTGATGAGTAGTGTGTATTGCACAGAGTGGAGGACGGTAGACTGATGAGTAGTGGTGTATTGCACAGAGGGGAGGACGGTAGACTGATGAGTAGTGGTGTGTTGCACAGAGGGGAGGACGGTAGACTGATGAGTAGTGGTGTATTGCACAGAGGGGAGGATGGGAGACTGATGAGTAGTGGTGTGTTTCACAGAGGGGAGGGCGGTAGACTGATGAGTAGCGGTGTATTGCACAGAGGGGAGGATGGGAGACTGATGAGTATTGGTGTGTTGCACAGAGGGGAGGACGTAGACTGATGAGTACTGGTGTATTGCACGTAGGGGAGGACGGTAGACTGATGAGTAGTGGTGTATTGGCACAGAGGGGAGGACGGTAGACTGATGAGTAGTGGTGTATTGCACAGAGGGGAGGACGGTAGACTGATGAGTAGTGGTGTATTGCACAGAGGGGAGGACGGTAGACTGATGAGTACAGGTGTATTGCACGTAGGGGAGGACGGAAGACTGATGAGTAGTGGAGTATTGCACAGAGGGAGGACCGGTAGACTGATGTGTAGTGGAGTATTGCACGTAGGGGAGGAAGGTAGACTGATGAGTGGTGGTGTATTGCACAGAGGGGAGGACGGTAGACTGATGAGTAGTGGTGTATTGCCCAGAGGGGAGGACGGTAGACTGATGAGTAGTGGTGTATTGCACAGAGGGGAGGACGGTAGACTGATGAGTAGTGGTGTGTTGCACAGAGGGGAGGACGGTAGACTGATGAGTAGTGGTGTATTGCACAGAGGGGAGGATGGGAGACTGATGAGTAGTGTGTATTGCACGTAGGGGAGGACGGGAGACTGATGAGTAGTGGTGTATTGCACGTAGGGGAGGACTGGAGACTGATGAGTAGTGGTGTATTGCACGTAGGGGAGGACGGTAGACTGATGAGTAGTGGTGTATTGCACAGAGGGGAGGACGGTAGACTGATGAGTAGTGGTGTATAGCACAGAGGGGAGGACGGTAGACTGATGAGTAGTGGTGTATTGCACAGAGGGGAGGACGGTAGACTGATGAGTAGTGGTGTATTGCACAGAGGGGAGGACGGTAGACTGATGAGTAGTGGTGTATTTGCACAGAGGGGGACGGTAGACTGATGAGTAGTGGTTTATTGCACAGAGGAGAGGACGTAGACTGATGAGTAGTGGTGTATTGCACAGAGGGGAGGACGGTAGACTGATGAGTAGTGGTGTATTGCACGTAGGGGGAGGACGGTACACTGATGAGTAGTGGTGTATTGCACAGAGGGGAGGATGGGAGACTGATGAGTAGCGGTGTGTTGCACAGAGGGGAGGACGGTAGACTGATGAGTAGTGGTGTATTGCACAGAGGGGAGGACGGTAGACTGATGAGTAGTGGTGTGTTGCACAGAGGGGAGGACGGTAGACTGATGAGTAGTGGTGTGTTGCACAGAGGGGAGGGACGGTAGACTGATGAGTAGTGGTGTATTGCAGAGAGGGGAGGACGGTAGACTGATGAGTAGTGGTGTATTGCACAGAGGGGAGGACGGTAGACTGATGAGTAGTGGAGTGTTGCACAGAGGGGAGGGCGGGAGACTGATGAGTAGTGGTGTATTGCACAGAGGGGAGGACGGTAGATTGATGACCTAGTGGTGTGTTGCACAGAGGGGAGGACGGTAGACTGATGAGTAGTGTGTGTTGCACAGAGGGGAGGACGGCAGACTGATGAGTAGTGGTTGTATTGCACAGAGGGGAGGACGGTAGACTGATGAGTAGTGGTGTATTGCACAGAGGGGAGGACGGTAGACTGATGAGTAGTGGTCTATTGCACAGAGGGCAGGGCGGTAGACTGATGAGTAGTGGTGTATTGCACAGAGGGGAGGACGGTAGACTGATGAGTAGTGGTGTATTGCACAGAGGGGAGGGACGGTAGACTGATGAGTAGTGGTGTGTTGCACAGAGGGGAGGACGGTAGACTGATGAGTAGTGGTGTATTGCACAGAGGGGAGGACGGTAGACTGATGAGTAGTGGTGTATTCCACAGAGGGGAGGACGGTAGACTGATGAGTAGTGGTGTATTGCACAGAGGGGAGGACGGTAGACTGATGAGTAGTGGTGTATTGCACAGAGGGGAGGACGGTAGAGTGATGAGTAGTGGTGTATTGCACAGAGGGGAGGACGGTAGACTGATGAGTAGTGGGTGTGTTGCACAGAGGGGAGGACGGTAGACTGATGAGTAGTGGTGTATTGCACAGAGGGGAGGACGGTAGACTGATGAGTAGTGGTGTATTCCACAGAGGGGAGGACGGTAGACTGATGAGTAGTGGTGTATTGCACAGAGGGGAGGACGGTAGACTGATGAGTAGTGGTGTATTGCACAGAGGGGAGGACGGTAGACTGATGAGTAGTGGTCTATTGCACAGAGGGGAGGACGGTAGACTGATGAGTAGTGGTGTGTTGCACAGAGGGAAAGGGACGGTAGACTGATGAGTAGTGGTGTATTGCACAGAGGGGAGGGCGGTAGACTGATGAGTAGTGGTGTATTGCACAGAGGGGAGGGCGGTAGACTGATGAGTAGTGGTGTATTGCACAGAGGGGAGGACGGTAGACTGATGAGTAGTGGTGTGTTGCACAGGGGGGAGGACGGTAGACTGATGAGTAGTGGTGTATTGCACAGAGGGGTGGACGGTAGACTGATGAGTAGTGGTGTATTGCACAGAGGGGAGGACGGTAGACTGATGAGTAGTGGTGTGTTGCACAGAGGGGGAGGGTGGGTAGACTGATGAGTAGTGGTGTATTGCACAGAGGGGAGGGCGGTAGACTGATGACTAGTGGTGTATTGCACAGAGGGGAGGGCGGTAGACTGATGAGTAGTGGTGTATTGCACAGAGGGGAGGACGGCAGACTGATGAGTAGTGGTGTATTGCACAGAGGGGAGGACGGTAGACTGATGAGTAGTGGTGTATTGCACAGAGGGGAGGACGGTAGACTGATGAGTAGTGGTCTATTGCACAGAGGGGAGGGCGGTAGACTGATGAGTAGTGGTGTATTGCACAGAGGGGAGGACGGTAGACTGATGAGTAGTGGTGTATTGCACAGAGGGGAGGACGGTAGACTGATGAGTAGTGGTGTGTTGCACAGAGGGGAGGACGGTAGACTGATGAGTAGGTGGTGTATTGCACAGAGGGGAGGACGGTAGACTGATGAGTAGTGGTGTATTCCACAGAGGGGAGGACGGTAGACTGATGAGTAGTGGTGTATTGCACAGAGGGGAGGACGGTAGACTGATGAGTAGTGTGTATTGCACAGAGGGGAGGACGGTAGAGTGATGAGTAGAGGTGTATTGCACAGAGGGGAGGACGGTAGACTGATGAGTAGTGGTGTGTTGCACAGAGGGGGAGACGGTAGACTGATGAGTAGTGGTGTATTGCACAGAGGGGAGGGCGGTAGACTGATGAGTAGTGGTGTATTGCACAGAGGGGAGGGCGGAAGACTGATGAGCAGTGGTGTATTGCACAGAGGGGAGGACGGGTAGACTGATGAGTAGTGGTGTGTTGCACAGAGGGGAGGACGGTAGACTGATGAGTAGTGGTGTATTGCACAGAGGGGTGGACGGTAGACTGATGAGTAGTGGTGTATTGCACAGAGGGGAGGACGGTAGACTGATGAGTAGTGGTGTGTTGCACAGAGGGGAGGGTGGTAGACTGATGAGTAGTGGTGTATTGCACAGAGGGGAGGGCGGTAGACTGATGACTAGTGGTGTATTGCACAGAGGGGAGGGGCGGTAGACTGATGAGTAGTGGTGTATTGCACAGAGGGGAGGACGGTAGACTGATGAGTAGAGGAGTGTTGCACAGAGGGGGAGGACGGTAGACTGATGAGTAGTGGAGTGTTGCACGTAGGGGAGGACGGTAGACTGATGAGTAGGGTGTATTGCACAGAGGGGAGGAAGGTAGACTGATGAGTAGTGGAGTGTTGCACGTAGGGGAGGACGGTAGACTGATGAGTAGTGGTGTGTTGCACAGAGGGGAGGACGGTAGACTGATGAGTAGTGGTGTATTGCACAGAGGGGAGGACGGTAGACTGATGAGTAGTGGTGTATTGCACAGAGGGGAGACGGTAGACTGATGAGTAGTGGTGTATTGCACAGAGGGGAGGACGGTAGACTGATGAGTAGTGCTGTATTGCACAGAGGGGAGGACGGTTAGACTGATGAGTAGTGGTGTATAGCACAGAGGGGAGGACGGTAGACTGATGAGTAGTGGTGTATTGCACAGAGGGGAGGACGGTAGACTGATGAGTAGTGGTGTAATTGCACAGAGGGGAGGATGGGAGACTGATGAGTAGTGGTGTAATTGCACAGAGGGGAGGACGGTAGACTGATGAGTAGTGGTGTATTGCAGACTGATGAGTAGTGGTGCATTGCACAGAGGGGAGGACGGTAGACTGATGAGTAGTGGTGTATTGCACAGAGGGGAGTACGGTAGACTGATGAGTAGTGGTGTGTTGCACAGAGGGGAGGACGGTAGACTGATGAGTAGTGGTGTATTGCACAGAGGGGAGAACGGTAGACTGATGAGTAGTGGTGTAGTGCACAGAGGGGAGGACGGTAGACTGATGAGTAGTGGTGTATTGCACAGAGGGGAGGACGGGAGACTGATGAGTAGTTGTGTATTGCACAGAGGGGAGGGCGGTAGACTGATGAGTAGTGGTGTATTGCACAGAGTGGAGGGCGGTAGACTGATGAGTAGTGGTGTATTGCACAGAGGGGAGGACGGTAGACTGATGAGTAGTGGTGTTTTGCACAGAGGGGAGGACGGTTGACTGATGAGTAGTGGTGTATTGCACGTAGGGGAGCGCGGTAGACTGATGAGTAGTGGTGTTTTGCACAGAGGGGAGGGCGGTAGACTGATGAGTAGTGGTGTGTTGCACAGAGGGAGGGCGGTAGACTGATGAGTAGTGGTGTATTGCACAGAGGGGAGGACGGTAGACTGATGAGTAGTGGTGGTGTTGCACGTAGGGGAGGACGGTAGACTGATGAGTAGTGGTGTGTTGCACGTAGGGGAGGACGGTAGACTGATGAGTAGTGGTGTATTGCACAGAGGGGAGGACGGTAGACTGATGAGTAGCGGTGTATTGCACAGAGGGGAGGACGGTAGACTGATGAGTAGTGGTGTATTGCACAGAGTGGAGGACGGTAGACTGATGAGTAGTGGTGTATTGCACAGAGGGGAGGGCGGTAGACTGATGAGTAGTGGTGTATTGCACAGAGGGGAGGGCGGTAGACTGATGAGTAGTGGTGTATTGGACAGAGGGAGAGGGCGGTAGACTGATGAGTTGTGGTGTTTTGCACAGCGGGGAGGACGGTAGACTGATGAGTAGTGGTGTATTGCACGTAGGGGAGGACGGTAGACTGATGAGTAGTGGTGTATTGCACAGAGGGGAGGATGGTAGACTGATGAGTAGTGGTGTATTGCACGTAGGGGAGGACGGTAGACAGATGAGTAGTGGTGTATTGCCACGTAGGGGAGGACGGTAGACTGATGAGTAGTGGTGTATTGCACAGAGGGGAGGACGGTAGACTGATGAGTAGTGGTGTATTGCACAGAGGGGAGGACGTTAGACTGATGAGTAGTGGTGTATTGCACAGAGGGGAGGACGGTAGACTGATGAGTAGTGGTGTATTGCACAGAGGGGAGGACGGTAGACTGATGAGTAGTGGTGTATTGCACAGAGCGGAGGACGGTAGACTGATGAGTAGTTGTGTATTGCACGTAGGGGAGGACGGTAGACTGATGAGTAGTGGTGTATTGCACAGAGGGGAGGACGGTAGACTGATGAGTAGTGGTGTATTGCACAGAGTGGAGGACGGTAGACTGATGAGTAGTGGTGTATTGCACAGAGGGGAGGACGGTAGACTGATGAGTAGTGGTGTGTTGCACAGAGGGGAGGACGGTAGACTGATGAGTAGTGGTGTATTGCACAGAGGGGAGGATGGAGACTGATGATGTAGTGGTGTGTTTCACAGAGGGGAGGGCGGTAGACTGATGAGTAGCGGTGTATTGCACAGAGGGGAGGATGGGAGACTGATGAGTATTGGTGTGTTGCACAGAGGGGAGGACGGTAGACTGATGAGTACTGGTGTATTGCACGTAGGGGAGGACGGTAGACTGATGAGTAGTGGTGTATTGCACAGAGGGGAGGACGGTAGACTGATGAGTAGTGGTGTATTGCACAGAGGGGAGGACGGTAGACTGATGAGTAGTGGTGTATTGCACAGAGGGGAGGACGGTAGACTGATGAGTACAGGTGTATTGCACGTAGGGGAGGACGGAAGACTGATGAGTAGTGGAGTATTGCACAGAGGGGAGGACGGTAGACTGATGTGTAGTGGAGTATTGCACGTAGGGGAGGAAGGT